>NC_090905.1:3265907-3565907 GCF_040956055.1 Brachionichthys hirsutus
TTTGCTTCCGAACAAGTCGGGGGTCATGAAGGTTCCGTACTTTGCCATCCCAATTTCATAGGGGCTAAACTCCACCCAGTCTGCAGGTAAAAAACAAACAAAAAACTTCCATGTTAATTCCACAAAAGAAACCAGAGAACAGGTCTATTTTGTCACACTTTAAATAACTTTGCACTCGAGTTACTTCTGACTGGATGTCATTTGTTAGAGTTTAGTCATTAGGGACAAAACAATTGAGAGGACAATCAGGTGCTCACTCCTAGATCAGGAGTGAGCACGACCTCAGCCCTGACATCACGAGAAGTCGCAGACAGCATGCTTGTAGTCCGGTCTCTTTTTATTATGACAGCCATCACAATTGTAAAGGCTACTTGTTAAAGTGTGATTTTGTCAATAAGGAATTGTAGCGTTGTTATGACTGTTGTTACGACACAAGATATTCCACTGCTTCTGAGAAACCCAAACAGGGTTTGAAATGCATTATTTTGCCCTCATTTGGATGGGAAGTTACATAATCAACTTCCATGTCTTAACAAAAAATAAAATAAAAAATGGGTCTACAAACATACTTTAATGTCTGCAAGGAAGAAGGGTGTAATTAACTATTAATTAAGAGATATCTGCAGAGAAATACACAATCTGGAGGAAACTGAGAACTTCATGATATTTCCTGCTATGATTTGTAGTGCAAGAAGTGACCAATCAGGTTTTAGCAAGCTTTGGTTACATGGAGGTAAACAGTGGAGAGGATGAAGTACTTCATAAGAAAGTACAAACAGAGTTTCCACAGGACTAATTTCCCTGAAGGACATTTGCGGTGATTAGAGCATCATGTATAGACGGCAAGCAACCCTGTATCACATCCTCTTTGTTGTGGCAGAGCAATATCATAATGAAACAACAAAAACAGTGCAGCTTAGTTATTTTCCTCTGATCTGACATCTCTATTTATTCATTACATAAACACTCAAAGAAAGATTTTTACCTGCAAACATGAGCTCCGAAACATCCGGCTTGACGTGCAGACATGTAAAAAGAGGAAGAGGACTCTGGGACTGTTCTATTTTCTCCTGGATGCTACTTAGCTTGATGTCCATCCTCTGTTGGAGAGAACGGTCTTTAAATCTTTGAATGAAACAAAGTAGAAATAAAAATGTAGGGGAATGAAACATTAAAAAGCTGTCAGGCAGCTCTTACCGCAGGAAGGAGGGTCTCTCCTATTAGCATACCAAAGATATCCGTAAAAGTAACAGGCTGCCCCGTGGCCTTTTTGCTCCAGAGTGCCTGGATGTAGTTGGTGATGTGTTGGGGCAGCAACAGTCTTAGAGGGTTACTGCTGACTCTGTGCATCAGCTCACTGTTGATGTCCTTCGGACCCTTATTGGGAAAGTCTGGGTCGGAGTACAGAGTGGACATGTACCTATTGAGGTAAAAAGAAAAGTGTTGCGTGTAATCAATCAATGCGCACATCAAAAATATCAATAATCCCCTTTACAGTCAGTGAAAAATGTGGTGTTCCCTAAACGTGAAGGTGGAGACAGAAATAAGGCAGCGATGCTTGCGTGATGACGGCAGAAGGGAGGAAGCAACTCCGAGGCGGAGTCAGAACGAAAGAAATCCAAGAAGAAATGGAGCAATAAAAACAAAAACAATTAGAAAGCGCCCGGGGGAAGACGAGAAATAAAAACTGACCATGTGGATCCAGAGAGACCAGCGACATATGTGGCACAATCCAGGACCCCGGACTCAAACAGGGCTTTCATCACACCGGAGAATCCGACCATTGCCCGGAAACCTCCCCCTGACCCCGCTACGGCAATGACTGGCACCTGAAAAAAGGAGACATTCATAACGTGAAGGGGAACGTGCTTAATGCATGATTACTTTGCTACACGTTAGTTTAACTCCCTCATTCACTTTATCGCATTGTCTCAGGTTGAGTCACTTCCCTCCTGTGCCGCCTGTGCGGTTGTTATAACAGTTGCATAACATCTTAGAAACACTTGTTTACCCTTGGATTTTCAACTTTTTCGTAATTCCCATTGGGCAATATTGCTTCCCTCGCTGCATGCCATTCTTATTGCTTGGACTCTCCTGAAAATTCTGAAATATTTAGTCGAGCCAAATATAGACTTAAGGAATTGTGCACTGTAATGGAAGGGAGTGGCTTTCTTATCTTATTCCTCTGCAGTTTCCGACACCCGTTGAAGACATGAGCAGAGCTGGTAGATTACAGCCAGCTCCAAGGGCATACAGTCAAAACCACAGCAGGAAGCCGCTGGGCTTAGCTCCAAGCAAAGGAGTAGAGGTTGGAGTTTTCTGTGAGGCTCACCGTGGGGTTAGATTCCCACAGCGTAAAATGTCAAACTATTGTTATTCAGTAAACTGAGAACAGTACAGGACAAATTGAATATAGTGTGTCAGATTATATGATGTATGCATATATGCTGTATTTTGTGCAGCACTTGCATCGTATTCTGAATGTACTCAGTTCAGGTATGAATATGGACGGATTGTGAATATGAAGAGAGCTGACTGCTTAAATGAGCATGCAGACGTTACTTATTATTATTATTAACTTATCGCCATTATTAACTTATTTGTTTTTTTTTTGTTTTTTTCTTTTTTTACTTTTGAAAAAATCTGGGGGAAACAAATTTTGACTAAAGAATAAATAATTGAAAGGTTTTCCTGTAAGGTCATAACAGACACAGGAAAAAGCATTCCGGTATTACACGAAGTGAAGTGAAGTTTAATAATATAGTGGGTCAATACATTTAGCTATCACCAGATTTATTAGCAGCAGCTTCAGCTTTTTTTTTATTTAAGTTTTTCTTGAAAAGGCCCGCCCACCACGTTTCTGATTTGCAGCCCTGACTGTTCCTACCTCCTCCGGAGAACTCGGGAGGAAACGAGGCTTCTCCATGTCTAACAACTTCTTGATGCCCAGCATCACTCTTTCTCTGCGGGTCTGTCTGAACTGCTTTTCTTTGTCACAGAGGGCCACGCTGAACCTCAGGTCCAGTTTGGTACTGCAGAAAGGGATGACAATAAAACAAAATGATGTCAAGGTAACTCGCGTTGATATTCCAAACCCCCACTTTCCATTGGAATTCTAATGCATTGTAACATAGTATTATTATTCACACATGCATACCATATCTCCAGCAGCATCCTTAAGTGTACCTTGGTTGCCTGTCAGGATAAAGAATAATAAAGAATATATGTTGTATGTATGTTTTGGGGCTAGTCTGTGATCTTAATTAGATCTTTAAGGAATCCCGGCTGGGGTTGATCTTCATACCTTGCCGAAGATAAAAGACTCCGTCTTTGTCTGGCCGACATGCAGCTTGGTGATGTCATAGGATGAACCCCCAAGTGTTTCATCCATCACGTAATTTGCATCCATTAAGGTTATCTAGGTGGAATAAACGCCTTCAGTTAAATGGTCGTATGCAGCTAAGAGCTGGACATGAGTTTTTCTGGTATCCGTTTACTATCATTGAAACAACTAGTCATCAAAGCAAGAAATGCAAAAGGATTTAGTGGCAGCTAAGCGTGTGATGCAAATGCAAAAGGCCATCTAACCTCCAGAACATTGTGAAGATTAGGGTCCAATATGAAGTTAAAGGTCTCCTCCCATTTTGGGTTAATGTTGTTGTCTATGTGCTTTGTCCTCTTTCTGCTCTCCGGGGCCGTCGGAATGAACAGCTCCACGTATGGATCTGGGGTGTCCACTGAAAAGCGAAAACGACAGATTGATGGAGTTGACCTACTTTGATATTGGTTCAACGGAAACAAGACAACGAAATGGGGTCCTGGGACTCACAGAGGTCACCCAGTGCGCCCTTGGTGACATTCTCCGCTCGAACGACCGTCACTGTGAATTTGTGAGAAAACTGCTGTTCCACCTGTAACACGGCATTTCTTCCAAGTTAGATAATTCCACATGCTAACAGCGATAACAGACAAATCACATCCATAAATAATGACTTTCTTTTGACATTTCATTGCAGGGTAAACTTGATGAATGGATCAGGTATCAATAGAGTTTTTAATGTTGGGGCTGAAATGTACAATGAAGAAAATGACTTTACTTTGAAGTGATTATTTCTAACCAAACTTCATTCTGGGAGAATATCTCTCTGCAAAACCTTGAGTTTATCTGTCATGCCATTCTGACATTCACTCTTATCTTGAAGTTAGTCAGGCAGCCGCCATTCAATCACAAAATCTCCCTGAAGAATAAAGACTTAAGTTTATCAGATGCCCCCCGCTGTCACCAGCAATTATCATGACGTCATTCACCTCCTGAATTAAATTGTGTCTGTCAGATTTGCCAGAGTTAAAAAATTAGGCATTAGGCATTACTGATGATATGGTCTGGTAAAGAAATCACAAGACAATATAAAATACATGCAAAAGCCTGGAAATGTTCTTTTCTGCAACGCTGACAGAGGGAGGATACGACAGAAAGGACACCGACATTAAAAAAACAACAAATGTCTGCAATTCTTTCAATGAAAGTGGCACCAGTACTCACAATTATATTTGAAGCCATTGTGCCTCATCAGACGAGTGATTCTCAGGAAAGCCTTGGTCGAGATGTGAACTTTAACTCAGGAGGACATGCCAATCGTAGCCTGGAGCATTTAGAGCCTGAAACACGAGACCGAAAGGTTTATTATTACTGCAGAGTCCGGTCTTCAAAATCAGACAACACTTACACAATTACACAACATTAAACGCATCCTGACCCACAATGCTGGAGTGTCATTTTACTGCAGGGTTTCCAATTTGCAAACACACACACATATATATATAAAACACTTTTTTCCTGCAGTGTGTGTGTTTGCATGTGTCTGATCACTCTGATGATAACATATCCTATCCGGAGCGTATCACCCCTGAAGCGCCTGAGATCACGCACGTAGAGTCTGCGCGTCCACAGCACTGGTCACGTAGCTTGCACCAGTGGTGCCAGTTCACGCTGCCCTCGTTCCCATAAGCTGGCCTGCAGGCCGCTCACTCCTGCATGCGTGTGCCAGCCTATCCCAGACGTTTTCATGCACGGACGCACGCATGCGAGTGAGACGCGGATCATACGAGCCATGATGCGAAACAGCTGCAGCAAAAAGAAAATAATAAACACGATTTTTAAGTGCGCGTCATGATACCGCTGCGTACGTGCCGCGAATGGCTGCGCGATCCCCCAAAAGAGGCGCAAAAGGACAATAATGAGACGACTCCGACGTGGATCAGGCTTCATAGTGGCAGCGACATGAAACAGGTTAGTCTGACTATAAATAGCCATGAAGCAGAATGTTACCGACTGCGCTAACGCAGCTTTGGGTACGTTTTGGCAACTGCGCGTTTTCAGTTTTGTTGCTCTCCAAGTTGCGTAAAAAGTGAACTAAGACATACCGACACTGCGATCTTTCCCCGAGTTCATCTACAAACCTGTTTGCGAGATAACACAAAACAAAACCTTTGAAATAAAAGAAAAGCCGAAACGTACCTCAGCAGGGGAGCGAGCGCAATCAGGTCGCACATCCTGGAAAAAGAAGTCATCTTGGCCGAGTTTAGTTTATCGTTCCACCACCTCACAGTCTGGAGCAGGAGGAGGTGCTTCTCGACAGTTGGAAGAAGATATGCGCAAAAACGGGCCGTCGAGGCGCCAGACGAAGTTGGGCAAACACGGACCACCAATACGTAATGTTTAAAATGTGAATTTAGACAACACGCAGGTGGGAAGAAGGTAATGGAGCAAGGCTCGGGGTCTTTGTCAGCTGACGAAGCGGTAGTTTGACTGCTCCTCTCCACCACCGCTCCAAATGCGCGCCTGTGCGCAACCGCGTCCACAGGAGGGCGCGTAAAGACTGGCGGAATTTACAGAACAGCAATTTTTGTGAATCAAACATTAAATCAGGGGGGAAATTTAACTGTTGTAGACCAAGTATACGAACCAAATATGTATTTATCTTAATATTCTTTCATATGTTTCAGGCCAAACATGAATTAGAAAGACGCCTTTGGCTTTGGTATTTGGGTTCTTTCTCTTTCATTAGGAGTTAATTATAGAAAATCATTTCTGTACTCAAGAAACAGAAAGCCATGCCTGTTGGGGTCGTGCAGCTTGTCCCGACATTTTATAATTAGATGTATTTATCTTTGAAAAACCCCCAAAAGTGGGTAATTTACTTTAAGTACATAGATCGAATACATTAAATGTTGTTTAGCGCCTCAGTCTACGTGACAATACTCTTCCTTTTGAGGCAGTTCGGTCTACAGGACACTAAGGGGATATTATTATCAATAAAGTAAGTCTAAGTCTATAATGCTGTCAAAGAAATTAAATTCTATAAGTTACATTAAATTGTGTGTAATACTGTCATAAAGTTGCCTTTTTCATGAGGGTAATTAATCCTTTAATGTGAAAATTGCAACCTTTCAGTTTTTTTTATTTATTTATTTGAAATAATTCAGTTGAAAATTTACAAATAGGAAATCCAGTGTGGCAACCACAGAAAAAGCACTAACCGGTTACTGCGCTCACGGTTTACTCCGCTCTGGATCATTCATGAAACTCCGCACGGAACTGTGGTGACGTCACCCACTCTGCGTGTTTATAAAGGTGCGCCCGCCAACAGTTTAGGACATTCGCGCTCTCAAGGCTGAGGCTGATTCCAGCTCTGAGAGGACAGGAGTAGAAGAAGATCCTAACAAGTTTGTTGGAACATGTATAAATCTGCGTTGGCCGTTTTCCTCTTGGCCCTGGGCTTACATGTCTGCGAAGGTGAGTAGAGATAAAAGAAGAAACTATAACAGCTTGATGTTTGTGTTTTTAAAACTTGAAAAGAATTATAGTAATGAAATAAGATTATTGACATCATATCGAGTTTTTCCAGATGAGTTAATGATAGTTTGAACACAGAATCCTCATCACCCACTCATCATTACCTGTTACAGGTAACCCATGCTGCGCAGAGCCATGTGAGAACAGGGGCGTCTGCACCGCGCTTGGAGGACAGAATTACGAGTGCGACTGCACGCGTACAGGATACTCTGGGCCAAACTGCACAACCCGTAAGCATGAAAGGCAGGCCGGGGGGGGTGAATCTAAAATGAGGACTTATTGGGTGTGATGGCAAATGATCGTTTTCTTCTTGTGCTTTTTACAGCCGAGTTCCTGACCAGGATCAAGATCTCACTGAAGCCCTCGCCTAACACCGTGCACTACATTCTCACCCACTTCAAGGGCTTCTGGAACATTATCAACAGCATCTCGTTTCTGAGGGATGCCATTATGAGATATGTGTTAACATGTAAGTTGCCCCTGAAGGCAAAAATGAGATTTGCCCTAACACATTGAACATTCGTGTAGAGAAGAGCCTGAATGCCTGTGCTTATCTTCCCCCTCTCTATAGCGCGATCCAACATGATCGAGAGTCCGCCTACCTTCAATGCCGATTATGGTTACAAAAATTGGGAGGCCTATTCCAATCTTTCGTACTACACACGCGTCCTCCCCCCCGTGGCAGAGGATTGCCCAACCCCCATGGGAGTCAGTGGTGAGTGTGCTTCCTCTGCCTTTGGAAAACCAGTTTTCTCAGATTCTTGAATTCTGAGTAAGAGTGGTTTGCCCTCATTGCATCACAATAATTGCACACGCTGAAATCAGACTTCCCCCCCCTGAATTAGCAAAGAATTGTGCAAGGGGAATATTTACTTCAATATTTGCACCATCATGTCAGGACTGGGGGGAAAAAAAAGGAATGCACTTTTTCCCCAGAATTCAACCAGCGTCAGGAATTTACAATGAAAGTAAATGTCAGTTGTCGCTGGTCATATGAGAAAAAGCAAATACTCACGTCAGTCAAGTATTTTATCCTGGTTTAACTGGATTGTTTTGGGATTATTGTCCTGTAAAATTGACATAAATGTTCTTACGTTTTTCCAGGTAAAAAAGAGCTGCCTGATGTTAAACTACTGGCTGAAAAACTTCTGCTGAGGAGACAGTTTATTCCGGACCCACAGGGCACCAGCCTCATGTTTGCCTTCTTCGCACAGCATTTTACCCACCAGTTCTTCAAATCTGATATGAAGAGAGGACCAGCTTTTACTTTGGCTAAAAACCACGGGGTAAAACCAACAGATTTTAATCTTAAGCAAACACTGATGAAGAGGCTAATTTACTGACTCATTTATTAAAAGTACAACATGATTTAATGATGTCATTTTTTTTTGCTTTCAGGTGGATCTCAACCACATTTATGGGGATAACCTGGAGAGGCAACACAAGCTCAGACTCTTGGAGGATGGCAAGCTTAAATATCAGGTATGGGATGAGCCAGCTGTGCTTCACTTTAGCCAAATGCTTCACAGCGCACGTGTCTAAGAGTTGTTTCCGCTCTTGTGTAACTCTGCAGATTGTGGATGGAGAGGCCTACCCCCCAACAGTAAAGGAAGTGGGTGTCGACATGCACTACCCTCCTCACGTTCCTGACTCTCACCGCTTCGCTGTGGGCCACGAGGCCTTCGGCCTCGTCCCCGGTCTGATGATGTACGCCACCATCTGGCTGCGGGAACACAACCGGGTGTGCGACGTGTTGAAGGAAGTGCATCCCGACTGGGACGATGAAAGGCTCTTCCAAACGGCACGGCTCATTCTGATTGGTGAGTTGCTATGGGAGTTATGAAATAAGGAAGCTGGAGTTTTTCTTTTTCTTTTGGAGGATTCACTGTGAAACAGGATTTATTGAAATATGTGTGAAAGAGGAAACATCCTGGAGGCGTTAATGTTTATAGTGAGAATGAGGATTTGTGTCTGATGTGGATTTCCTCCCAAAGTTAGTTAGAAATAACTAAAATGACATGTATTATTTTACAACTTATATTTTTTTATTGCTGCCTGGTGTTAAAAGTCTCCTGTCTGTCTGCTGAAAGCACATGAGTCATATTAAAATATTTAATCATGTCTTCTGTAGGAGAGACCATCAAGATTGTGATTGAGGACTACGTCCAGCACCTCAGCGGCTACAATTTCAAGCTGAAGTTTGACCCGGAGCTGCTGTTCAGCCAGCGCTTCCAGTACCAGAACCGCATTGCATCCGAGTTCAACACCCTGTACCACTGGCACCCACTGATGCCCGACACTTTCCACATCAAGGAGGAAGAATACAGCTATAAACAGTTTGTCTTCAACACCTCCGTCGTGACTGAACATGGCATCAACAACCTCGTGGAGTCCTTTTCCAAACAGATTGCTGGACGGGTAGGAGCTGTTTAAGCTGTAGCAGCGATATTTAGATTGGGAAAACACCAATGACCATCTAAAGCCGGTTAGCTGACCCTCCATTTATTTTTCTTAGGTTGCCGGTGGACGAAATGTCCCAGGACCCATCATGTATGTGGCCATAAAGTCCATTGAAAACAGCAGACAAATGCGCTACCAGTCTCTGAACGCCTACCGGAAACGATTTTCCCTGAAGCCCTACACCTCGTTTGAAGACATGACAGGTGAGACAAAGTCAGATTTGTAAGTCCTCATTGTTGGAGGTGAAAATGCTCACATGCAGGGTATTAGAGTGAGCCTGAGAATCACTTCCTCGCACTATGAATGAACACTTATATCATACTTATTAATAATTACTGTAAAAAAAAACTAAAATAAAAGTCCAGCTTTCGTCACTGGCAGCTTTGGAGGTCAGGAATTCATTTGTGAGAACCAGATGTTCATTTCATCTTAAGGTAGTATAAGCAGATTGTCAGCACAAGAGCGTGAGACGTAAACAGACGAGAGGGGCCTCCTGCTTCAGGAGAGACTATTAGAAACTCATAAGAAAAGAGATCTAATGTTAAATAAAAACTAACTGTGATGCATGGGGGGGGGGGGTGTCGTATTTATCCGAGCGACAACCTTTGCAGTGAGACACTGACTAAAACTATTAAACTCTTGTGTTTCAGGAGAGGAAGAAATGGCCGCAGTGCTCGAGGAGATGTACGGAGACATCGATGCCGTGGAGCTCTACCCGGGCCTGTTGGTGGAGAAGCCCAGGCCCAACTCCATCTTTGGGGAGACCATGGTGGAAATGGGTGCCCCGTTCTCCCTCAAGGGCTTAATGGGAAACCCCATCTGCTCCCCGGAATACTGGAAGCCCAGCACGTTCGGCGGCGCCGTGGGCTTCGGCATCGTCAACACCGCTTCCCTGCAGAGGCTCGTCTGCAATAACGTTCGAGGCCCATGTCCCGTCGCTTCCTTTTACGTGTCCAACGTTAAAGACACGGGGTCCACGATAATCAACTCGAGCTCGGCTCAATCACGGAGCAGTGACATCAACCCCACAGTCGTTTTAAAAGACAGGACTGCCGAGCTCTAATTTAACTTTTACGGTCATTGTCTCTAACTTTAATAGGCTTTATAATAAATATTGTATTTATTTATTTATTGTTTATTTATTGTTCTATATTTATATTAAAACATGATGCAACAAATTGTTAATATATTTTTTTGTGTCACTCAAAATCTGTGGTTGTGTTTATTTATTGAAAGTTGAATTGTATTTTAAGTTATTGTTACAGTAAAGACCTCCATCACTGCAGCGTAATACTTGAAGATACAGTTTAATAATGTAACTTTATGTTCATTGAATTTTATGACAATTTAGAGCCAGCACTGATTTTCATGTGGAATCTAATGACGTTGACTCTCTTGATCTCATTGAACATGCAATAAAGAGCATTCCTTTTCAGTAATGTTTTGCTGTCGTGTTACCTCTTAATTCTATGTGTTGCATTTGTAACTTGACGGGGCATTAATAGCTCTAAAAGCTGTACTGTCGTTTAGATTTTTATTTTTTTTGTTCTCAATGCCAACTATTCCAGAAAATGGAGCACAATTCAGACATTATCTTTTTTTTTTTAACTGTGTAAGATATGCTGAAATGTGTTTTGATTGGCTTAGAGGTTGTCTTAAAGGCCTTTGACCTGGTTTTGATTAATGGCCTGCCACAGGTCGGGTGTGTCGTGATTAATTTTACAATGTCTTTGTAAATGAAAACGGGGATTAACACTGTAAAATAACAATCTGCATTTGCCGCCTAATAAAAATGTCACGCGTCAGGCGGACTTGGAACGTGTCAGTATTTCCCTTCTGGAGTCGCGTAACTGAAAAATATAGTTGCTTTCAACAATGCAGTTGAACAGGTTAACCAGACCAGGTTAACACATTAGAAACGTCTGTTACTCCACGGAGTATCGGAGCATTCGAGGACACTGAGTTTTCAATGCTGACCTAAATCT
The DNA here is from genome assembly GCF_040956055.1 of Brachionichthys hirsutus. Classification (NCBI taxonomy): domain Eukaryota; kingdom Metazoa; phylum Chordata; class Actinopteri; order Lophiiformes; family Brachionichthyidae; genus Brachionichthys; species Brachionichthys hirsutus. The sequence continues at coordinate 3,277,209 of NC_090905.1, forward strand.
TCCTGTTTGAAAGATAAGACAAAAAAAAAGAAAATCTTCTGCCTCTGCTGCTGGTGGCGAAAAGAAGGTTCAGAATTTGTTACCTTTGTCAAAGTGGTTATGTTAATTGGGTGAATTCATGGTTGCAAGGTTTCCATGAAAATGTTTATATAAATTACATATGTATAGAAAGATTTCCTGAAAAGATGGCAGACGTATGCAGCATGGACCAGGACAGAACAAATCAATGTGTTGGCAAAATTTCCTGACTGAAATGACAAAACTTATTTCAACAAAACATAGAGCATAGAGCATGGGAAAGGCAAGCGAGCACCCGATGAGGGATTGCTGAGTCATGCTGGAAGTGTGTCTTCCGAGTATCATTTCAGGAAACGTGCCCAATCAAAGAACTCAGGATATTGGTCTGTTCTTTATCTGTTTTGCATTGGATGAAGGTTTTTGTATTGTTTTTTCGTTTATGCCATAAAACTATCACAAACACAGCTAGAAGTGAGAGCGATAAATTATTTTGTAGACTGAAGTCGTTTTTTTTCCATGCTTACTTTACAAAAGGCTGTTTAAGTTCTCAGTCATCCAGGTGGAGGTAAATCAGAAAGAATAAAAATGACGAATCGACTGGACTTGTTCAAGTTTGGTCCAAGACATCCAAGAAAAGTCCAGTTGAGTCTTCATTTGTGCTCTTCGTCTTTACAAAAGGTTTCATCGAGTCAGGTGAAACGTGTAGCGACTCGTCTACCTCGGGGCGGTTTCTCCAGCCGAGAGGCGACATGGCACGATCTGGGTAACTGATAAATCAGTTGAAAAACAGGACAGATCGGGAATTTCTCACTGAGGCCTTCCCTCTTTCTTGTGTTCATGACACGTCTGTCACGAGCTCATATTCAAGCGTACTATGAATAATAATGTTACGGTACATTCCCTGCAACCACAATCAGGCTCCTTGTAATCCGTCTTTTTCTGCTTCAGTTCTGGTTTTAGCTTTAGTTGCGTTAACATGCACAAACATCAGGGAGGAAATGGCCACGTAAGTGTCTGCGGTATTGTGCACGTCCATGGCACTTTCCATTAGATGTGTAAGCATTGCTGGGAAAAGACTGAAAACACAGTTTTACTGTATATGAGGTGCGAAGATTAGCGCTCAGTCCAAACCCCGACTGGAAACCAGGCCTCAGTGATTTTCTCTGTTGCTATTCCAAAGTAAACATGGTGGAGGGACCTTTGCCGTGACTGGCGGCGGCACACAGAGTTGAGTCAAGCTTCATCCCCTCTAAATGCAGACAATGGCATCACGGCGGATACGGAGGTCACATTCGTGCTCTCGTCTTTAAGTTTTTAGCACAAAGCCACGCCAAGATAACCACGCCGGGGTTAAGTATTGCGATCCAATCGTCCGTCGCCACTCGGGATGCTCACGTCCTGATCTATGACGTCGAGCAGCAGAGCAAATTGGGCTTTGTGCGGGTGTAATGAGCATAAGCAGGCCATTGGCAAGTTCAAGAGACTTCAGTGTGTGCTCTCCCTCTGGACCTCTCTGGAACCGGAACCGGCGCAGAGGTCATGGAGAGGTCATGGAGAGTTACGTGATGAATCACAGATGGCAGGAACCACGACGGGCAAGAAGAGCTGCCGTCCGCAGCTTCCGCAGGACAATCAACGGTGCTGAGCCACTGAGAAGGCTCAAAGACAAGATTCTGAAAATCAGATAGATAGAAAAAATTATAATTACAGCCAACCTAGCATCATCACCGGGGTGACCAGCCTGTACCCGCCCACACGCGGATGGAGGCTTTTTTTATGATGGCATCCTGACGTATAATAGAGTCTGACGCTAAATGTCTTGAATTGTTTTGCTATTGTGGCCGTTGCCATTATAAGTCATTATAAGTGATGCCATTCTTTCGAAAGGATGGTGATGACTTTACTCACCTGTTGACACTTAACTGTCAAGGGGAAGTGTTTGTTGGGTTAGATTCCTATTCTTTAAAAATAAAACACAGTAAGATTTGTGTTTCTGTCTGAGTGCATTTCTGGTAATAGAGCTGTGACCAGTCACCTCTGAGAAATGACAAACAGCTCATCAAAGATCTGAAACTGGCAGGAGGAGAAGTCCTTAAATATTTTGCCCCGTATCGCAGCGGGGCAAAAGATCACGCACAAAGAATCATTGTGCAAGTGGGACGGCCCCGTGAGTCACCTTCACCTTTGTTTGTTCGTCTTGTTAACAACCGCTTGCTTTTGATCAGCCAATAGAAATGTTAGTGGCAACATCAGGTGAAAATTACCTCTAAACCTACCGCGTCCAACAAGGAAATGAATGTTCATTCACCAGCATTCAATCGGGAGGTGATTTATTATTATCTCTTGTTGTCAGAAAACACACTTTGTCATCTCGATAATTACAGGTAACTGGCCTTCCACAAGCTTAGATGATTGCCTATTGTCGCACTCTTGATCACTCTCTTCCTCATATCTGTTATGACGCATAATGTCAGTCATTTGATCAGTGCATCTTGAAAGCGTTCCCATGTTACTAAGAGTGTCTTTTTAACACTCATAATAACTCGACACACCTTTGCGTATGTGATCTGTTTGCTAAGCCCTTCTGCTAACTTTCTGTATCTCTCATTTGGTTTTTAAAGAAATCGGCAAGCTGCTCCTTAAACACACAGAAGCAGATGAGGAGCCTAAACATCCATTGCAAAGTCGCAAATTACATCAAAATGCAAGCTTCAGGGTAACAATATTCCAACTCATAACAAGTCATGTGATTCTGAGTTGTACCAAGTGAGTAGATGCACTCCTGAAACTGAATCCCTCAGTTTCTCATTTCATTTCTTCCAGGCCACCTACTGTAAGGGAAATGTTGCGCTTGTACTGGGAAATGAGACTCCACAGGGATGAAGTATTTGGCAGGTCAACTGGTGGCCTGACTGGGATTGCATTCAGGAGAGTGATGCTTAATTTGCATCGAGAATCAGCGTAAAAACCTTGATGTCTCCTGCTGAATATGTTTTGAATAAAAGTTGAGCCATGATTGTAGGTTCCAGCGGTTGTTGAGTCATTCTTTGAATACTCAATGAAGCCCTCTGTCATCAGGCCAATGTTCTTTTCCATTTACAGATTATATTTCTCATCTGAAGAAGATAAAGCTTATGAGTATTTGTCCCTGGTTAATTCATTTTGCTACTTGAGATAGCAACAAAGCAGTTCCGAGGAAATCCTTCAACCACCCATCACTTAATATAATGCTCTGTTTATACATCTCTATTTTAGTAGTTATTTTTCACAAGGATTGTCAGACAGCAGATTTCTTTGATTACATGAATGCTGTTTGTCACTTTTTTATGTATGGTATGTAAAAATATTCACAGGACTCAAAATTGTGGAGATTTGAATTTAATCTGAAAGGAATAACCACAAGAATGTGAATTGTTAGAATGTGTAACAGATGACTCTATCGAAACGATGGAATCAAAAAGTTTCCATGACATGTTGTATTTTGTTGTCACAACATCTCATGATGATCTCATGAGCTCTCTGAGCAAAAGCATGTCATTTGTGCAAAGCCAGACTTCTCCCACGTTGCGTGATGTTGTGGCGGAAGTATTTAAATCCTCCTACCGCAATGATGTCATCCGGTCCTCCGTCTATTATCTCAATCCTCTTATCCATCGGAGGTGTCAAAGGGGAGCCCACAAAGATGTAATCTGTGGGCTCCCACGCAGAGGCCTCACGTTGCTGTTAGTGTAAGTAGTGACAGATAAATGTAAGAAAAATCCAGAAATGTCGTTTGATTTTATTCTAAAATCCATCAATATAATTCAGCATGGGCGGCACGGTGGCGGCGTGGTCAGCGCTGTCGCCTCACAGCAAGAAGGTACGGGTTCGAATCCTATCTGTGCAGAGTTAGTATGTTCTGCCCGTGTCCTCGTGTGTTTTCTCCGGTTTCCTCCCACCTCCAAAAACATGCAATGTAAGTCAATTAGCTACCCCAAATTGTCCATAGTGTGTGAGTGTGTGCGTGAATGGTTGTCTGTCTCCGTGTGGCCGTGCTTCTTTTGTCTGTATTTGGGGACAAACTCCTTAGCTTAATGGTTTCTATTGAAATAGATCATACAAAATCTCACCGGTAAATTGTTTCATAAAAAGGAACAACACCGAATAGCAAATACTCAAATAGTAAATGGAGTGTTTGCAGAAAACTATAAAAACTGAAAATCAGCCAATCAGACCAAAAAGAAATGCAGTTTAATCATCCAACTGTTAATCCAAGTTATTTCTCAGGAACTTTCCTGTAGTCGGACCAATGATATAATTCTTCAGAATACATTGAGGAAGTCCAGTTGCTTGCATTTTTTTTTTTTTTTTTTTGCAGATGAGTCATTGTAGACTGGAGGGTGCATGCACAAAACATTTTGCCTAATGGTGTCAGCTGGAGGAGGAGGAAGGAACGTGGAATCGAGACAAACGAGAAGAGACTAGTGGGAGGTGGAAGGAAAAAGATACCTGCAAAACGGCATCTGGTTTCTGTTGAGACTATGTCATGAAACAACGCCTAGAATCATTAGTAGCTCGCTGTTAAACATTTAAAAGTGACAAGAAATTAAATACTATTTATGATCAGCTATTGTCCACATCTGATTTGCTGATTTGTTTTGTTGCTGCAGTATTTCAAGTTTTCATTTGTAAACCATGATGATTAAAAGATAAAGTCTGTTCTGGTCCAGTGTCACATGTTGTTCTTATATTTTACATGTACCCGGTATTTGTTACTATACTACTCTATAACATTACAGCTTCCTTGAATGCTTTTGATTGGATTCACTTAAATATTTGTATTGCATGTTGCAAAATTAACTGATCACTGTACTGAGATAAGATTCAGATAGGATTAGAATATATATTTATATTCTATGGACTCTTACAGACATTCTGCAGGTTTCTGAATGAGCCTAATCGCTGTGTTCCTGCAGCGCCTCCTAGTGGGAGCATCAACACTTTTTCTCCATTGGAACCATAAACAAACGAGGAGGGCCCCTGGGCTGCAAACAGAAACACTAACATTGCTGCAGGATGACTAATATTTATGAATGGGTTGCGGTAGTAGCAGCAATAGAGGAGGTGGGTGGCTGCAGCCTCGTCATTCCCTGCCTTTCTACTACTGGGCAGACTGAGGAGTTGCACAATCACCCCAAACACACGTAGACTCGAAGAAACACCTTCATAAAGCAAGCCTCAATTATATGAAACAATAGCATTTAATAATCTCTTGTAATCTCTCTTGAGTGAAAAGCAAAAAGCTTAGGTTCACAAAATAGACAAATTTCTTGACATTATGCTCAGGACATTTCTGCCACGTCACAAAGCAGTTGGGAAAGAAAGCCTTTAACCCATAATGAGTCACTGGAGAAATAGAGGTTATTTTCTAACTTTCTCCAGAAGGGTTCATGCATTTCCAGTGTCCACATGCAGACATCAAAGCGCGCGCACGCACACACACACACACACACACATAGAGATGACAGAAACCACATGGCTCTCTCATGCTTTTTCCTGACCTCTGTTGTTTTAGCTGATGCATGTTAGGCCAGATCTCCATCTATCCAAGTTCTGTTTGTTCCAGAGTTACCCTTCGCTCTATGCTCTTGGCATCCACTGTCCTTAACTCTAAGTAAAGGCAGTAAAAAGTTCAATATCAAAGCATATTTAGGTTCATCCTGTTCATCGGTACGTTAAAGGGCTGGTCCACAAGTTGTGTTCTGTTATAACTTGTCCATGTGCTTTATTGAAGGGTGTGCGTTCCTAAGAGTGCATTAAGGGCCCTTTGAATGGAACAAAGATGATTTGAGTTTGAAGGTGGATCCAGATCAAGGCATGGATCCAGGAATTTCAAAGAGGTGCCCCGTTGGTTTTCATCTGCTAAATAAAATTCCAGATTTTCTATTCCCTCTCACCCTGCTGGAAAGACGAGAACACAGAATGGGGCAGCACTAGATGATATTAGTAATGTATTAAATCTATTTAACAAGAAAAGCCAAAAGCCATAAACAGAGAGACAAATATGGAGAAAAAGGTTGTGTATTCAGACTGTCCGTTGATTTGATCTTTACTTTGTCTCATGGTTTTTGTTTAGATTTTAAAAAGGAAAACCCAAACTTTTTTCATCTGCCTCGTCAAACTGGAAGTGAAAATTCATGAGTCAGCGCAGCGGAAATGTGTCGGCTCCGGCCCTCGAGTAAAGCAAGGATGGATTTTCAGAGCGTCTCGCATAACCCAGCAATATCTACTGCTGTCATGATATTGGAAAACTCTCAGTTCCCGTTCATGAAGGTGAGAATGTCAGAGGAAAACCACATTATGGGTCATGTCCCGGCAGCACGAAAATTACAGAACCTTCTCTGCTTTTCTTTCTCTCATGAAAAATGTCAATCATTGACTGTAAAAAAGGCGTAGGTGGAATAAACTGATTGTTAAAAGGTCGGTGTTAAGAGGGCGGTGTTAATGCCAAAATAAATAGACATGGCAAAAGGTCATTTCCTCCTGCGGTTCAAGCAACATTCTTTGTTCTGATGATTACTCAGTAAATATAATACAACTGCATTTATCCAAATGATCTGAATACATATCCTGTAATGGTTTGAAAAAAAAAAAAAACGAATGATACTGATACCTGTCCCAACATGGAGAGTGTCTGATACAAATGGCATGACGGTATTTCACCTCTGCCTTCTTCATCCTTGCATTACTAAGATAATGATTAATAAACTCTTGGGTGAAGCCATTGCCTTATTTAGCAGTTCCCATCACCATCACCTCATCAGAGGTATGCACATGTGACTGAGTCATCGGCAGACAATGTGACAAAAAAGGACTCACCTACAGTGTAACACATGGGCGAGACTCGGATGATAGATATGAGAGTAAAACAGAGGACCTGTGTCTCACCACCAAATTTCATCTGGATCGGATCTAGAATGAGGTCAGGAAAAAAATATAACATTTTAACATTGAATCAAAAATGGGATGCATGTTCAACAGATGAAATAAAGGCAGACATTTATAGCAAAACAAATTATAACTTCAAATAAATTCCTGCAAATTGTCCAACTGGCAAAATTATTCATCATTTCCTGTGTTTAACCTTCAGTGGGACAAATAATTATAACTTTTATTCGCTCTTCCTCCTCCTACATACCTGGCAAAATATAAACAGATGTGCAAATGAGTGCATGTGGATTATTATTAAAACTGTTCAAACTAATATTTCTCATTAGTCTAATATTTGAACTCATAACATGGCTGGGCTGTTCAACTAAGTGTCATAGCAGTCTTTTTTGGCTCAGGGAAGGTGGAGTGCTGCCCTCAAGCTTAAGATAAGACACAAGTGAGCCGATCTGGCATCACGCAGCCGAGAGGAGTGATCCGATGATTCCTGATGATGTAACATTGTGACTCCATAGATACAGTACATGTGAGAGAGGCTCTCACATACAAGGCTTCTCCCAGTAGACCTGTGTAGTGCAGAATGCGATTTATGACTAAGCAAATACATTAGTAATTTGCTGTATAAGTACAGAATACAATGTGATAATAATTTATGCAACTGACATATGTTCATGTAGAGAGAGAAAAGACAGACAGTTATATAACTGGAGGTCTTAAATCGTTGGTTCCATTTTAAGCATGTAACGCTTGTCGAGGGACTGGGAATAATGGAACACCAACTGGCATGCATACCTCTGTGTTCCAGAATAATAAAAAAAAGGTCAAGTAATCCCTTAAGCCAATGAACACATGACACACAGGCGAAGGACAGAAGTCAAACACGGCTGTATGAGTCGTGTCTGAAAATATTGTATGGGCGTGGAGAGAATTTACCCTTCCTATTTGCACTGCAGTGATGCATTGTTGCAGAATAGAATACAGCCATACAGTCATAATACTCTTATCATCTGTGTGCTCTATGTGTGTTAAAGGAAGATCTCTTTATGGAATGCGATGCTTGTTTTGCATGTTATCCTCACTGGACAGTCCACGCCTGTAGCTAGTAAGCTTCTTTTTTTTTTTTTTATCAACATCATGTGTTCATTTCATTATTTATCTGTGACGCTCTAGCTCGTTGAAGAACTCTTACAGGAAACATTATTGTGAGAATTCATATAACTTGTTTGGCTAAGTCTTGTTCTGCGGTTAGTGAAAACAGGAGTTCTTGAATACTGCTCTTGATTAGAAAAGACTAGTATCTTTACAAAACATCCCCCTTTTTTTCTCCCTCTCCGTCTGCCTCTCTCATTCTTCATTGTGTATAGTCAGGCCCTTATCAAGTAGGGGCTTCTAATTCCAGTAGTGAAATCCTCTTAGGATCTATGCTCTATTTCCGTTTGGTCTATAGGGTTGCTTTTATAAATCTCTATTAGACCAAGCTCATTGGCTGGAAAAGACACAGACACACGCACGCACAAAAACACACACACAGACCATCCAGCAACAGATAACTTGGTGAGGTGATCGGCTGCGGATCAGTTCAGGGTTAGCGACTGACACAAAGGGAGGACTGTGCTGCGGCTACTGAAGGTAAGGAGAAATCCACTGAAATGTCGCATTTACTGAAGAAAACGGAGAAGTCAGCGAGAAAATTTGTGTAGAAACTGGATTTTTGTTTTGAAGTAGATGCAATCTAAGATAAGTTGTTTGGCCTTTATGTTTCACACACATTTGAGACAGATTGCTGGAGGCCTCTTTAATTTTAATGTATACTATTTACCGTTAACACCACATCACTTGCATTCGGTTTCATACTGAGATGTTTTTTCTTGTCAATAAAATGCTTTTACATCATCTGAGAACAAAGGGTTCTTTATTTTGGTGCTGAATATGGTCATGAGTCTTCGTGTAATGAAAAGCCAACTTTTTTACAAGTATCTCTCTCTCTATCTCTCTCACTCTCTCTCTCTCACACACACACAAAATACAAACAGATGTGCATTATTATTAAAATGCACAACCCATCCTTTCTATCATAGCAACCAAGGGAACGATCGGCTGCAGATCAGTAATCCTCTTAGATTACATCAAGTTAATTAAGTATCCAGGGATTCACCTGAAAGTAATGTCACAGTGCAAAGATTTTAAATCTGCAGCTTTCCATTTATCTAATTGAGAACAATGACAACAAACAAGCGTTAGAAGCCTTTGATATGTCAAAGAAGTAAAGTAAATATTCAGACACCAAAAGCGCTGATCGTGTATCATCGTATGAGTTTACTTTGCTTAACTCTGTCTGATTCTGATTTTTTTTCTCTCCCAGAAAAGCAGAAAAAAGATGTCGGACAGAATGATTGACCTGGAAGACACTGTCACCCAGACAGGTGAGTGGAAGCGTTGCTTTCAAATATCACACCGCAGATGAGCATCTCTGCAATCTGCCAGCATTTCTATCGCAGAGAATCTGAATCAAAATGGTAAACAGGAAGTCCAGCGCAGAGAACAGCTCTGTGAAGCTTTGGCAGTTTAACTAACAAGCTAATCTTCTTTCTCTTATGCAACACTGGTGCAATTAGTGCACTTGTATGAGGGTTAGGATGAAGCTTTAATCCGTAAATCAAAACGACTGTGTGCTTTCGCCATAGGTCCGAAAGGAGTCATCAATGACTGGAGGAGGTTTAAATTGGAAAATATGGACCAGGAAAATTTGCCTCCCGCAAAAAAGGAACTGCTGAGACAAATGTCATCCCCAAACAAACAAAAAGACGACTCCAGAGCAAACTTCAACCGCAAGGTACAAACAAACAGATCAAAATTCCAAATATCAAAATATCACTGTAATAATCCCCACAAAAAAATGTAATTCCACAGTTTATATAAAGTATGTTGTAACTTCTGCAGTCATGTCATTCTTTCAGATGAGTGTACAAGAATATGAACTACTCAAGGAGGAGGAGGAGGGATGTCTAAAGAAATACAGAAGGCAGTGCATGCAGGAGATGCATGAGAAACTCAGCTTTGGGCCCAAGTTTGAAGGTGTGCATGACCTGGACAGTGGAGAGGCCTTCTTACAAGTCATAGAGAAGGAGCATTACAGCACAGTGGTGGTCGTCCACATCTACAAGGCCGGGCTCAAAGGCTGCGAGGAGCTCAACAACTGCCTCGACTGCCTGGCCATTGAGTACCCCACCGTCAAATTCTGTAGGATTGATGCCGTTGCATCTGGCGCTGCTGAGCGGTTCTCGGATGAGGTGTTGCCCACGTTGCTGGTGTACAAGGCCGGAGACCTCCTGGGGAACTTCCTGGCCTGCACGCAGCACCTCACTGAGGAGTTCTTTGCCACTGATGTGGAGGCCTTCCTCAACAGCTATGGCCTGCTGCCGGATAAAGCGCTCCCTGGTCTGGAAGACGAAGAAGAAAACGATGTAGAGTAAAAGGAAGAAGGAAAGCTCTGTCTGGGGTTGGATAGGGAGCAATGAAAGACAATGAATGAGAAGTTCTTCTTTTGGGCTATGCCAAGTAGAAACATCTCTGAAAGCTCAATAGAGGATTGTCCTCTGAAGGATAACACATTTTGAATATGAGTTCTCTTGAATATATGTTTGTGTTACATTAAGGTCAGAGGATAAACATTTTATTTATATTTAATATACATATATACATAGCCCCAAAAACTACCTATTGAAAAAGTCAAAAGCATCCAACTGTAATTAAATAATTGCAGAGTTTTATTTGTCATGATAGAAAATCTTACATGCTGTATGTAATGTAAATGTAAAATCTATTAATTCATAGGTTTGTTTTGTAGCATTTGTGTGGTTTGGTCTGTACACAAGTTATTTATAAGGCCATGCAGGGCTTGCACGAGTGTTCTTGGAAAAGGCCCCAGAGTGTGATTTGACTCATCAATCCTGAATGGTTGCATCAATATTTAGCCCTGCAATGGCCACGTGATCCCTCCTCCACGTATGACGTTATGATTACCCCTTTGTTTATACTACTAATTGGAGAACTTTTTTGATTTTGGTGTTCGGACTCATGAAAAGCTCCGCTCGCACGCTCTACTTCACCCACATAAAAAACCCAATTGCGCTGAGGTGATGTCATGACACGACTGTCAAGAACTGGTTGGAGGCACTCGTGTCCCCTGTGACTAAATATGGACAGCGGATGTGAGCAAGATGACATAACTATGAACTGTGATCACTTTGTTTGGAGAGTTCTAATTCCTCGTTATTACAGCAGTAAAGTGATGGTAAAAATTGAATATGTGGAAGTAATTAGAACCCATATACAAAGCAGTGATTGAAAGTAGAAATGTAGCAATCCACAGTAACTAAACACTATTGGCTATTCAATAAAAGCATTCTCTGGTAAATGGTTTAGCGTGTCTGGTGTTACTAGATAGAATGTGCCTGCAATTCGACATCAAATGCACTGTCATCATTAATTTGATATCCGTTGAGCAAGAGATTGCTCTATTATTGCAAAGAATTCAGCTGTTATCTCCTCATAAAAAAGATCATTGGTGAATGTCTTCCACTATCAGTGTTGTGGTTAGCTTTATGTTTGCTTGTCTGCTTTTCCCTCTGCTATTGTGCACTTTACTGCAAAATATTTTGAATATTTCGGAATTTCTTTCTTCTTCTGGACATCTCTGGACTTACTAGGAATGGATATCTAAAGCCCCCCCCCCCCCTTAAAAAATCACCATGTACCGGATTCCATCAGACCTGTAAGCAGCACAAGCAAACCATCATAGACACATCTGCCATTTATAATGTGTTGGAGCCATCTGCTGACTATCTTTAAAATTACATCCAATTTCAACAGATTTTTTTGAATCCACATGGACAAGCAAGATGAGGGACATTATATATGACTTGAGAAGATGCTGTGTTTTGAGGAACCAAAAGTAAGAACAAATGTAAAAAATAATAATAATTGTGTTTCAGTAAGGCGTGTTGAACTGTGGAATGACTGCTCATTTAAAATTCATCCATCATCCATAAAAAGCCTTTGAAATATTCTCATTTGTCTCTGTTTCATTAAAAAGTTAACTGAAGTAAAATTCTTTCATTCATTCATTCAGTCATTCATTCGTTCATTCATATTTCCCATAATGCTCCAGTGCCAGTGACAAATGTCTCAAACTGCGCATGCGCATAGTAGTGCGTTCGGGGAAAATGGCGGAACAGTTCCTGCTGCAGGATTTTGAAGCCCCCGAGCTATCAAAAGTGCCAAAATCAATTCAAAGCAAGCTCGAGCGGATCCTCGTGGATCGGGAAAATGATTTGGACTTTTTGAAGGCGCAACACGAGCAGTTTCGGGTCGACAGCGGTAAGATATCGTCTTGTATGTTGTTTGCTAGCGGGGCTACAATGTTTTGCTTTCCTCGCTGTGTCGGATAACGGGAACGGTTTAAGGACAATAATGCCACAACGAACGTTCTAACATATTTACTCGTAAAACTCCTCAAGGTATTTTATTTTTTGTTTGTTGTCGGCTGTGGTTATGTGAACAACAAGTAAGTAGGTTATTATTGACGAATTAACGCCAATGCTAGCTTGTGCTAACCTAATTGCTATCGGCGTTAGCGTACAAGATCAGAGGCGAGTCCGCTAAACTTCATGGTGATATTATTTCCTCTTCATTTACAGAACAACATTTCTTTGAAAAAGTGAATCAACTTTCTGAGTGTCAGGAACAGTTTCTGTCCCAGACTCAAGAGCATCTTAAGCTCAAAGAAGAGTTTACCAAGCTCGGTAAGAGCGAGCATTTTTATTGTATTACGCATGAAGTTAGATAGAATCAACTCCTTTGTTGTTGATATTTGCTCTCTCCATATTTTGTTTTAGAGGAGGAACTTAAAGTTGTGCGTGAAAAGAACAGAGAATATGAATCTGCCAAAGACAGGCTGTCATCAGAGAAGGTGAGGCAAAAAACATTACCCACGATAATAGTTTTATTGCAGACATATTGATACTTAATTATGTTTTGTGTTACTGCTTTATTTCACTGGATTTGAAATAATGAAAAATGTATACTGTGATTTGGGCTTTCTTGCTTTAAAATCAAAGTCCAGGGTCAAAGTGTGTTGGGTGATGTCTACATATTTTGGGGGTGTTTTTATAACGCAGGACAACTCAAGCATTTTAACCTTTTTAGCAAGTATTTGTCAACTTAATACACATGAATTATATTGAAATTAATATTATGTGTTAGAAACAATCTTTAGTATGAACAAAAAATGTTATTCGCTGTTTAGCTGAACTTGGTTTTTGTGACATGCCCAAAATTTCACATATTTTGTAAGTCTTGCATAATTTTTATAGTTATACCAACAATCACTTTGGCTAATTTTTTTTGTGCTTTAGATTTTGGTCACTAAAGCGAAAGAGGAGCTGGAAGCTGATAAGCGAGAACTTGTGCGAACACTGGACAGGAGATCCTTGGAAGTGGAACATTTAAATGGTATATTCAGATTAAATTATCTTTAGACATCTGTTCATATATGATATTGCTCTTTGCTAATTCTGTCACTTGTGTTATGTTTTTTGTTCGATCAGATGACCTTAGGCAGCTCAATGATAAGTTAGTGGAGGTCAGTTCCTCCAAAATGGCCTTGCAGATGAAATTGGATGAAGTTGAAGCAGCTGAAGTCAACATTAAGGTAAGATATATTCTGGGTTGTCTTCTTTTGTGAAATATTTTAATATCAGTTCACATTACTGACGGCATGTCTCCGAGTACATGAACAAAGCATGCTTTTTGTTTTGTTTTTTGCAGTACAAGGAAAAGCGAATGGAGCAAGAGAAGGAGCTGCTGCATAACCAGACATCTTGGTTAAATGAGGAGTTGAAGGCCAAGAGTGAAGAAGTGCTGTCTTTGTCCCGACAGAAGGGGAATCAGATCCTAGAACTAAAGTGCAAATTAGAGAACAAAGAAGATGAGGTATGTTCATATTTGTATTTAATTAAAGATTTTTTTTTTATAATGCCAAATTACATGCATACATGATATAGCAACAAAGACTATGATAACTGCATAGCAAGATTATTTCTGTTTAGAAAATTAAATCATGTGTAGCGATTGTTGTGATGCAGCAACCAGTAACGAATACTTTGCTTCCTTGGCAACGCTCAAACCAATTCATGCTTTGTGTGCGTTGTGTTGTGCGTAGATATGATTGTTTCATCCAGAAAATGCTCCCTGTATAGCATCTAGTTTTCAATTCTTTGCTTGGGAGCGATGACTCTTAGAAGAGAGTATTTCCCAATCTACAGCAAGTTGGTAGGATTCCTTTCCCTCCCCTACCAGTAAAGTCCCTAGGCAGGAAGTTATGAACAGCATTGCTGTTTAATGGCCTTTCTCATTGCCAGGTTCTATTTTGTTTCTTTTTTTTTTGTGACTTCTAGTTGAACAGAGTTCAAGACCAAGTAAGCAGTTTGAAGTCTTCAAAGGAACAGCATCAGAAACAGAATGAGGAGCTGATCAGCAAACTTAAAGAAGTAGGTCTTTTTTTTGAGCATCATATCCAAGTGTCTTTAACAAACACAAGAACTAAAGTTTTGTTATAGTCAGCAACAAACCGACTAGTGTGCTTGTAATCATTGAGAAATGTATTGATTGACGTGCATGACTGAGTTTTTACTTTATAGGGCAAAGAACATCAAGCCACCATGGAGGAAAAGTTCAGAAACGAGCTCAATGCCAACATTAAACTTTCCAACCTATATAAGGTATGACCATCTTTGATAGAAACTTGAGAATGAAGCAACGTAGCAGAACTTAGGCCTGAAAAATTATAATCCAGATGTGTTGCATTGACCCAGCACTGCTAAACATTTCCCAAGCATAGTGTTGCTACGACAAGTGATGCACAGTTATTACCTCCGCCAAGCGAGTTATGTTTTTGCTGACGTTTGTCCTTTTGTTAGTAGGATTATTCAGTGTATATTTATCGTGACTATACATGTTTTGTTAGGGTACAGCACATTTCCTTTATCATTGTCTTGCCAACACAAACCCTACTGTTATAGGGAGCAGCACAGGATTCTGAAGCAAAGGGTGACGAACTAAGTCGGGCTGTAGAAGAGCTGCACAAACTGCTGAAGGACGCCGGAGAAGGTTTGATGTATTCCAAAATGAACACAGCTACCCTTCCCGTTGTTTTGCGCTTGACTGCTTCTGCAAAGAGGAATGGGCTTAACTACGATTATAGTTTTTGTTGGCTGGATTCCAGTTGCAATATTTACTCCTTCCATTACAGCCAACAAGGCCCTTGAGGAGAAGCTGCAGGAAATGAATGGTTCTACAGACAAGAATGTCGCTTTGCTTAAGGAGAGGATCCAAGTCCTTGAGAAAGAGCTCGACAACATTAATGAGCTGCTGTCAAGTTCTAAACTCCGAGGTCTGTTGGATGTTAAAAAAAATCTTCATTGCACTTCTTGCATTATCATTTCCTCATCAAATACCCTTGCAGGGATTTTGTCGAACCTACGCAGCTATTGTTAGTAATTTCTCCTACTTTTTGGATGACCCTCTTTTCTCAGGTCCTCTTGGCTCAACATCTGCGCTCACAGAGGAGCAATTAACAACGATGTCTCCGACAGCAGCAGCTGTATCCAAGATAAAGCCTGACATGAGGCTCACGGAGGTAAATGAAACTAACCTCCAATGGTCAAATGACTATTATGAAGCTTGGCTTACACGATTTCATCTGTTTTCAGATATATGCAGCATATGTAGAGAGAGAGGAACAACTGCAGTTGGAGCGACTTGAGAACAAGCGGGTCAACAAGTACCTGGATGACATTGTGCAGGAGGTGGAAGCAAAAGGCCCGATTCTCAAACGGCAACGTGACGAACATGAGCGCATGCAGAAGTCTGTGGCTAGTCTTTCTGCCAAGCTGGAACAGGCGGTGAAGGTGGGTACTTCTGACAAGTTGTATGGAATTTGATTTTCCAGTTTGTAATAGTTGTGTGTGGGGGGGGTTGGTTTGGTACTGCTTTGTACTAGTGATATGTGCTTCTTTTGAAACTAGTTTGTAAAGAAGACCTGCTGCCTCACATAATTGAAACCCAAAAATGACAAACATTTCATGTGTTTTACTGAAGGAGGTGCACCGTCTGCAGAAGGAGGCTGATGAAGCTAACAAGCGCTCGTCTGTTCTGGAAAGGGAAAGCCAGAGGTGTGAGCTGCAGCTGGGAGACATGGCTCAGCAGGTGGGTTCTCAGTCCCTCAGTCTGCTACTGCTTTGCTTTGCTGCTTATGTATCAGAGTTGTCCAAATATCTATTTTCCGTCCGTCTTCCCGAGCAGGTGCGGGTCTTGCTGATTGAGCTTGAAGAGGCTCGTGGAAACCATGTTGTTCATGAGGAGGATTTGAGCTTGGGTGAAGTCAGCAGCTCATCCGAGGTGATAAGCCGTCACCTGGTGACCTTCCGCAGTGTAGAGGAGCTGCAGAATCAGAACCAGCGTCTACTGGTGACTCTCAGAGAGCTTGGTGATGCCCAGGAGAAAGAGGAGTTTGAAGCTACCGGCAATAGGTATGCTAGTGTTTGGTGAATTCATTTGGTTTTTGGCAATAACTAGAACACTGTTAATAAAACTTGCTTGTTACAGGCACGATGAACTGCGGCAGAGTTTTGCAAAGGCCCAGGCTGAGCTAGAGTCCCTAAAAGAACAACGCAGCCAACAGATTAAGATGTCTGAGTCCATTGTTAGACAGAGGGACATGTATCGCGTTCTTCTGGCTCAGGCAACTGGAGTCAGCTTCCCTCCACAAGGTAACAGACTAGGGACAAACCAAAGTCTATACTAGAGAATAGACCAGGACATCCTGTACATGTAATTTAAGTTATTTGGTTATGGCATCAAGCTGTTTTTATCAGTCAGGAAAAATATACACTCTCTTCCACAGTGCTTTGCAACTTTGTCATGTTTTCCTGACTTTGTGGCCGTTTGCTCTTTAGGTACGCCACCTGAGGCGTTCACCCTGACCTCCACCCCACGACGCTCACCTGCAGCCATTCCCACAACAGGAACGCCCTCTCCGCTTGTCTCCATAGCGACGGAGTCCTCTGACGCTTTGGAAGCCAAGGCCGCTTTGAAACAGGTGACTGCTACCAGACGACGTCTGAACTGCGATATTTTCATTTGCCTGCATTTAGGTTAAAAACCCAAATCAGTGACAACAGTCATTATGAGGCACTACTGTTACTGAAACTTGTGTGTGAAGCTCAGGAACAGTTACCTTACTCTAAATTTGTTTGAACTTGCCTTATTTGATGACCCTGCCACTAGGTGGCAGTGTGTCTTTATTAATTAAAATATCTTTTTGCTGACTTTTTTGGTCAATGGAGTGAGGAAAAACTGTCAACAATGTTTCATGGTAGTTTTACATAAATGGGTCAAAAGCTGGTGCAGCATGTTTACACTCGCCTTTAAAAAACCCAAAAAACAATCAGTATGTCGCAAAAAATAATGACGTGAAAAATGCCTGGTTGAATCTGCAGTTGCAGGAGGTTTTCTCTTCCCACAAGAAGGAACGTGTGGAGAGTGACAAGATACTAATGGAGCAGAACGAAAAGCTCCAGGAGCAGCTTTCTGACCTCCACTCCCAGAATGCTAAGACATCCACGCAGCTGGAGTTTGCCTCCAAGAGGTACGTTTTCAATGAAACTGTTCTGGTTTACGTAACACTTGAGATGTTAATAGAACACATGGGAAAGCAGGCCACTGAACATGTGTTCGTCAACAATAACAGATATGAGATGCTGCAAGACAATGTTGAAGGCTACAGGAAAGAGATTGCTTCCCTCAGAGAGAAAGGACAGAAGATGACAGCTGCCACACAGAAGCTTGAGCAGACCGTCCATGCTTTGACTGAGGATCTGAGAGCTGCCAAAGAAAAACTTTGCATGGCTGAGGTTTGATTGTTTTCCTACATCCTTTTACTTACTGTTACGTTTATTCCTTAGTTTGGTTTTGTTGCACATTACCTCTGCAGGATATTGTGTTCCTTGATTCGGATTAGGCTCTCTTAGGAATCGCAGGGCCATCTTGACTTATCTCTATCTTAGGGGCATGCTGAGAGTCTTCGTAAAGAGCGGGATATGTTGAAACTGGTAGAGTCGAGGCTAAATCAGGAGAAGGAGACAAACCTGAGCCAACAACAGACCCGGAGCCTGCTGCTGACCAACCTCCAAAGCATTCAGGTTTGTTTGTGTGAAGGTTTGCCCCTTTGTGTCTCACGCACACATATGAACGTGGTCCCAAATGATAACTGCTGTGTCTGCTCAGGCCACTGTTGAGCGTTCAGAGACTGAAACACGTCAGCGTCTAAACAATCAGTTGGAGAAGCAGGAACGAGAAATTGCACAGCTGCAGAAGAGGGTGGAGAATGAGGTGGAGCAACGCCACCTGCTGAGCAGAAACCAGGAGGTAAGCATAAAGTGTAGCTGTTGTCGGTTTTCTGACGACGCACACAAAGTTGTCCCTCCTCTTCGAGTTGGGGTTACGGTCACCTCATGAAAACAGGCATTGGAAAGAACAAACCATTAAATAGCTTCCTGTTTGTACCACATCGTTTTTAATGCACAGATCCAGTTGGTGGATGCAAAGAGGCAACTGGAAGCTCAGGTGGCTTTACAACGGAAGACCGAGGAGCTGCTGAGTGCTGCCGAGTTGGAGCTCAGCAACGTCAGACTGCAGCAAGGCAGCGGTGAAGCGCGTCACACCTTGGGCTCCCCTTCTACAGCCGCTATCAGAGGTTAGAATGCACACATAACACATTCAAAGGTTATCAAATCCCATGAGCAAAATGTATTTGGCTCATATTTAGTGGGATGAGAGGATGTTCTGAATAAAACAATGAAGCGATAGTCAACTCCGCATAATCCTGGATGATTGCTGTTGCAATGTGTACAAAATGTTGGAAAATCTATGGCAGATTATAAACAGCAATGTGAAGATAAATATTAGACGTGTTGAGGACATCCTCCAGCCTAATTTCCAGTGTTACAAATCAGATTCATCAGGAGTTAATTCACCTTCCGTACTGATTTCACATGCGTTTGGTACTTCACTTAAGCTTTATGATTGCAGGGGAGAGGTCTGTGGTTTTCAAAATGCATGACTCCCTTCTGCTATTAATTTTTCCGCCGTTCAGGCCATCCAGGCTCAGATCAAGACAGAGAGGACCTGCGGGGCCGCCTACGACTGGCTGAAACCCGGGCTGAGGAGCTGGCAGAGAACCTCAGGGCTGTCACTTCCAGCATGGAACAATATAGAGCCATGGCTCAGAGCCTGGAGGAATCTCTGGAAAAAGAAAAGCAGGTGCAAAACTTACTCATTGTGTTGTTCTACCTCTAAAACTAGATCAAAAAATCTACGTGTCTTATAATTATAATGATCCGAAATTGTCGTTTTGCTTGTTTGATAAATCTTCATATCTGACCAGGTCACCGAGCAGGCACGCTCTGCAATTGAAGCTCGCATGAAGGAGGCCGAGCAGCAGCACTTCGGGCTCGAGGAGAAGCTTATGGAAGCAGAGAAGGAGAAGCAAAATGTGGAGGAGCAGAAGATTAGAGCCCAAGCTACCCTGGAGGAAGAGGTAATGTTAAATCTCAGATTCTTAAAAAAACACTTCATCCACACCTTATTTGACCCACTGAGAATTGTTTGGTGTCCAGTTTTGGAAGTAAGAAAACCTGTTAACTTTAGCTCAACAGCCTAAGAAGAAGCCTCAGCAGTGCACAGGCGGATTACAGTGTGTTGGAACAGCAAGTGGCAGTAACTGAAGCTCAGCAGCAACAAGCTCTGCAATCCGGCCAAGAGCAGGTAAGCAGCTGTCACAGCATTTAATCTACAAACGTTTGTAGTTTAATTTTTAATTAATGTTTAATACCGGTAGTCTCCCAAAGAAGATTTACAAAAATCTTCATATTTACTCTAGTCCATGTGTTACACTTAACTTTTTAAATAATACAGATTATTAGTATGATTATAAAATATCACTCTATGGGCCAGTTAGTTTAAAAAAAAAAAAAAAAAGAAAGCACTGAGGGCTTGTACATTTTGCAAGAGGTGGAGATGTAGTGCGACAGTGTAAAGTGGATGAAAAGTTTGGACTGGTTGGGTAAGAGGTCTGCTGGAAGAAGTGATGACGCACAGACTAGACACTGTCAGAGAAGTAGGAAACAGGTGGAGGATCTGAGAGAAAACAGCAAGAGGATTGGGGGGGGGGTGAAGAAGACGACGGTTGATGTGCAGCCTAGTGAAGAAATACTGAACGTAAAGCTTTAGAAATACTCCCACATAAGTCGGACAGCTTTTTCTTAAATAGTTATACCATGTTTTTTTCTTACCTTCTGGTGGCTTCACAAATGAAGAAGAAACATTTCGTAATGTTAAAACAACAAGGTTCACATCTGCTTGGGGAACACACTTGAGTGGCATTTATTTGTGTCAGTCAGATTTAATAATAGCAACAAAGTCAGCTGCAAATGTAGCGCATTACTCTGACATGCATCGATAATATGAAATCTTCCATCTCTCTTCCAGGCTAAGCTAGCAGCTGAAGCACAAGATAAGTACGAGAGGGAAATGATGCTGCACGCGGCAGACGTGGAGGCCATGCAGGCCGCAAAGTCTCAGGCCGTTCTGGCCATCGAGCACAAACGGCAGCTGGAGGAGAGAGCCCAGAGGAGCAGTGCCGAGCTGCTGGAGGCCAGGATCTCCTGGGAGGAGCAGGAAAAGATCCTCAAGGTTGGTTGATGGGATTTATAGAATCACAGGAACAGTCAACCTGACCGTTGTAAGCCCAGAAGACTTCCTGACTTAATGATCCAGACTCCCCCTCAAAATGATCAGACCTACATTAAGCATTAAACCCTTCCACCAAACCTGTGTTGAAAGTAAGTGGAGATGAGTTACTTTTGTGGTTTTCGTCTTTGCTCGTATCGTAGGAGGAAATGTCCAAGATTGAGAGTCGCAACGATGAGTTACAGAAGCAGAACACCCTCCTACATGAGCAGATCCAAACAATAAGCAGCAAGATGGCCGACAATTTGCAACAAACTGCCAATGCTGACAATATAATGAACGTCTCCATGACTGAAGAAGGCAAATCTCAAGACCAAGTCCTTGAGATTCTCAGGTAACGCATGATGTTGGTAAAGTGGAATAAAGCATTACAAAATCAGGTTTGGTGGTTCAATGTCACGGTGACCTCCCAGAACACATTTCACAAAGTTTTTACTGATATTTTTCTAATTCTATTTGGTGTCTTAATTTGTTTTTTGCCATCACAGGTTTGTTCGCCGTGAGAAGGAGATTGCAGAGTCTCGTTTTGAGGTTGCTCAAGGGGAAAGTTTCCGGTACCGACTGAGAGTGGAGCACCTGGAGCGAGAACTGAGGGAGGTGCAGGATAGCTTGTCCGCCACAAAAGAGAGGACCCAGGTCTGTCTCCGTATTTATTGGTATTACAATTACACGTGTTCAGTTTTCAGGTTCACGCAGGTTGTTGGATGTTTGTATTCTTCAGTAAAAACATCAAATTGAGTTGACTGATTCTTCAGGAATTCTCCCTTCATGAAATATCCTAATATGCTGAAACCCCAACGATGACCTCACAGGTGACGGCAAAGACTCTGGCTCAGCATGAGGAAATGATGAAGAAGACTGAGACGATGAGCATTCTGATGGAAACCAACAAGATGCTGAGAGAGGAGAAGGACAAGATGGAGCAGGAAATGCAGAATATCCAAGCTAAGGTATTAGTTTTTATAAAATGATTCAGGTTGAATATAAACGTATATTATCAAAGTCCAAATCCGTATCCTGCTCGTCTTTTGCGTGATTCAGATACAGAAGCTGGAGTCGGACGTCATGCCTCTACAACAGGCCAACTCCGAGCTGAGTGACAAGAGTGGTATGCTGCAGGCAGAGAACAAGATCCTCGAGGAGGAGATCAAGCGCTGGAGAGCTCGAACCCAGGTCAGTGACTGCCATTGGAAAAGATTAGATTGCCTTGCTTCATTTTAACACGGGTGAAAACAATGATTTATAATTTAGTCATCATTTTTGCTGCTTTACACGCACTTGTTTTTTTTTTAGCATTTGGTGAGCCAGCAAAAAGACTCTGATCCAGAAGAGTACAAACGTCTGCACTCTGAAAAGGAGGCACATCTGAAACGCATTCAGCAGCTCACAGAGGAGGGCGCCAGGCTTAAAGCAGAGGTTACCAGGTGAGCGAGTAGTAATGATGCAGCAGTTGAATTTGTATTTTACATCTTAAATCTGTCTTTCCTCCCTTAGTCCCGTTGGCTCGCTGTCTGCCACTAGACCAGTAATGTTCATGCTCTGTAATTCTCTCTAGGACAAATAATCTAACTACGTCCCTGCAAAGCCAGATGCAGAACTTGCGTGACAACATGAGTCAGATAAGTGAGGAGAGGAATAGTCTGAAGAAGGCATTGACGATGAGGAACCAAGACCTCCAGGAGAAAGTACGAACTATCACGCAGGTCAAGAAGATAGGACGTCGCTTTAAGACTCAATACGAGGAGCTCAAGGTGGAACATGACAAGGTGAGAGCTCAGTCGCTCTCGGTGATTGCATTTACATTGTTATCCACCTTGAAACTAAACGGCGAGTTCCTCCAGGTTGTAGCTGAGGCTGCTGCAGTCCCATCCCAGGAAGAAGAGGCTCGTCAAGCCTCGGCTCAGGAGCTGTCAAGCCTCAGAGAGTCTCTGAGTCAGGCTGAAGCCAAGGCCAAGGAGCTGGAAGGGCAACTGGAAAACATCAAGAAGGTGAAACGCAGCAAGGTTCAAGTGTTCCTTTTGTTGCTAAGCTAGTGTTCTTAGCCTTCTCTCAGGCAGCGGCTCTTGGATTTGTTTCGACGCTCAAACGGCAGGGAAGAAGCTATTCCGTATTCATACTTTCTGTTGTCTTCGTGGGTTGCAACAGGTGGTGACAGAACGTGAGGGCGAAGGCCGAAGCGCCCAGGAAGAGTCGTCCAGGCTGCAGACAGAGCTGACCAGACTGCGACAGGAGCTACAGGAGAAGACTTCTCAGGAGGACATTCTGAGACAGCAGACGGCCGAGAAGGAGGAGAAGACCAGAAAGACACTCGTGATGGCCAAGCAGAAGATCAGCCAGCTCGTAGGTGAGAGTGTTTGCCTCGTTCCGGCTTTTATAGGTCCTGTTTTTCTTTCATTTTGGAGTGATTGCTGTTTTTATGCATCTGCCAAACTGTCGTTGTTCTGTTCACATCTCAAAAATGGGTGCACAGAAAGATAACACGCTATTTAGGGTATTTAAATATATAAGAAATATATTAAAATATGTTTTTCACATGTAATTCGTTATTTGCTCTTTAAAGTTTTGTACCTGCATCAGCAGAAAAATAAGGTTCTTATGTTAAGAATATTGTTTGTTGTAATTCAATCAGTTATTATGTATTATGTTATTGTATTGTAAGAAAGCTTAAAAACTAACATTCATGTCCAGGCGGCAAAGACCAGCTGCAGAAGGAACACGAGGAGCTAAAGAAGCAGCGCGAGGAGCTCGAGGTGCGAGTGAGCGCCCTCAAGTCTCAGTACGAGGGACGCCTGAGTCGACAGGAGCGAGAGCTGAGAGACCTGCGAGGCCAGCAGGAGAGGCAGGAGCAGAGAGACGAGCCTGCAGAGGCGGGACCCAGCAAGGTGAGCGTCTGTCTGCTCTGAAGTTCGTACCAGAAACTCTGTCGCCTTTCCTTTTTACAAAAACATCTGGCATTTGCGAAGAATAGCATTGAATTGATAACTCTTCCAACCATCTCGTCTTAGCTTGAAGGTTTGTTCACGTTATTTTATAGTGAATTCCCCCTGAGAGGGCGGGGTCTTGAAGTTTGGTGAAATAAATGTCTTTTGTTGTGATTTCCAGACCCAAGAGCAACAGAGGAGCGCAGAGCAGAGGCAGATCAGTCTGAAGACGACCCCGGCTGCAGAGAGGGGCAGGTACGATCAAAACTGTTTTTGGTTTATGCGGTTGCGCTTTGGGATGCTCCTCCTATTCCCGGTCTTTAAATGTACATGAATGGAGTCCTTATCCTCATCCTGATCTTCGTCCCGGCTAGTGCCAGCACATCTGAGCCTCCAACTGCCAACATTAAGCCCACCCCCGTAGTGGCTTCGTCCAGCAAGCAGCCTGTCAATCCAGGCAACAAGCCCACTCCGAGGGCAAGCATCAGGCCTATGATCACCCCCGCCACGGTACCCACCCCGACACCCACAGCGACAGTCATGCCCACCACGCAGGTGGAGACCCAGGAAGGTACGTCGGCGCAGAACTTCACACGCGTCCTCATGCCGGTATGGCTTCTCAAAGCGTGCGCATGTACCTTTAAACCTCTCTGCAGCGATGCAGTCGACCGAAGGCCCGCCGGTGGAACACGTCACCGTGTACGGCAGCGCCAGCGGCTCGGTGCGCTCCGCCAGCCCCAACGTCCAAACCGCGTTAGCTAGCCCCATGCTAACTGTGCAGCAGACGCAGACGCAAGCCACGGCATTCGTCCAACCAACTCAGCAACAGAGCGTGACCCATTCAGAGTCGGCCAATCAGGAGCCGCCGCCTGTGATCATTGAGGCAACACAGAGCTCGCAAGTGGAGTGGCCTTCAGCGTCTTCTACCTCCTCCGTGTTTGGGACCGGTGAGGATCTGAACTGTGTAGATTATAAGGAACGCTTGATGCCAGAGGTTTAAGGTGATGGCTGATGAAGAAAGCTACCAGGCGTTCGCTTTGTTTAGTACTTTTTTATTGGTATTATTAGGGAGATATCTAAACACCACCCATGCCTGATCTCAAGTTTCAGCAACACCAGCAACCTCCTCCATGTCTAAGAGGCCTCGAGAGGACGACGAGGGTGCCTCCCTCGTCACTGACACAGAAGCCCCCCCGGAGGATTCCTCCAGGGCTCCCATAGCAAAGAAGCTACGCATCATCCAGAGAGTCGGTCCGGAGGTGAGGAGAAGGGTTTAGTAGAAATACCGGC
This sequence comes from Brachionichthys hirsutus, assembly GCF_040956055.1. Taxonomy (NCBI): domain Eukaryota; kingdom Metazoa; phylum Chordata; class Actinopteri; order Lophiiformes; family Brachionichthyidae; genus Brachionichthys; species Brachionichthys hirsutus. The sequence continues at coordinate 3,302,234 of NC_090905.1, forward strand.
TGTGTGAGTGTGGGGTTGTTTTGTATTTGTAATCTTCTGAGACGGTTAAGAGTTGTGTGTTCCCCTCAGGAGGAGGTGTTGGTGGAGGAGAGCGCCGAGGCTGAGGGGGTGGTGCCGACAGACGGTGATGGTGCAGACGCCAGCCAGGTTACACGTCGCCTCATGTGAACGATATTTAGTTTTAATGGTTGAGATGTTCAAAAGAACGATGCGTTTTGTACGTGGCGCCTCATTTCACCCTGCAGGCGGAGGCCTTCGCTGCTCTGGAGGAAGGAGACGACGGCGCAGCCTCCCAGTCCGTCGCGATGGACGGAGACGCTACCCTGAGCCAAAGCGACGCGCCAGACCAACTGGAGCTTGAAGTCATCGTCATAGTGACAGACACGGAGAGTGAGAACGATCAGGGAGAGGAGGAGGAAGAGGAAGAGGAGCAGGTAGTGTTCCGTTGCATATTTAAGTAGCTAATACACAAACAAAGTGTTTAACTTCATGTCCTGACCATTGCTCAATATAGGACTATGATGTGGAGGAAGAAGAAGAAGAAGGTGAAGAAGAGGAGGAAGATGAGGAGGAGGAGGAAGAGGACGAAGATGAGATGGAGGATGAGGAGGAAGACAACAGCAATGAGGGGAGCAGAGATGGAAATGAGGCCTATGAGGAAGACGGTGCAGAGGTACAAGATGATGCTCTAACGTTACGCCGCTGACCTTTCCGTACGCCGGCGCCCGCAGCGTTCAGATCCAGGGCGTCGTTAGACCTTCCCTGACCTTTGCGTACGCCGGCGCCCGCAGCGTTCAGATCCAGGGCGTCGTTAGACCTTCCCTGACCTTTGCGTACGCCGGCGCCCGCAGCGTTCAGATCCAGGGCGTCGTTAGACCTTCCCACGCTCTGTCGGGGATTTACGAGCCGTTTCCTGCTCAGACACTCAGTTTTTCCACACTACCGGTACATGATTTTGGCCTCACTGCATTTTACCCACATGTCATAACGTTCTCTGTGTAAAAGCTTTATGAACGTGAATGCGTAGACTTTACTTGTTTACCCTTTCTCTCTTGATTGGCTGGACGTACTCTGTGGGATGAGTCAGTGTCTGGAATGGGACACGGGTAAAGTCCTTCACTTGTGATCTGCCTGAGTGAAATGTGTTGTTTGCTGTGGGGAGTGTGTAAACAAACCACTGCCCAGAGTATTTAATGAATTACCTTTAAAGGCATTTAGTTAAAAACACATGGATATACCAGCTGCAGCAGGGGCTGAAGTTTGATTTGACGTAATTGATAATTCCCTGAATCCTGAAAAAATGAGACGATCAGAAGTAATTTGGTTCAAAGTTCTCTGAAACCATTTAGCTGGAAGAGTGCAGATCTCTCGACGAGTACACAACAGGCCTTTACTAATGTTTTTCACGTTCTCTAATTTCACTGAAAACAAAAATCGTAATTGTGTAGTTGCTTTTCCTTCCCTGTCATCACCTGTTGGCTTTATTTATAGTGTTCTTTCATTTTCAGAGAGCTGATGCAACGGACCCGGGCACAGAGACGGAGGAGAGTCTGGGGGCGTCCGAATCCACCCAGAGGCCAGCGGATTCCCAGACGCCGAGCTGTAAGAGCCAGGAAACCTTGTAAAACGCATACGCAGAGCTGCGTCACGCTCGCCACAGGCATCCAGTTACTCGCCTCGGACTTGATGGTGACCTGCAAAGACGTAGCGTGTCGTCAGTCTGAAGGGAAGATTGGTACAAGAAGCAGCCAAGATAAATAGTGTCCAGGAGAGTGTACAAACGTGACTTTACTTAAGTTTAGATGAATGACCACGCCCCTGAATATTTTTTAATCATTTTTATATCCCTTCACTATTTAAAATGAATACTGGGTTAGTTGTTTTTTGAATATTAAAAAAATTAACCTTCTATTCACATGAACATTTCCACAATTGTTTTAGTCAGGGGCAATGCAATGGAGGCCTTCTCGACAGAACAGCCAATCACAAGCTCTGGAACAAGGATGCCCCAGTCGCCACGGAGACCCACACAACAGTTGCCCACTCGCCTGAACATCCTCCCCACCCAGACATCGGAGCTGGCACCACCTGCTCAGGCTCAGGTATGAAACGTAAACGCTTTCAGTAAGAGAAAGGAAAGCACGAGTCCATTTTTGTTTATTATTTTTCACGCTGGTCTGTTTATATCGTGTAAATCTACAGCGCATCCCTGTCCGTCGAGTCCCTCAGATCAACCCCACCGTGTCCGGCAGCGCCGTAAGTCTTCCATGGTTGAGTAATGTCAGATACCTTCGCATCCATGCGTGTGTGTCGACACGTACTCCAATGCATCGGCCGTCTCTCCCTCTGCAGCAGCACTTCTTTGACGAGGACGACAGGATGGTTCCCAGCACCCCCACCTTAGTGGTGCAACACCGCGCCGATAGTTACGACCAAGCCGTCCAGTAAGTCCTTGCACGTGTGCATACATACCTGGAATATAATATGGTTTTAAAGCTTCTGTCACACTCCGGTGACTTAAAAACGTATTTTATGTTCATGTACTGTACCTTTAATTTAACAGGTAGACACAGAGAGTAAAGATTCCGATATTTATTTTTGGAATAAGTGGTAAAAACCCCTGGAGCTGTTTTCACTCTTCTGTTTCGTGCGAGTGAATGATTTGTGTTGCTGTTCGTCAGTTCTCCACAGGTAGCAGGTGTGCAGCGCTTCAGGTTCGGCCCTTCGGAGGACATGCCCCCGACCAGCTCGTCCTCCTCCCACTCTGACCTGGGACAGCTTGCATCGCAAGGAGGTGCTGCAACCAAACTGACCGTCTACGTTTACCAGGTAACTTGTTTTTTTTCCCCACAGAGCATAAAGGGTTTAATCCTTTCTTTCAGGCCTCGGGATGTACGAAAGCCCGTTGTTTCTAGCGACCCATGACGAGGACTCTGGCGGACGCAGCGTTCCCACAGCGCCGTTACTCGTTGCAGCGCCAGGTATCGGTGTTCACCTAACTTTTTCCATCAACACAGCGTCTGACTGTTGACAGCTGACTTATAAATCGTTCTTCCAGTTCCGGTCTACTCGGAGGTGGCTCAGTCCGACACCACTGAGCACGATTCTCAGTCCGTTCCCACGGTGAGCACGTCCACACCCGGTCTGATTGTGCCTGGAGCAGCCAGCTCAGGGGAAGAGAGAGACGTCTACCTGGAGCCGGACCCTGATAGGTCAGGCTCACCGCTTTCAGACCTCCGGTCCAATCAAATATCAAACTAATGCTTGTTGACGTTTGTAAGATTCTCGCTGATTTTAAGACCTCAAGACGTACATTTTGATCAGATCCCATGCAGTTTGTGTTGGTCTGTTTATTTCAGGTCCAGTTCAGAAGTAGCTATGGATCCAGTGGGATCACAGGGAAGTATGGAGGAGCCCAGTCAGCCATCCGATAAGTCCAACCTACCCTCCACCAGCCAGGAGCCCTCGTCTAGCTCTGCAGGTATAGATTAGGCAGCTGATTTCCAGATCCCTTGCTGTGATTGGTTGTTTTTTTTTCTTCATATTTATCTTAAATTCTGCGGTGTGTCTCTAGATACAAGCAGCGCTGTTCTAAAACCCTCTAGACCTGGACCCGGTCGACAACTGCAGCGCTGGCCGGAGAACCGCGGTGGCCGCGCGAAGAGAGGAGGTATGTGGTTTCAATAAGAAGACGATTTCCACTCAGTCTTTTCAAACAATCCGACCATTTTTATTATTGATCAAAAAGAAAATGTCAGGTCTCTAGTTTATGTCTGACACATAAAATAGCACATAATGCAAGTTTATTATAATCGGGCTTTAGCCGAGGAGCTGCTGTCATTCTCTAGTTCATGCATCATTATAGCATCATTAACAAAACCATTCTCGTTCTTTCTCTACAGGTCAGGGATTTCCTTCTCGAGGTTTTCATGGGAGAAGATTTGCCAGATGAAGCGCGACCTGATGAAACGGCGGCCGCAGTGCTTCATTATTCCAGTCAGAAACATTTTCTTAGTTTTGATGATTCCTCAAGGCCTGTTTTATGTTTTGCTTGTAAACTACTTTTTGTAATGAGTCTAGGTTAATACAGTGTGTTTCATGAATAATAAAATAAACTCTGGGTAAACCAGATGTTTCTGATCACGCTTTTTTTGGACATTTGAAGACGTGACTCTGAGGCGGGACATTAGCTGCAGGAGCATTGATGACTGGACGTTCTCCGTCCATCCTCACATTGTAGGATTTGGCTGCAAAGAAGCAGAATTGTGATTAAATCGTGAAGAATATTAATGCATACATGCTATTTAAGATGTACTCTAAATAATCCTCACCCCTTCCCCTGTGTGTGTTTCGCGTTGTCTTTGTTAGACGTTTGAGACCGGTTTAGAAGGACATTTTTGATGCTCAGGCCAGAGTTGCTCCTAAATAAACAGACGACTGGGGAGTTGACGACTTACATCTTGAGAAGACGTAGTATTTGTAGCCCTCTGGTTCTCTGTTGCTCGGGATGGACACAGCAGCCGTGATGGTGGAGGGGAAACCTCTCCAGGACGTCCGGATGTTGACGGCTGGTCCCAGAACAGATGCTGGAAACGGAACAATTGGATCTAAAATTAGGGATGTGATCAATGAAGTTTTATCAACGTGACGCAACATAAAGGAGGATTTCTGCCAGACGTGTTTTAGCGGTTGATTACTGAACTACGCAGGACTGACTGGATGGTTTATTTAGTTGTTTTTGGGTTGATAATGACCCAAAACCACCATCGTAGTAGTGTAGAAACAAAAGTGAGTTTTTCCATGATATGGGACCTTGAATTCATTTCTGACATTTCCACATAGAATTTCACAACACCTGCTTCCTCATGAACTGTGGCACACTTGCCAATTGTTTCCAAGAGCTCACTGCCCCCCCCCCCAAACAACATTTGACTCACTATTTCTGAGTACCTTGTATGTTGTAACTCAAACAAAACCTTTCACTCACTCATTCAGGACAAATGAGATGAAGGTATTTTAGGATCATTTTGTGCAACGCTTGATTTGAAATATACAATATTTTTGGAGTTTGGATTCTTACCTATTTGTCGAACCCTCCGGGCTTGAACTGCATACTGGACTCTCCTGCCACATGTTCCACTGGTACCAAACTGGTATGAATATTTCTGGACAAAGCCTCCTAGAGGGTCAGAATTTCAGAAAGCAATTCAGAAAATTGGCATAATTCTTACATGAACACAAAGGCGATTAAGAATCCTGAAAGAGGAAGTAAAGCTTTATACGTTTCATTAGCAGTTCACCTCTCTTGAAGAAGTACACAGACTCTTTCCTCATCCTGTACTGAGTTACAGACAAAGCAGCAGTGATTTGGCCTTGGAGTCCATCAAAACCGGTTTTGATGAGCCTCGGATAGCCAGCGTCCAAAACGTCGTTTTCAAATCTCCAATACTGGGCTCCCTAAAAAGATCACCACAAATTAAGATGAAGTGAAACGAACCTGATTAAACACGGGCCACAGTAAAACTGAAAGATATGACACAGTGAGCAAACTTACTTTAAAAATGTATGTCTTTCCCTGGCAGTTGCAGCGGGTGAACACAGTGTCAATGGGGGACGGGACCCCCCACACCCGTGTGATGCTTTGGGCCGGACCAGGGACCCTGTTTCTGTCCAGTAACCAGAAGACGTGTTCTGGAAGATGCAACATTACTGCATGAGTGTGGTTCACTGGCAGATAGCAGCTCTTAGGGTAAACAACTGGTTAAAGTCACTTCAAGCTCCGTTATTACACACACACACACACACACACACACACACACTCTAGTTTATAAACTGTGCACTTTGTCACCTTGAATGCAAGGATTTATTTCTGCTCAACAGAGCTTTGAAAAGATGCTAGAATTGTCCAAGTACAATAATTCCTTCTCAGTTGAAGTAGACATTTGTATCGATGAGTCAATAGATTTTTCTGTTAAGACTATTTCAGTGTTTTTTTTAATTTATTTATTTATTAAAGGATTTGACCTTTCTGAACCAGCCGCGTGCCGCTTACCTCTGAAAACCGCGACCGTGCCGTTACTCAGCGTGGCGGCTGCACTGACCGGCTGCCCGCTACACAGATTTGTAGAGTTGCTCTCATCTGGGGGGGAGGGAAGGACATATTTGTGAATACACACGGAAATAATCCAATCACAGAGTGTTGTATACAAATATACCAAAAAAAACAGAATTGTGCTTTTATTTCTCCACTCAGAGCTCCAGAGTTATCCTTTTTGTCGATATAATTTTAGGGATTTAGCCCAGTAATAACATTTCCTACCCGATTGGTATTCTCCAGTATTGTCTATGCTAGCACCATCCACAGGTGTGGTCTCAGGCTTGGAGCTGGGTTTAGCCACAGGTGGTCTAGTGGGCGTTGGTTTGTGTGGCACAGGTGTATCCTGGGGTTGCGAGGTGGCTTCAGGTGGCGTGGCTTCAGTCTGGCCTGTGGTGGCTCCCGGTGGGCCTTCAGTGCCAACAGGTGCTGAGTCTGTGTCAGGGACGTGTGTTGTCAAAGCAACAGTCACAGTAACGTTTCCAGATCTGGTAGAAGAACCGCTGGCGGGATCCGGGAGTGGCGGTGTTGTCACATCCTCTGGGTTGGGTGTTGAACCCGGTGTGGAAGAGGGAGCGGCGGTGGCGGTGGCGGCGGAGCTCTGTGTTTGTGCTGTAGGTGCTGCAGCCGATGGTAGGTAGGAGGCAGCGGTTGTAACTTCTGACAGATTGAAGGTAACGCTTGTATTCTGCACCTCCTCGGGAGTGACATCGTCTCCACGCTGGCCCGCGGTCTCCAGTTCTGGGATGCTGGACGTAGGAGAATTCCCTGTTTGGTTCTGGGCTGTGAGAGCAGGCTGGCTGGAGGCCGGGTCAGCTGCTGTTGTGGGCTGAGGAGGAGTAGTTCCTGAGTCGGTCAGGTGATCGGCGCCTAAGAGGAGGACCGATAATTGAAATAATAGAGGAGGATTTTTATCGCTTTTCTTACTGGTCCCTTAATGATTTTCCTTTCCTTTACCACCCATCGATCCGTCGTAATCCCAGATCTCACGTACCTGTGCTCTCCGCGGGGGTCCTTCCACTGATGGGGTTGAGGGTGGAGAGGCTGTGGTCGACTTCTGTGGTTGCATTGTCTGAGCGAAATGCCTCTGTGCTGACCTCCAGAGCGTCTGGATGCTCTGTTGGTTCTGGAAACGTTTGATGCAGCAGCTCAGCCGTAGACGATCCATAGCCACTGGTGCTCTCCGGGACCGGACTCTTCTCCGGGACCTCCGTTCCCTTAGATTCATCGTTGGGAAAAATCCCGGCGTACATATCTGCAAGAAAGTGAGAAGTGAGAAATGGCTGTACGGCTGCAGATCAGCCTCATCGTCTATAGCTTGGTATGATGTAGGACTGGCCACTGGACTATAACCGTCATCTATGGATTAAGAAAATGCTCATGCAGTATAATCAACACATTTCAATTTATGCAGACAGAAATGTCACGACACATCATCTTCCAGCCAGAGTTATCCTTTTTGTCGATATAATTTTAGGGATTTAGCGCAGTAATAACATTTCCTACCCGATTGGTATTCTCCAGTATTGTCTATGCTAGCATTATCCACAGGTGTGGTCTCAGGCTTGGAGCTGGCTTTAGCCACAGGTGGTCTAGTGGGCATTGGTTTGTGTGGCACAGGTGTATCCTGGGGTTGCGAGGTGGCTTCAGGTGGCGTGGCTTCAGTCTGGCCTGTGGTGGCTCCCGGTGGGCCGTCAGTGCCAACAGGTGCTGAGTCTGTGTGCGGGACGTGCGTTGTCAAAGCAACAGTCACAGTAACGTTTCCAGATCTGGTAGAAGAACCGCTGGCGGGATCCGGGAGTGGCGGTGTTGTCACATCCTCTGGGTTGGGTGTTGAACCCGGTGTGGAAGAGGGAGCGGCGGTGGTGGTGGCGGTGGCGGTGGCGGTGGCGGTGGCGGTGGCGGCGGAGCTCTGTGTTTGTGCTGTAGGTGCTGCAGCCGATGGTAGGTAGGAGGCAGCGGTTGTAACTTCTGACAGATTGAAGGTAACGCTTGTATTCTGCACCTACTCGGGAGTGACATCGTCTCCACGCTGGCCCGCGGTCTTCAGTTCTGGGATGCTGGACGTAGGAGAATTCCCTGTTTGGTTCTGGGCTGTGAGAGCAGGCTGGCTGGAGGCCGGGTCAGCTGCTGTTGTGGGCTGAGGAGGAGTAGTTCCTGAGTCGGTCAGGTGATCGGCGCCTAAGAGGAGGACCGATAATTGAAATAATAGAGGAGGATTTTTATCGCTGTGAGGAGTTTGCATGTTCTCCCCGTGTCTGCGTGGGTTCTCTCCGGGTTCTCCGGCTTCCTCCCACCACCAAAGACATGCGGCCTAGGCTGATTGGTGACGCTAAATTGCCCGTAGGTGTGAGTGTGTGTGTGGCTGGTTGTCTGTCTCTGTGTTGCCCTGCGATGAACTGGCGGCTTGTCCAGGGTGTCCCCTGCCTCTCGCCCATTGACTGCTGGGATTGGCTCCAGCTTGGCCCGCGACCCGATAACGGAATAAGCGGTTAGAAAATGGAATGGATTTTTATCGCTTTTCTTACTGGTCCCTTAATGATTTTCCTTTCCTTTACCACCCATCGATCCGTCGTAATCCCAGATCTCACGTACCTGTGCTCTCCGCGGGGGTCCTTCCACTGATGGGGTTGAGGGTGGAGAGGCTGTGGTCGACTTCTGTGGTTGCATTGTCTGAGCGAAATGCCTCTGTGCTGACCTCCAGAGCGTCTGGATGCTCTGTTGGTTCTGGAAACGTTTGATGCAGCAGCTCAGCCGTAGACGATCCATAGCCACTGGTGCTCTCCGGGACCGGACTCTTCTCCGGGACCTCCGTTCCCTTAGATTCATCGTTGGGAAAAATCCCGGCGTACATATCTGCAAGAAAGTGAGAAGTGAGAAATGGCTGTACGGCTGCAGATCAGCCTCATCGTCTATAGCTTGGTATGATGTAGGACTGGCCACTGGACTATAACCGTCATCTATGGATTAAGAAAATGCTCATGCAGTATAATCAACACATTTCAATTTATGCAGACAGAAATGTCACGACACATCATCTTCCAGCCAGAGTTATCCTTTTTGTCGATATAATTTTAGGGATTTAGCGCAGTAATAACATTTCCTACCCGATTGGTATTCTCCAGTATTGTCTATGCTAGCATTATCCACAGGTGTGGTCTCAGGCTTGGAGCTGGCTTTAGCCACAGGTGGTCTAGTGGGCATTGGTTTGTGTGGCACAGGTGTATCCTGGGGTTGCGAGGTGGCTTCAGGTGGCGTGGCTTCAGTCTGGCCTGTGGTGGCTCCCGGTGGGCCGTCAGTGCCAACAGGTGCTGAGTCTGTGTGCGGGACGTGCGTTGTCAAAGCAACAGTCACAGTAACGTTTCCAGATCTGGTAGAAGAACCGCTGGCGGGATCCGGGAGTGGCGGTGTTGTCACATCCTCTGGGTTGGGTGTTGAACCCGGTGTGGAAGAGGGAGCGGCGGTGGCGGTGGCAGCGGAGCTCTGTGTTTGTGCTGTAGGTGCTGCAGCCGATGGTAGGTAGGAGGCAGCGGTTGTAACTTCTGACAGATTGAAGGTAACGCTTGTATTCTGCACCTCCTCGGGAGTGACATCGTCTCCACGCTGGCCCGCGGTCTCCAGTTCTGGGATGCTGGACGTAGGAGAATTCCCTGTTTGGTTCTGGGCTTTGAGAGCAGGCTGGCTGGAGGCCGGGTCAGCTGCTGTTGTGGGCTGAGGAGGAGTAGTTCCTGAGTCGGTCAGGTGATCGGCGCCTAAGAGGAGGACCGATAATTGAAATAATAGAGGAGGATTTTTATCGCTGTGAGGAGTTTGCATGTTCTCCCCGTGTCTGCGTGGGTTTTCTCCGGGTTCTCCGGCTTCCTCCCACCACCAAAGACATGCGGCCTAGGCTGATTGGTGACACTAAATTGCCCGTAGGTGTGAGTGTGTGTGTGGCTGGTTGTCTGTCTCTGTGTTGCCCTGCGATGAACTGGCGGCTTGTCCAGGGTGTCCCCTGCCTCTCGCCCATTGACTGCTGGGATTGGCTCCAGCTTGGCCCGCGACCCGATAACGGAATAAGCGGTTAGAAAATGGAATGGATTTTTATCGCTTTTCTTACTGGTCCCTTAATGATTTTCCTTTCCTTTACCACCCATCGATCCGTCGTAATCCCAGATCTCACCTACCTGTGCTCTCCGCGGGGGTCCTTCCACTGATGGGGTTGAGGGTGGAGAGGCTGTGGTCGACTTCTGTGGTTGCATTGTCTGAGCGAAATGCCTCTGTGCTGACCTCCAGAGCGTCTGGATGCTCTGTTGGTTCTGGAAACGTTTGATGCAGCAGCTCAGCCGTAGACGATCCATAGCCACTGGTGCTCTCCGGGACCGGACTCTTCTCCGGGACCTCCGTTCCCTTAGATTCATCGTTGGGAAAAATCCCGGCGTACATATCTGCAAGAAAGTGAGAAGTGAGAAATGGCTGTACGGCTGCAGATCAGCCTCATCGTCTATAGCTTGGTATGATGTAGGACTGGCCACTGGACTATAACCGTCATCTATGGATTAAGAAAATGCTCATGCTTTGCAGTATAATCAACACATTTCAATTTATGCAGACAGAAATGTCACGACACATCATCTTCCAGCCAGACAAAAAAAAAAAAGAGTGTCTCCACCCACTAAAGTCCTTCCTGCCAATTTCTGCACGGAAATTTCCAAGTTAATGTTCTTTCATCCTGCCTTGGCTTCATTTTTCTCCCCTTTCCTCTCCTATGACTGAGCCGATGCCTGCAACACTCCGGCGCAGCCATGACGACAGTGCTTCCTTGTGTTTCTTTTGGCCTGTGAGGGATTTTATTCTTGACTAGTCCTGCTGAGACTCCGTATCAAAGCATGAGAGCCGACGTGCTGCATTCAACCACCGACGTCTCCCTGCCATATGTGTCTCATTGCATGCACTGAGCTTCTGACACCGGAATAAAGCTGCACTTATTTTAGATGTGAATTAAAGCTTCATTCAGTTCAGACAATTTTCACTTCGTTTCAGTTTGCTGAGCAAATTTAAAAAGGGACAGTTACCAGCATTGCTTTCTTCACTGAAGGTAGGGGTCGGATCCGGAGTCGGTTCTGTGGGAATAGAGGATTGAGTATCAACTTTAAAAACAATTTCCCTTGAATCCTCAATGAAAACAAAATATAAAAAATATATCTCTGGGATTGTTTTCATCTAAATTATGCTGCTCTGGCTGCTCCATTGACCCAGAATCCTTAAATGAAACAAAAATGAGTCTTTATCAGGACAACAACCGTCATGCTGATACCTCTGGGTGTGACAACGTGAAGTCAAATCTAACATGCGTGTTGAGTCTGATTGACAAAGCGCACCTTCTGCGTCACAGTGGTTGTCGTAATCTGAGCAGCACTGCTTGAACTTCATGCACTGAGCATCGCAGCTGCACCTCCGACCTCTTTTGAAGACTTCCCCGCATCGCCCTTTACACGAGTTTTCTGTCGTACACAAACACGTCAGAGGACCAAAGACTACAAATATTTTATTATTACATGGAACATCCGGATGGCGTCTGAAAGTTGGCTCTCTGATGGTGAAAACCAGCGCAGGACATTTCTATTAGTACCACAGGTATCAGCATCTACAGTGTTGTGGCATTTTTTTGTACGTCAGGAGAGAAAAGGTCTCACTGGTGGTGCATTGAGATTCGTAGTCCTTGCAGCACTCGTCATAAACCAGGCAGTTGTAGTCACACTGGCACATGAAATTCCTGGAGAACGCCGCACCGCAGCGCCCTTTGCAGCTTGCTGTTAATGACAAACAACATAAACTGTATCTTTAAAAATTTCATACATTTTTAACTTAATAATTCATGTATGTTTTCTAAAAAAATAATTGTATAAAAGTAAGTAAGACAAGCAAAGCGCTGACTGTAACCAGCTCCAGCAGGAGAGATGCTCTCTCTTAGAAGAGGCGGAGAAGGCCAGAGTTCACCACAAAAAGGAGAAGGTGAAGCAGGAGTTAGGGGGGGGTGACCGTCGCCATGGCAGCGCTGAAGGAGCTCCAGCTGCAGGCGGACAAGCAGGCAGAGTTGAATGCTGCTCTTAAATCACGAAATGATGAATGTCTCCAGCTCCGGCAGCACAAGAGAGAACTCTTAGAAGAGGCAGAGAAGGCTAAAGTTAGCCATGAAAAAGAGATGGTGAAACAGGGCCTGGAGGTGACCGTCGCCAAGGACGCTCTGAAGCTGGAGCCACAGCAGGAGGAAGAGCTCACCATCAAATGGAGGGCTCTGGAACCTCTAGTGAGGCTGAGCTCCATGTAGAACAGGAGGACACCACTGTGAGGAAGGAGGAGGGTGGACACTTCACGGATCTTGAGAGCCAGATCCGGAAGAAAAGTCCAAAGAAGTGGTACCAAAAATGGCTGCGGATCAAAAAGAAAAAATCAACCATCAAAGAGCCTGGTCAAAAAAGAAAGTGATTGCAAAAACGGCAGCCTGAATGCAAAATATTTTGTGTGTTTAAGACTATTGTTTAAGCGACTTTGAGAGTCTAGAAAAGTGTGATGTAAATAAAATGTTTTATTATTATTGTACTATATATTTTTTACTAAGGCTATTTGCTCTAAGGCAGCGGTTATTAACCTTGTTGGAGGTACCGAACCTCTAGGGTTCGATCGAACCCGTGTTAAGTAACAAATCTGCTTTAGGACATAGTCTCTAAAAATAAATATCCATCCATCCATTTTCAGCCGCTTATCCGGGGCTTATTTAAAAAAAAAATTTAAAAAAAATACTGCTGTGCCAGGAATTGATTTCCTCATCTGGTAAATCATTAACAGAAAACACATTGCATTTTCTCTTTTAAATAGAGACGTAGAATCACTTACTCTGACTCTGAGCAGCAGCATGGAACGTCAAGGCACAAGTCAGCAAAATAACAGCACAAAATACAGTGGAAGACATCCTTTTGTAAAGCTGAAAAATACACAGAATAAATAAACTGAATACTCTGACGGAGGCAGGCGGGGAGATGAAACGTTCCCAACCTCTTCCAGAATCCTGCTGAAGGTCTGAGACTCCTGCTTTTAAGAAGGCTGAGGTGTACAGGTCGAATTAAGAGTCTGGTGATCTCACAAGCTGTGAGGGAGGATCATCCGGTCCGGCCAGAACACGGGTCTAGACGCCGCAAACAGCTGGAAGAACATCAACGCACATCTGTGCCAGACAGACGGATGATGTCACAAGCAGAGAGGAAGGCGACCGCGACTTGCTGCTCAGTCACCGGTGACAAATTCACGTCACGACATGATCAGGTTTCCAAATCAACATCGTGCAGAGAATAACTCACGCTGTGGGAAATATTTATTCAGCTTAAATGATCAGTAAGCTGTAATGTTTTATCTGTCTGGACTCAGATCATGTACAGGCTACTACTTTGTATACTTCTGGAAACGCAGATATGCTGATAAAATCTCCATTCATGAATTAAATGTGGTGGATTAGAATTAAGAAGAGCAGAGAATGGACAAACTGGAGATATTATTGAAGCTGTACAATTCATACCATAACTGTAAAAAGAACAATAATCTTTAAAAACCAACCACATTTTTTTTTTTACCAGATTTGGAATCCGCCTCATTTTTCCAGCAATGATAAGAGTTAGAAGTATGAATATAATATAAAGAGAAAAATCAGCACAAAATATCCTGAATAATCTGATAAGAAACTAAAACGCCGTATATGAAATGTCCTGTAAGAGAGATGTTCTGTGTCCGCATCTTTCTTTGGCAAGGACAAGTCAAAAGTAAGGAGTTTAATTTGCTGATGGACCTGTGCTATTTTTCAACATGTTATGGTCTGAAGCTAAAACACTCATTTGTGCATTTGTGTCAAGACAATAATGATCTGGTTGGAATGTTTGGACCTACAAACTGTCAGGTAAGCACTGGCACTATATGAAATGTCCTAACCCCCCCCCCCACAGTGCATCGCTATGAATAGAAGTCATCATTTTAAAAACACTGAGCTCGAGGCACAAGATCAGCGGTTCAAGTTGTGGATTTGAGGGAAATGGAGTCATTGTGCCCCCTTGTGTTGTCGAGGGGTGAAGCTGTAAGGTTTCTCAGGAGGAGCCCATCACAGAAAAACCGTGTGACCGTCCAGCTCAGTGTCCAAATTAAAGATTGACAAATAAGGGCTTCTAAATGAGGACTTAAAGACATTTAAAGAGAGAACCAGCTCTGATGTTCCCCAGAGGATCGGGAATCCACACGAATGAGGCGAATGGATGGTTGTGATCCCTCGCAACGGGGAAGGACAAACCGGAGGAAGGACACGTGGACACTTTTTGTCACTTGTCCCTTTACCTGCTGTCCAACAGACAACGAGCACAAATCTGACAAAGCGTTCTGCTCATGTGTAAATTGAATGTGCATTTGTAGTAAATGGGAATCCTTTGGCAGATCAAAAGGTGAATCTTAGTGATGGAATGACCAGGAATGCCTTCATCTGACATCCTCAAGAGACAAAATAATGAGCGGACGGATTCGATAAATGAAGCGTAATGGCAAAGCGCCATTAGAGGGAGACAAATTAAAGCATATACGGGACGGCCTCTGAGGCACTCAGACAGGACGAGAAGGACGCCAACAGGTGGACGGGACAGATAATGCGTAATGAAACTTGACAGCTCGTTTCATTTCATCAGGAAGATTTTCTTTTTAAACCACGGATCAAAGGCTCCAGAGATGACCATCCTTTCCCGAGTGAATGCAGACGCGGGCGGGGCTCTAGAGAGTTTCTTTGTGTCTGTCCACACATGTTTTCTTCTTCTCTCACATGCATTCTTACCCTCACAGATATATTGTGACTCTGCGGTTAAGAGGCTCTCTTCCGAGATGCAACTCATTTTTCATCTGCAGGTGGAAGTCGTGATTCTAAACCATCACAGTGAGCACAGGAAATGTACACTGACTAGAAATGTGTTGTTTCATTCTGCTGCACCCTGTCTTCTTTGTAATATTGCATCTCCCTGAGCATCTGCCCCTCACAGATGCCTCTCACCTGTCCTCGTCTTTGATGCCTACGAGCACCTGAAAGGACGGAGAGGCTGAAACAGTCCTATCAGCTGCCTGTGTCAGCCAGTAGATAGAAGACTTCATATCTCTCTAAAATCCTGCTTTCCTTCTGCTTTCCTCATCTAATCTTGTTCCAATGAGACAAATGTGCATGATTTAAGGATTATTTTAAATGTCAGCTTTTAAATGACTAGTAGTAACTTTATTTACTTTTTTTTTTTTTTACGATGCTTGTTGAGATAAGGAGTTAAAATAGATCCTAATTATCAATATAACTCACACTTCATTTCCTCCTGCTACAAAATAATTTACTGCGCCATGCGCATGCTGCAGACCTTATTGGAGATCTGATGAAGAGGACAGTTTCACCGCACAACACAATTCCCTCTCCAGTTTTCCAGTGTCTTCACCAGAGCTGCCGTCGTCAGCATCTCTAGTTCATTCGATTTTGAGAGGGACTGCGCTTGAGGTTGGCTTCATTGTCTGTCAGTCACTTCCTGCTCTTGAACAATGAAATATTCATTGTCTTTCTAGCACATCAGTAAAGCTGCTTCGCTGTTAATGTGCATTATACATGATACATGTCATTCCCTGTTGACGCACACTTACAATTATTCAAGCTGATGCATGAGAGAGACTGAAGGTCAAATCTAACCTCAGGACACAAAACAATTTAACAGAGAGATAGTGTTGTGGCACTAAAAACCTGCTGACTGTGTGCAAACCGTTGTTTTTTACAGGCGTTTGTACACGTTGCTGTTGAAATGTCCCACATGCACGAGCATGCAAAGCCAAAACGTGATGGATGACCAGTGGGTTATGAGGAATATGTTAATATTTGAATACTGACAGAATGGTGTCACATTCAAACAGAGGCATTCAGCATGAAATTAAAACAACTCTAAAGATAGAAACGATGCATATGTGCATATATCTAAGTCTATGTGGATTATTTATTTAACTATAGAATGATTAAAATGACTAAACTTTGCCGGCCTTTTGTTTAACCTTTTAACATGAAGTCAGAATCCCCCACGGGTGGAATCCCCCACGGGCCCTTCACAAATTACTAGAACCTTTCTATCGTTTAGCGTCTGTGGGCGTCAAACATTTAATTTGCACCAATGGGCGGGCGGGATACCTTCTAAGACCCACCTTTTTATGGTTGCTCGGCCTCCTACAGGCTCCCCTGTGAGTGGCGTTCAAGAACAGCCAATCAGAACAGCGCGGGGCGGGATTTCGGGCTCCGACTGGAACCTGTGGTGGATTTTGTTTTTACTACACGCGAGCCGCTCGGGGTGGCTGCACGCGTCCGACCTCGGCTGCAGGAAAAGCGGCGTTGGAAATGCAGCATAATCGCTGTTGGGGGAATCTGCGCAGGTAATAAATTCATGTTCTTTAACCCCTTTATTCTGCGATTCAAATGCCGTTCAGAAAATGTCTCGAAGATCTGCGCTTTATTAAAAATATCGCGTTGTGCAATTTACAGCAGCAGCAGGCGTAGAGACGCATATTTGAGAATGAACGGAGCCGATATTGAAGGAAGAAGGTGCAGAGGAGAGTAAATGTTTGAGTGGAACATGTAATTATAAAGTTCAGTAGGGAACAAACAATAACGTCATCATCTGCTGAGGTGGGGCGGTGTTTATTATTATAACATTAGTCTAATCTCACATGACGGAGAATATTATTATAATATTTTTTGTTTGTTTTCCTACTGGATGTAACGGATAAGAGAACCTCTGTGGGGTTCGTTGCTTAGATGGAGGCAGCTGCTGATGTAATGTAAATATCGGCCGGTATTTATCTAGATATTCCATGTGAATTCTCAGAAGTGTGGGAAGTATTTGTTTGGCACTAAAACCTGGAGACACAAGTCGAGAAGGATCTGGTGAGACATCAACAACATGCGTTCAGGTTGTGGTCGAAACTACTTCTATGCTGTCAAATACGTTAAGAACACAATGAAAAGTGTCTTTAAATAATTCAGACTGTTAATCTTTTATCAGAAGATAGTATGGCTGTTTTGGTTTTTGCTTGATTGTATTTCTGGGGGGGGTAAGATGTAGGAACTGTCATCTGAATGTAGACTGCTCAGGTGGGAAGTCTCACTCCAAAGAGGTGCAAACAAACAGACTGGAATTCCCCTTTGACTGGCTGGATGTACGTTTAAATCCCAAAGAGGTCGTCTGCCTGCTGACGTTGTTGTTCCGCCTCTGCCTCTGAAAGCGAAGGGAGTTCAGAGTTAAAAGCTTCCCGGTCCTTTTCCTATCAAAGGAGTAAACAAAACAATCTCCTGGGTTTCTTGACATCGGGAGGCACGGCCGGGTTGGTGTGACGGAAAGGAAGCCGGGGGAGAGCTTTCTATTTGTATTTAATGTGAACATTAATTGTCTCGGAGACGGCCCGGACACGGACATCTTCGGGGGGGCTTGATGCCAGCGCTGTCGTTATAACTCTGATAAGAAATGTGCAGAAACATATATAGATGTAGAGCACAAGTCACCTGTGTTTTTGATTTATAAAGTTTTTTTTTTTTTTTTTTTGTGCAAATAAACTGAATAGAAGCGGTTCTGCAGCAGCTGCTGCTCTTCAAGCACAAGTTTTTATCTCTCCGGACGTCAGAGCTCGACTCTGAGAGAAGGAAAGTAAAGAAAGGGGAGGAGAAGAGAGAAGACGTGCTCTCTCTCTCTCTCTCTCTCTCTTTTTTATGCATTTCTATTTGAATAAACTACAAAGCTGACACTTCGCCTGACTGACACTTCGCGAGGGCCGCGTTGACAAAAAGCACATTCAAGCCAGGATAATGAGGAGATTACAACAACCTGCCGAGCGTGCTCGTGTGCACCTTCATCAGGAGAACTCTTCGACGCCCCCCCGATGACTCCTCTTTCTCTTTCTGTGACCCATAAGGATCTTCCTACGATAACTCGTTGCCATCCTGGGTCCCTCCTCCTCCTCCTCCTCCTCCTCCTCTACTGGCCATCCTGCAACACATTAATACATTAATTATACATGTGTAGCCTCATATGTAGGCCAGAGGGCTAGAGGCATTCCCTGGGCTTTGCCAAACAGGCCAGAACCCAGAGGCGGGAACCAGAAACCCAAACCTGATGCTGTTCAAATGCAAAACACGACTCAGAGATGTTGATTTACGATGCAATATATTTATGATGTCATAAATATTGTGCTGTTGTTGCAGAGCTAAAAGCTCAGGTGACGACTTGTTAAGGCTTTCTCCAGAGAAACGCTCGCCTCAGGTTCTGACTGAGCCCAGCCAAGGTCTCCTTATGGCAGATGGGGCGGTTCTGGGATGGGCTGGACCCCCCCCCCCCCCCTGGACCTGGATCTGTTTCAGGGTTACTAGTTAATTTTATGCTCACAAAGTGTTAGCGATAATAGAGGTTAAAAAATAATCATAATGACGGCGGTGCTATAATAACGGGTTTAACCCGTATTTACAGTCGGGCTTCTCGATGATGTTCAGAGAAATGACGTTTTCTAATCAACAGGATATTAATCTAAAATGCGCTGGAGTCAGTTATCAATCAGAAGTTTGACGGGGGGGGGTCGGGGGGGGGGGGGGGGGGGGGCTGCAGCAGCTCTGCTGGGTGGGTTTGCTGCTTTTCCTATTTAAACATTCTTTTTTTTTTTTCTTTTTTTTTCTTTTACCTTGTCTGCATTCGTGCTCCACAGTGACGCACATAACGTCAGTCACTGCTAGAGTTCTATGCAATTTTTATTCTTATAGTGATTGTGACCGTCACCTGCCCTCTTGGCAGCCTAGCCTATTCCTATTTTATTGATTTTATTACCTGCTTACCGCCGTAGAGGGCTGTGCACACCGCAGTGAACATACAACATGGACAAACAAAAGGTGACAAATACACAGTGTTCTGAGAAAGTGCAATGGATTTATTTGCAATTTAAACATTCTGATTGTCGTCAGACGACCTGAATGTGCCGACTGGTTGTCGAGCACTAAATGGGTTTCTAAGAATACAATAGAACCCGATAAAGTGCGGCGTCAGCTCGGTTCTCATGTCACAGCTGCTCCTCTGCAAACGTCTCCGGCTTTGCGTGGCGTTCGTTGTGAGCTGTGAGGCTGTTTCTGCTCCCACGCCGGCGTTCGGATGCGGCGCTCCGCCTGGTACGCTGATACAGGCTGGTCTGGGCCGAGGGCCGCGTTGACAAAAAGCACATTCAAGCCAGGATAATGAGGAGATTGCAGCCCGGGGTCGCGCTGGCCACTCGCCGCCCTCCTGTCTGTTGTGCGTTTGCTGCTTCAAGACAAACGAGTGAGTTCAGCGTCTGTGGAGCCGCTTCAGACGATAAATGCAGGGCGTAATTCTGCCACCGCGCCGGTTTCAGTGCGTCACCATTAAGGACGGCCCCTGTTTTTAACGGTGGCCACTTTGTGAGCTTAGACGAGCTTAGATGACTAAAGCTATTGGTCAATAGCTGAAATGGCGTGGCGGTAAAAAGAAGCAAGTCATCAATCCACATCAAATTAATCAGAAACTCTGAATAATTGATTGATTTTTTCTGGTAAAAAAATGATGCGACAGATTCCACTTTAGGCAACGAAATATTACCATTTACATTTTTATTAATTTCTTTGTGATACCAAAAAAAAAGTTAATTGATTACTAGAAAGAAAAGAAAAAGCCCACCTCCTATAATCAATGATAAAACTGACTGTTGGTTGGAACCTCCAGATGTTTGGTCAAAAGTTCACATTGAGGTCGCACGATGACCCTTGACCTCCGCTGACTGCATGAAGCTGGCGAGACGTATTGACGGCTCTGAATCATTTTGTGACCTGATCTATTGGTTATTGATCCTAAAGGTCTAAAGGGCCCTTCACCTCTCTTGACCTCCTTGGAGTTCAGAACCTTGATGATGTAGATTTAATTCAACTGGTGACGGAAATACTAAATTCAAAATAATAATCTTTGTCACGCGCCTTTTTGCGTCGACGCCGATAGCCGATTGGATGACGTCAGCGCAGCACGTGGGGGCGCCGTGTTTATGAAACCACTAAACATCCACGGGGTGAAGTCCCGTACTCGTTTCCCCACCACAGATGTGAGTCATCCAAAGCATTTAGATGTGGCAAACGAGCGCAGTAGGTGGCGAAGGGTGGGTGGGGTGGGGGGGGGGGGGGGGAATTAGGCGTGACGCACAATGATCCCTCGTCCACGCCTCATCGAGTCGGGTTTAAAAGTGGTGCTGAAGGACGGGCGAGTGGGTCGACTGAGGCTCCAGCTGCCGGGTCTCCGCCTCCAGACATCTCTAATGGTCACGGGTTTAAAAGCTCGCGGCGTCCATCAGAAAAGACGCTTCGGCCTCCAACTCAAGAATCCACGACTCTCACTGTGTCTTAGTGAAAGTGAGTCAACAAAGCTTCTGTTAAAAGCTCCTCTGGGGTAGATGGAGAGGAAGGAAGCGCCGAAAATGTCTCGCCGCCAATGAATGTGGGTTCAGAGGGCGACTAGCCCATCCGGCTACGTCGGCTCACCCCGATGGATCTTTCACCGCCGTCGGAGCTTTCTTTCTTCACTCGATTTGCTTCAGTGCGCCTGTTAAGAGGTCAGTGAAGCATCTTTATGCCACAGTCGTTGCAGTTAACCCAGTTCCATTTTTATTTTGCTCTCAAAGCCGACGAGGAGGCGTTTTCACCGACTGTCGGGGAAACACGGGGAGCGATCTCCAACCTCTCATCTCCTGCCTCTCCTGGAAGGAGGAGGGAGGCAGGGGGGGTGGGGGGGGGGGGTAATGAGGTCGGAGATGGCGGTGACCTACCCCTCCCTTGCTTCGTGGAAACTTCTAAATGTACATCCCTTTTTTTGGCAAAAATAGAAAATCGTAGCATGGATGGAGAGGGTGCTGGAAGGAATAAATGTTGACCTCTATTTCCTGGAGGAAGTACATAAATGGCGTCCCCTTTATTTCCTGGGGAAGATCTTTCACTCCATCTGCTCTTTCTTGAGGTCTAATCTTTCATGATTGAGTGTGAGGATGGCAGAGAGCAGGAGAAGGTTTATGCCCGACTACTGATAAGGCTGATCGGCTCGCCTCTCTGACCGACTTGCTGTCTGCCTGTTGATGATATGACGTGCCTGTTTCTTTACCGGCTGTGTGACCTCGCCCCTCGGGTCACGCTATAGTCATTTGTCTGCGACCTGTCGAAATGTGGGAAACAAGGGTCGATCGTGGATGATGGGCTCGAGACAAAACGGAACGACAAGAAACGCTCTTCCTAAACCTCCACCGAATGCATGACCCGTTCATGTTCTTGAGTTTTAGCCGTGGTAATTCTATCCTCTCGGTTCTGACCCGGATGATCAATCATTTGAGGGAAACGCTCTGATCCACGTTGTGATTTTATACGCTGGCGTTGCTGTAAGGGTCTTTACTTTGAACCTGGGACGATCCTGTCTGGTTGAACGTGATGGACGGTTCTAAAAGGAATGGGAGAAGGA
Source organism: Brachionichthys hirsutus (assembly GCF_040956055.1). Taxonomy (NCBI): domain Eukaryota; kingdom Metazoa; phylum Chordata; class Actinopteri; order Lophiiformes; family Brachionichthyidae; genus Brachionichthys; species Brachionichthys hirsutus. Next base: position 3,323,879 of record NC_090905.1, read on the forward strand.
ATCTGTGTATTTGGTCAGTACAAATTATTTCTTCCTGCAGCAGTTTGACCTCAGCGAGACGCGAATCCTTTGACTCGTGGGTGATCTCCATTGCATGGAAATGAAGGTCGCAGCGTTCCCGACTTCCACTCTGGCTCTGTTTACCTCGGAGCTGATATCAGCTGAACGTTTAGTGGGAAGCAGATGGAGAATGCTGGGCTGTCAGCTGCTTCCATACGTCCCACTGTGGCCGCTGTCCACGTGGGGCCCTGGTGGGACGCCTCTCTGTCTTTGTTTTGTGTCAAAAACCAGCGAGGCTCAAAACGCCAGTCGTGATTAGCTCGGAGCTTGAATATTTGCAAATATTATTGTATCCAGCATCCGTTGTACAATCATGTTGCTTGGGAACAACAATATATATGTAAATATACTGTATATAAATTCACATTTTCATAGGACACACAAGTAAATAATAAGCACTGCTATTCAAAATGACAGATACATTTATACAGTACTGATAATCAATATCAAGCGTATGCATTACATCAGAAAAACCCCTACACACGCACACACACACACACACAAAGAAAATCTAATCAAGGAGTCTTAAAGTCAAGTGTGCTTGGAATCATTCATTTGTAAAACGGTCACATGGTCTGATCGTGTTGCCTGCGTTCCAAACTGGTTTATTAATTACCGGTAATCAATTCTCTTTGTTCGTTGCGTCTATTGCACTTCCTGTGCAGGAATAACCTGCTCTGCCGTGCAGGCTGATGTCTGCAGGCTGCTGTCCCACTGCTGAGCTAATGTGCGTGTGTGTGTGCGTGTGTGTGTGCGTGTGTGTGTGCAGGTCACCAGGTCTGAGTTGAGTCTCTGCCAATGTAGTAAAAGCACTGTTGTTAGCGCGCACACACACACACACACACAGTCAGCAGAATACAGCTAACTGGAGCGTTGTATGTCGGTTTTCCTGGAAGAACTACTCTATCTACGGATTCTCTTGGAGCAATTTCCAGTGATTTTCGTTGCGTGCCCATTGGTATGAACAATCCTGTATTTATTTTAGTGGTTTTCATTTGCACCTTTTCCCCGTGCACCTTTCGTTGACGTTTGGAGTCTTATTTTAGCCGATCTCTGCCCCCTTTTTTTTATTGGTCTTTTCTCTAAATTAAGCCCAAAGTTATTCTGTCCTTGAAATCCTATCCTGCATTTGTCTCCCGTCCCTCCTGCTGTCGAGAACTGTGTGCAAACCAAGTCCACCTCCTAGGGTATAAATAAAGTGATGGCGGACCTTGACACCTGCCAACCTCTGATTGGCTGGAGGGCGTTCGTTACTCGGCGAATAATGGAAGAATAAGACCAGAGATGTGAGCTGAACCGCAGCAGCCGCTGACAGCGCGGAGCGCTGAAGCTAAAACCGGCCGGGATTGTCTCCTTAGTGACCGCCTCACTTCCTTCTGCCTCTCTCCCTTCATCGATTCAACTCCCCTCGCTCCTGTCGCCCCCCCGCCTGCTTCCTTCCTCAGGTCCCTCCCTGAGTTCGTCTTTTGAAGTCATTCATTAAGCTCTCCTCTGATCTTCCTACACTGAAGGTCTCTTCTGAGTTTTTAATACAGTCAGGACCTTCTTTGTAATAATGCAGAGGCCGCCTCCTGCGGGCGCTTTAGATTTAGATTTAGCTTTAGATTTAGATTTAGTCAGCCTTGATGTCGGCTCCTTCTCTAATACACCTTTTTGCTCTCCACTCCAGGTTGCTGTGAATTTCTATGGAAAGATGGCCGCCTTTCAGAACAACTTCTGGGTAAGTGTCTTGATTTAGTCTAAGAATGAGATCATTAATCAATATAGATATTATACTGACGCACACTCACCACTTTATGGCCTCATTGATCAGATATTGATACCAGGAGTTATAATTACCAGATATTTTCACACTCATTTGAGCTGAATCACAGCCACGAGGCTCTGAGCCTGTTGGCTCTATTCTCGTTCAAACTTCGGGCTCCCCGCTGGTCACCACAGGAAGCGCTTGTCGTCTTCCTCCCCTGCTTGCTTTGCACCAATGAAAGAAATCACACTCCTTGTAGGAGATAATATCCCTTTGCGCAGTGTAAAATTACCTGAAGGTCAGTTTCAACCTGTTATTACGGAACTAGCTGCTATTTATTTTGAGGAATTTCAGAAGCTTTGAGCGATGTAGTTGAAAACCGATCAAAAATACAAATAATGGGCTTTTTTCTCTTTTAATTTATGATACACTTTGATACGCTTGATTTGAAGCAATGACTTCAAGCAGCCTTCAAAGACCCACAAACCCGGTTTACTCCGGAGGGGGTAATTAGTTTGGTGTAATTTGATCACCTGGGAATACCGGAATATGCACCTCTAAAGCTTACTGACTAACACAATAAGGGTTTTAAGGCAACACCATTGTATTTTAATGTATTTATTTATGCTTTAATCCTGCAGCACTTTGTGTCAGCTGGTGGAGAACGGTAAACACAGTGGAGAGCTTTTCCTGCCTCTCACACGTCCCTCGCTCCTCTTTTTCTCCTCTTTTCTCTCCGACCAGCCTCGTTGTACTCCCCGTCATCACCAGCCGCTTTGTTCTGTACAGTAGAAATCAGAAGAGTTCCTACATGTGTTGGTTGCAAAGAACAAATAAAACAATGGGGGCACTCTCAGCATAAAATGTGTTCAGCTCGGGGTGATTAAAAATGCCCCCGCCGTCAAAACGTTCGGCCGCGTACCTCCATTTATCTGCGTTAAATGCACCGACTCCGCTTCTCACTCGAACCTGCGGGTGCCGTAAACGGCCCACGCTACAACTGCACCCGGTCCCCATCGGCAAATTGATCCCATGAAGTCGCCGCCGCTGACAGGCTGCTGCTACACACTCGCCATGTCATTGACGCCCCCTCTGCTGCCGGGCTTGTTGTTTCGGCCCAGTCGGCAGAAAAAAAGCTTCTGCGAGTCAGCAGAACTCGCAGCAGCACCGGCAGACGGGCCAGCCTGCTGGCCGATCGCCTGACGCTCCGTCTGAGGCAGGTGCGGAGGGAATTCTGCGTTAGACATGCAGCCACGTTGTGTCACAGCGTCGCATCAATCATCCGCTTTATTGAACGCTCTGTACGAATCAAATATGGGTCAATGTTGAAAGGAGTTATAACCCTAATAATACATCTTAAAAGTAGATGAAGACTAACTTGGGACAGATGAGAGCAGCTGAGACTTGAGCGGGTTAAACATGAATCCGTAGATAAACGGTATAGAAGCAGAATTCCAGCTTCCTCCTTGGCTTTTCCGCCGTTGTTCCGCTTGGTTTCACATAACGGCTGGGTTGCATGACACAGCAGGAATGCCTCAGACACTGGATCCGGTCTCAGGCGGACTGTAAAGGCCTTGTTCCTGCACCACAACACCGGTAATGGTAGCCTGGATGAGGCAGTAGCGTTGATCTGTCCACTGGCTGAATTCCATATCAATCCCGGAGCGTTCCCAGTCATGAGTCTTGGTGTGAACGGTTGTTGCTCCTATTAAGACAGGAAAATCCTTTCATGGAATCTTCCAGCGTTAGATCAAAGATTTTATATGCATGATTTATAAACTGAGTAGAGCTACAACACCTTGGATTTGCTTTTTTTAGGAATGAGTTGCAGACTGGACATCAAAATATCCTCCAAATGCCAGCCATGACTCGTTTTTCCTTTCAGCGCGCCTCTTGCTGAAGTTTAACATCGTGATGGTGAAACTGATGGTTTGAGGAATTTCCCGTGTTGGATTTATTTAGTTTTCCCTGTCGCTCACCAACGGTCTTCAGAATTCCTCATGAAAAAGTTGAACTGATGCAATAACCCCCCCCCCCCATTCCACTTTCCTCTCCCATCACTCCGCCTTTGTCATGATAATGGATCCGTCGCGCGTGACCAAAGCGGTCGACTTAATAGATGAAAAAAGAGATCGCCAAGAGGGGGGTCGGCGGGTATCAGACACTTTTCATTCCGCGAAGGCTTAAGAATACATTGTGGGGCTTGAGGAAGACTTCCCGTGAGGGTTTGCAGCCGGTCCTGACATAAAGTCCATCGCCTTGAGCGCTTCTTTTTTATTTTTTAATATTCAGCAAGGCATTTAATTGCTCTCATTAGCTGATGTCATCAGCGGTGCCGTTGGTGTTTTCTGCCAGGACCCGCTTCGTCGACCCGTCTGAGACTCTCCTCCAAACCGCGGCGTCTCGGTCCGAGTCTCTGCTCTGCACGCCGTGTTTGTGGCTTTGGGCGACCCCCCTCCTTGGCATTCCAGCCATTCCCCTGGTACCTGTTCTCCTCCGATGCGGTATTTTTAGGTCCTGAGAAGCAGCTGTCTACGTTTCTATCTGCAGAGACAGCTCGACCCTCCGTTGACTGAAAAATGTGGGGAGGCTGGAGGAACTCCACAGCTCCCATTAGGGTGGTTTCAGTTAACCTGGGTGGCGTTTGTGTTTGTGGGTGTTTAATCTTCCGGTTAGGCCATGCCTCTCACAATCCAGCAAAGATTTCCCAACATTTAATCTTCATTCGTTAGCGCCGCCTTACATCCTCCCCCCCTGGACTTCCTAAAGGATGCTTCGCTGTTGCTGGGCGCTAACAGACGGCGTGTTTCTGTTTTATTTGTGCTTTGGCAGGGGGAGAAGAACGCTGGATTCGATGTGCTCTACCACAACATGAAGCACGGCCAGCTGGCAGCCAAGGAGCTCGCCGAGTTCGTCCGTGAGAGGTAACGCTCGCGCGTATTTGTGAACGTGTGAGTGGGAGGCGACGCTGGTGATGGGAAGAGGAATTCTGCGTTCCCGACTGTTTACTTTTTTTAAACGAAGATAAGCAATAATAAATGGGTTTTGGTTTAAATCCCATCCCGTATCGATGGAAATGTTAATGATTAATAATGACCTTTCAGAATAAAACGCTCGACTGATGTTTCTTTGCTCAGATCTTCCTCGTGCCAAATGACGTATTCCTGACTGAAACCTGGTCTGGCATGTGGAATCGTCGTTTATGATGCTTCAACACATCTATTTTACATCAGAAATGAGTTTAAGAAACTGAATTAAGCAAATAAAAACGAACCCAGGTTGAGTTAGTCTGACTCATTTCTAATTCCAACAACCTCCGAGGTCGCTGCTTAAAACCGACGGCACTTGCTTTCCGTGGTTCTGTTCACCCCCGGGATATTTGGATCAACCCTCCTTTCTTCTCTCTCTCTCTCTCTCTCTCTCTCCAGGCTCTACAGATGGTGATTAAACTTTTACGTCCACGCCTTTCACAACAAGCCCATCCATCATTTATATGCATCTTATTGCAACATTTACCCGACACTGATGACAATAAATCTGTGTCTCGCAGGCTCCACTAAGCACTAGGAAACAGAACGTATGATGCCATTATCTTCCATTTTATCAGGGGACACTCAGAACCCTGCTGTCTATTTCAGAGAGGCTATATTTTAGCGTTGCACTTCCTGTGGTGACATGAGCATCTTTAATAAAGAAGCTTTAGCGGGGGGAAGCTTTAACGACTTGCACTCGCGTTCAACCCGTACAGGAGCCGGCGGGTTCGCGTTGATGCGTGTCCGTGGTTTTAGCTGCGTCGGCCCAAAGTGAGAGCTGCTTTTGGGAGTTCTACAAACGAGTTGAAGGCGTGTTTTGTTTTTGCAGCGCTGCCGTTGAGGAGACCTACTCCAAATCCATGAGCAAACTCGCCAAAATGGCCAGCAATGGAAGTCAGCTGGGGTGAGTCGACGCCTCACCCTCTCTCCCACCTCCCTGTCGCATTTATATCCGTGCATACCGAATTTATAACGTTGACGGACATGTAATGATCGCATGACTTCATATGGGATAATGAGCAGTATATGCATCGGCAGGTATTTCATCCTGTGTGATTTTATACATTAATTTAAAATATTTAAACGACACATTTAAATGTCTAACGATTTCCTTTCGTTAGTTTTAGTTGCTGCGCTTCAGAAATGAGGAAAATGACATTTACAGTCCCAGGAAATTAATTTCTCTGATGATGATGCTTGACACGAGGAGAAAACGTAGTTTGAATCTCATCTCCTCATGCGTACTTGATGCTCATCCCTGTGTTTTCTAGGACGTTTGCCCCAATGTGGGATGTGTTCAGGGTCTCCTCAGACAAACTGGCGCTCTGTCATCTGGAGCTGATGAGAAAATTTAACGATCTCATCCGGGAAGTCAACAAGTACGGAGACGAACAGATCAAAATTCATCGCAAGGTACCGAGCTGCAGCGAGGGAAATCTGATGCTTCTGTTATAATCCATGTGTTATAACTGTTATATTGACAGGAGGATGGCTCAGCGTTGTCCCCGTGTGTCTTTCTGGAGACGGACATCAAGTGTCTTTCCTCTTTCCTTAATTCAATTAATGGTTTCTCCCTTCTGCAGTTTCCTTCAGAATACAGTCATAACCTGTACACTACAGCATGTCCGCCTGTATATGTGCGTTTCACCCAGACCAAAGAGGAGATGGTGGGGACGGTGGAGGCGGTGCAGGCGCTGCAGGTTCAGAGCGGTCACCTGCAGAAGTCAAAGGACGGGTACCACGCCAAATGTTTGGAGCTGGACCGGCTCAGGAAGGAGGGAGCTCCGCAGAAGGAAGTGGAGAAGGTGAGACGACAATTATTTTGTTAAGCAAACTGTTGAGATGCTCGTCAGGTTAGTTCACACAAGGGGGGGGGGGGGGGGGGCTTGAACCAAAACACAAGTCATTTTAGCAGAATAAGGAGTCATTGTTGGGCCTGATGGAAAATAAACTCTAGTCTTGATTGTTGATGCTCCTGTGAATGGATCGAGGCTCTAGTTTCACAGGTTATTGAATGGAGTCACTCGGAGGGGTGTCGGTTTCTGTTTCTGCTTCTTGAACGAGGATCTAAAGGCCATTCTTTTCCTTTTCCTCCTCACTAGGCGGAGCTGAAGTCTAAGAAAGCGGCCGAGTCGTTTGCACTGTGCATCGAGAAGTACAACCGCGTGGGAGGAGAGTTTGAGCAGAAGATGAGCGAGTCCTCCCAGGTCAGCTCTGACTGCTGCTGGGCCAGGGGACACGTCCCCCCCCGTGCACACATGCACATCCTGCACCCTGCTTATTACCTTTAATCACTGCCTCCACACTGCCATGGTTACTGCCGCTGTTTCTATGGAGATGCTCATAAAACCCTCAATGAACGCATCTGTGTTTTACATTTGAAGATTTTTTTTCTGCTTGTTATTACGAGGGAGTGTCTCTGTACCTGGAGAGAGAGACATGGCAGAAGATCGAAGAAGCAATAGCAGAGGACCAAATGATCAGCAGATCAATAAGCAACTAGTCCAGATCATTTCTTGTGTTTATTTTGAGTCGGTTCAAATCCAACCAAATCTTCCTGTTTGTGTTTGTGTGGGTAGAAGTTTGAGGAAATCGAGGAGTCCCACCTGCGCCAGATGAAGCAGCTCATCAAAGGTTACTCCCACTCTGTAGAAGACACCCATGTCCAGGTGGGACAGGTACGTGTCAGGGGACGGTACAGCACGATAAAATAGTCGCTGCTGAATCTTTGCATTGAGATGACCAAATGACCTTTCGGCTCCGCAGGTTCACGAGGAATTCAAGCAGAATGTGGAAAACATCGGCATCGATAACCTCATCCAGAAATTTGCAGAGCAGAAGGGCACGGGCAAAGATAGGCCGGGTACGTGCAGGGAAATGTTCCAGCGGGAGTGAATTGAAAGCCTCGCACAACAATTCAGTGACACAACGCTACAACTTGTGAGTGCTTGTGTGCCTGTAAACGTCTATTTGTGTATTCTTAAAGTGTTGTAAATCTGACCGTTTGCAGCGCTGATTGGTTTCGAGGACTACATGACGGCTTTGGCGCCCGAAGGTGGGAAGAAGAGTCGGGCAAAAGCGTTCAGGATTCCTGGCCTGGGAAAGAGGGACAAAGAGCCAGACTCCACGTGAGTGCATGAACCCGCATGTTGTCCTCTACCCTCCTGGGGTCTCTTTAATTGTATAGATTATTGTATATATTTGTTTCCTGATCTTGATCCTGCATGTTTTTATTTTACTTGCAGAGACTCAGCGGTGCCTGATGCGCTGGTAAGTACCAAATATAATTCACGCCCTATCCTTGACTCAATTATCAGTCCTTTCCGGCTCCAAAAGATGCAGTAATCCCTGCAGATTACCGTATTTTAGTGTTCAACAACTGTATGCTCTTAAGGGATTCTGTTGGAGGAATGAAGGCAAGTGGGAAATCAGTGCGTGATAATAACAGGTTCCCGGGTTTATTCCTGTGTTTCTCGGAACAGATTGGCAGCCAAAATTGTGCAAGTGCATACCTTCATGAGTGTTTACAATCGTGTGTGTGTGTGTCAGCTCGTCACAGATTCTCACTTTAATTTCTGACGGGTATGTTTTTCCGTCGGGATGCTCTAATGGAGAGCTCTCTGTCGGCTGCAGCGTCGAGTTTCTTAGCGGTGACGTTTCTGCGTGTAATATAGCATGTGGCTGAAGTGTGTAAAATGGCGTGTTCCATTTCATCTAGAGTTCTCCCCTGGAAGTGGACGACGAGGGATTTGTCATCCGAGCTGACAGCGCGCCGAATGATATCCTTTTTTTTTAGTGGGGGCAGCTCGCACTAAGGGAGGGGTTGCACCTTTTTGATATTTGTAACTGTAGACAGTTTTGTAATGGTTTCCATAGAAACATGAAGGAAACCACGGTACAGCATTGTACCTTTTTGCTCCCGGTGTAAAACCCGCTTGTTGTCTTTGACCGCCGCCTCTGCCTTTACGCTGCTCCGACGACAAGGAGAACAACTTCTACTCCAGCGACTCGGACTTCGATGACGACGAGCCCAAGAAGTTCCACATCCAGATCCGACCCGTCGGCAGCACCAATCGCAGCAGGTCTGCCGCCACGGAGAAGGAGCTGAAGGCCACCGTCGGGGCGCTCACCCTGCCCCCCAACAGAGGGGTACGGAACCAGGTAGCAGTAAAAGCACCATCCTGTTCCTTTGAGTCCCTGCAGCCACCAAATCTGTCCCTCCTCTCTTCGTTCAGGTCTCGATCAAGCGGCATCTCTCCAGTAAGTTCAAACGCTTCTCCTTCCTGTTCATAAATCTATCAGAAATAAACCGTGTGTTGTATTCTGTGTTGTATTCTGTTTTGTCTCTGCAGGAAACTTGAGTATTGCAGGTGGCTGCTCAGAAGACGGCGACGCCCCCCCCCACAGGGGTGAGCCTGATTTATGTATGAATTCCATATCTGATAACTAATCGGCAGATTAATTATCAATATCAATAATAGAGACCTTTATCTTGTGAGTCTCCACTTTGACGGGGAATAATCTTTTTAATTTTGGTGTCTCCACCGTTTATTTCTTTGTGGTTGCCGTTGGAAACCCGTCAAAAACAGGGTTAGGGTTAGGGTTAGGGTTCCCCCCGCGTGGGCCGTTTCACTCGAGATCAGCCTCCCTGCATAAAGAGCTCCGCGCCGGCGATTAGTCCTGATTAGGGACCTTCCTCTGCAGTGAGTCATCGCATCTCGATGTGTTTCTACAGACGGAGAGCAGGAGGGCCTACGCAGGTCCACTTCCAGCACCGATCACAACAGGTGGGTCGTCTCGCTCTAACGCGGTGCGGAGCGCCAACTTTAGAATCTGCCTTTCATCACTGGCCTTTTCCCCTCCTAGTCTCCCTTCCTTCGACGTTTTCTTTCTCTGTCCCACCTCTATCTTCGCCAGGTTGAGTTCGACGGCGTCGGGCTCAGACGGTATGTTCGGGCCGCCGCTGGAGTCGGCCTTCAAATCCAAAAGCTTCGATGGTCGGGAGCAGCTGAGGGAGCAGAGCGCTTTCGGTGCCTCTGAATGTAAGACGCATGTTTAAATAACAAACAAACGAGTTGCCGCTGATTGTAAATACAATCCCAGAGTGCAAAGCTTCTATGATGGAAGCGCGTTACGTCTCCAACGAGCCGATCGGACCGACGCGGTTCTCTGACGTTGACCCGTGTCTGATCCCTCAGATGCCGCCTTCTCGTCAGACTCCTCCTCTCCGGACAACGTGGAAGACTCCGGCCTGGACTCGCCTTCCCATCAGCCTCTTGGTCCGTCCCCCGAGCCGGTGGGTTGGGCCGCCTGGCCTCCCGTGTCACAGAATAAAGACCAGACCCAAACACTGGGACGACCCGCAGACCCTTTTCTCGCCGCTTTCCGCGACCCCTCCCCTGGTCGGAGTCATCGCCTGCAGGACGACCCTGCGAGCGTTTGGTCCGTCGCCCCGTCATGTTCCTCTCGTGCGGGCCCAGATATGGATCCCTCATCCATGCGGTTCCCTGCTTTCTCCCAAACCCTCCCGCCAGCCGAGATCGAGTCGTCGGTGTGGAACTGCAAGCACATCCCTCTCGAGGACCCCTTCCTCTCTGCGTTTGAAAGGACCGTCCCCCAGGACGCTCTGAACCTGTCCGACGCCTGGGCGCGGCCCCCGCCCCGCAGCACCCACGAGGGCAGGAGCGACCCGTTCTCCACGACTCGCACTGACAAGACATTCCCAAATTCATCCTCGTCTTCCTCCTCCAAGTGTAAGGACAGAAACCGGAAGCGAGACCGGAGCCTCCCGCCTCCTGTTTCCTCTGATGACCCTTTTGCAATCACAATGATTGGCAGCCCAACGCACCAGTCGTCGCTGGCGGCTGCAGCAGGCTTAACCCCCCCACGCCCTGGCGCCGACTCCACCGGCAGCCGACTGGACGGATCCTCGGGGTCTTTGCCCGCAGCCCAGTCCAAGAAGGAGCTGATGCACTGGAACTCTGTCCACAACCCGTTCAGCGACGGCGTCTCCGGAGCCCCAAACGGTTCCAAAACGCAAGGAGGAGGCGGGAAAGTGGATGGAGCAGGAGGTGGAGGAGAGAGGAGAAAGCACAGGTCGTCAGAGAGCGAGCCGCGCAGGAACGCCCCCCCGCTCACCAGGCACTCTGGACCACAAGAGGATCTGTGTTTTTCCAGAGACAAAGACCAGGACTGTCTGGATCTGAACGCGCAGATACCGTGCAGCGTCACCTCGCACAAGGGTACTGATCACTTTTATTAGTTTTCATCAGCAGACGTCAAAATGAAAGAAAGATAAAACGGGCCCGAATAAAGAAGCTAATTCATCAACCACATATTTAAAGACAAGATATGCTTTAATTATCATCAACTTGTTTAATTAAAACTAGAGCATAGCTCACACTGCGGCGTTATCGCCATGACAACGCTGCTTTACTCACGTTTGTCTCGTCCCAAATTAAGTAAAGGTGAAATTATTTGACCCTGGAAACCAACAAACAACAAATGAATTTCTAGAAACTTGGATCTGGATCTATTTTCTATATACGTTCTATAATCTATCGGCTTCCACAGGTGATGAAATCCCTTTGAGCTCATCTGCATCGTCTTGTCCGTGCCGCGTTTCTAAGCCTCTTAATTTAACGTGGAAGATTTCTAATGAAAGCTCGCGCTGCATTCAGAACGCCTTTTGAATTAGGATGACGTGAAGCCCAACCCTCCCATCAGCAGGGTGCGATGCCTCATTTAGGGCTTCTTCAGCTCAACCTTGCTTTAGTTGCTAATTAATCTGAAAGGATATTTCAGAATGACGACATAAGACAGAAGAACGAGGCTTTAAATCGAGAACGAGTGATGCTGGATTAGTTAAAGAGGAGAAGATAAATCCCTCAATTAAACCAGCAGCGATTTAAAAAAAGGTTTCTGGGGGTTCTGCCAGCTCGCTTTGGCGGCTCGTTTCTCTCGGCTCGTCCCCCCGGCTGTTGTCGGCACGACGACGAGAGGATGTCTGTCTGATGTAATCTGATTTGAGATCTGCTTTGAAGCCGCTCTGTTTGTCTCTGGAAGGGTCCAAGCACAACGCCGCTGACAAAATCGGAGCTGCGCCTCCGAGAGCGACCCGGGTCAGGAGGAACTCGAGCCGACCCGGCGCCTGTGAGAGAGTGAGTACGAGTCGTGTGTTAGCAGCTGAGCTAACCCTAAATTCATGTTTGTCTCTGGACGTTTAAAAACGTTTCTCCAATCATCTGTTTCCATGAACTGACCCCATATCAGTGTTCTAGTCAATCTATAAATACCATCCTGATTGTTAAATGCCAGAACTATAAATAGTCTATAATAACATTTGTGAAAACCTGCTGTTGGATCGCACCGAGTCGTTCACCGATAAGAAACCGGCGCTGGTATCGATCGAGGCTTCGCTCCATGTGTTTCAGTCCCGGTCTCTCTGCTCCTCCCCGCTGCTGGAGCCCAGCCCCTCCTTCACCTCCTCCTCCTCTTCCAGCCCCAGCGAGTGGGGGCCTCAAGCCAGGGACAACGACAGGGGGGGTCAGAACCGAGCTCCGAGTCCGGCCAGGGCGGGGCAAGCATCGCCTCTGCCCTACCAGCAACAGGAACAGCAACAGAGGCAGTGTAAGCCCCCCCACCCTAACGATGCCCCCGGCAGAAAGGACGGCTGTTTCTGATTTCTGTTGACCTGAGACAGGACGCGCTTAAAGGAGTCGTGTAGGAGCTTAGAATCTTCTGATTCGCACAAGAATAAAATGTCAGACTGATGCCTCCTGCCTATATTAAGCTGCAGCCAGAAAAAAGTTAGAAAATACCAAAGTCCAGATAAATGTCCTGCTATAAAGAGAATTCCTGACTCACAATCACGCCTTTGTTCTCTGCAGTGCACTTGTCCCGAGGTCCGAGTCCCATCTCCCTCAGTGCAAAGGAGGCGTGGCCTGTGGCGGCAGCCATAACCGAATGCATCAACGCCTACTTCAAAGGTGGACAGCACAACCGGTGAGCAGGACGCTGCCCGATGACAGAAAACCTACCGCGCACGTTTCCACCGTGACGAGAGTTCAAATCCGTGTCTGCGTTTCTCTCCTCCGTTCCCCAGGTGTCTGGTGAAGATCACGGGCGACCTGACGATGTCCTTCCCCGCAGGCATCACGCGCATTTTCAAAGCCAACCCCAACGTTCCGCTGCTCAGCTTCAGACTGGTCAACGTCTCCAGGATCGATCACTTCCTGCCAAATCAGAAGCTGCTCTACAGGTCGGCCGCGCGCCGCGTTGGAATCAAAGTTGTGTTCTGGACCGCGGGACGCGACCGTCACCGTCCAGCCTGTGTGTCTCCGCAGTGATCCGTCTCAGAGCGACCCCGACTCCAGAGACTTCTGGTTCAACATGCAGGCTCTGCAGCTCCACCTGCAGAGGGAAGCTGAACTCAACCCCCAGGCCTCGTACTACAACGTCGGCCTGCTCAAATATCAGGTCGGGATTGGAGATCGGTTTGACGCCGCTCGTCCCTCTGGGGGGGGGGGCTTACCGGAGTGTGTCTCCTCAGGTGTCGTCTCAGGACCCGGCGCGGGCGCCTCTCCTGCTGTCTGCAGAGTGTCAGCGCAGCGGCACGGTGACTCGGGTGTCACTGGATTACCACTGTTGCCCCGCCACGGCGCCCTCCACCCAGCTCACCTCTGTCCAGGTGCTGCTGCCGTTGGACCGCACCGCCACCGACCTGCAGTGTCAGCCGCCGGCCTCCTGGTGAGCAGCGATTTATAGGACGATGGAGGCTGGTGAGGACGGTTCGTCCTCACCGACTGTTTCTCTGCAGGAACGCCGAGGAAAGACGGCTGCTGTGGAAACTCCCCAACCTCTCCCCGACCAATCACAGCAAAGGTCAGAGCGCCACCGCTGCAGACACTCTTTTCTATTTTAGTCGTCGCCACTGAATGAGGAAAGTTTAATATGAAAAGCGCTCGCCGGTAAACACAGATAGAACCTCGGCCTGTTTGGTCATCTAGCGCTCCCATTTGCCTTCCACTGAAATTATTATTTCCATCGTGCAAATGTCAAGAGATCGTCCGCTCCTCCGTCTTTCTCTTTTTCAAAGCTTGAAGCCTGAAGCTGTTTCGTTATCCTTTAGCAGAAATGCCATTTGGCAGCTTGTTCTTATCAGCCTGATGGAGGCGATCGGCCAACGCTGAGCCAACCACAACGTAAAAGATCCGCCTTTTTACGCTGCGCAAAGCCGACGGCCCCGCCCTGATAAGACGCGGCTCATAACGGAGGCCTTTGTGGCTCAACTTTAAGATGGGAACGTCTAAAATAAATCCAATTTGAGCTCGAGGTTGCCTTCAAGCACATTTTTTATTGCGCTCTTTTTTCATCTAATGATATTTTATTACCTCCGTGTGACGCCACAGGCGTGGAGCAGAGAGAGAGAGGGCGTTCGGTTGCCGCCGGCGACTGATGGGAGGTTGCAGGCTGGAAACATTTATAGATAGAGGAGGCCTCTGCTTTATGAGTCAATTAAAAGTTCACCGGAGCTCCGAGAAGACTGGACGTCTTTATCATCATTTGATGGAGACGGCAAACGACTTTTGCTTCGTTACTACTTTGCAGGAATATCAATAAATTTTACACCTTTAGTCAGAGCGGTAAAATTGGTTTCCCGTACGTTTAAATTTCTCGGCGCATCAATCATGTTGTTCAATTATTCTGCCACGACATCAACGTCAAGCCTAAACGTGTCTCCTGAATCGCACAATGCCTGTTACTGATGGAGGTTTTCTCCTCACGGGACATCTGCCCTTTTTCACGAGGCTTCTATTTACCTCTAAAAATAGAGCGCGCCAGCGGCAGCCTTGGGCGTGAAGGTGAAGCAGCGCAATCGTTTTTTGTATTAAAAGCCTGCACACGCAAAGAAAATACAGTATTACTGTCACTACAAGTTTTTACAAGTAGTTAACCAGCTGCAGCTGTCTTTGTTGCTAGGCGACACTCTGGAGTTAAGGACAGCAGCGTCACGTTCTTCAGCGCGTTGTTGTTGTTGTGGGCTCATGTTTCTGGTGTGTGCGTTCCAGGCTCAGGGACTCTGTGCGTCAGCTGGCAGTGCCTGGAGGTTCCCCGAGGCCCCCCGCCCAACCTGGCCGTTCAGTTTGTGGGCTCCGGGGCCTCGCTGTCGGGCATGGCCGTGGAGCTGGTGGGCGGCCGCTACCGCATGTCGCTGGTCAAGAAAAGGTTTACAACAGGTGACGCTGGTTTCCTCAGAGCGGCGGCGGAATCCTCTCAGACTGCGTGCTTGTTCACGATTGGATGAATCAGAAGGTCCTTTAAGACTTGAGACGTTTATGGAGTTGTTATACAAACCTCTTATTTAGGGTTAGTGCAGCTAAACGTTTCGCATCGGGCTGTTTCAGAGCGCTCGTTAAAAAAATAGTGCTGCACAAAAAAAAGCAATAAAAATAAATAAAGCAGCTACAAGCGATTAATTGGTTCAGATCTGGACTTGACTTTTTATGTGCAGCGATTGTGGAATGACTTAACTTTTTGTCGTGTTTTACAGGGAAGTACATGGCGAGCTGCTCCTTGTGAATCTCAAAGGACGTTGATGCGGGTTCACGGAACTTTCTTCTGGGTTGAACAGAAGAGACTATTCACGGAGGAGGCGACGAGGTTCTGCCTTCGGGGACAATGTGCACTTATTTCTGACGGCGTCCTGCTGTTTTAGGACCAAGCCTTTTCCTCTTCTGCTTGTCACATTTAATGCGTGTGCTGTCCTGCCTTTAGCAGGAGGGAAATCTTTCTATTCTAGCTCCATGCGTTTAATTAAGCTACACGTTAGAAATGTTAGTCTTTTTCATTATGGGAATTACTGTATTGAAATCTCTGGAGCTTCTAAAAAAGGATCCGACGAATCACCTGTGACGTGAAAGATCTTCTACAAAACCTTTAAAAAAAAAAGTTTGTAAATCGGCTCTTCGTTCTGAACGAAGATTTTGTGACATTATTTGCAAATAGAAAAAAATATGCTCAAACCTTTTGGTGTACACCACTTTATTACACATTGTGACCAAGTACAAAATACAGCTGAACTATTTGCTTTATAACAGACCATCTTCTGCTCTTAGGCTAGTTAAAGTATAGTCAAGAACAGCTTCAAGAATACACAAAAATAAGGGTTCAGTATACTCGTAAGAACCAGATCTAGTCGGATAAAAAATAATCCTCCGCCGAAAAATCTAAAACAGCCTTACAAAACATTACAAAGTCCACAAAGAAACTACTTTTCAAAGCACTTGAAGGCAAATTACTGTAACAGGCACAAGTTACAAAAAGCCTTAAATGACTATCGAGGATTCTCATCGCTACGACAAACCATCCGAGGAAGGGGGGGGGGGGTAAATCAGATCAATTTCAGCACAAATCTGCAATCAAACCAACGTAATTCACATAAATAGAAATTTCTCTTTATTTTAATAGCGTCCTCGGGTGCGGGAGCACCGCAGTAATAAATGAGTTCCGCATATTGAATGGGAAATCAGACATTTATCACACACACAACGGTCTAATCAATTACACAAAAATGTTTCCTCTGATGCAAGCTGACCAACCGAGGAGTGTGAAGAGATAGATGGGCAAAGACTGAAGGCCACGGAGCACAAACATTCTACATCATACAAAGATATATTTATATATATATGTATATATAATTTATTATTGACAAACTCACCCCAAATAGCATACTGTATTTTACTGACTCAAACCAGACATTAAGATTTTAATCTGAGTAACAGCATGAGGTCAACGTGTCTGTCAGGGCGCACATTTTGTTTAAGGGTTTTGGTTTTCCAGGTCCGACTGGAATCATCATCCCCGGGTGAAATGTACAACCGGCTTTAAGAGTTCTCCATTAAAGTTGATTACTCTGGACGTAATCCCAACTCGGCGGCATCTGAGAAACTACAAATCGCTGAATGAGGACTTCCTGAATGCAGCGCACGGAGGAGCTACCAAAGATCTGAGAATTATTTACATCAAATGAAAGTGTGTAAGTGGCTGCGCTTCTCTAATTCTGAGCGTATCGACCGTAAGCAAACGACTGGCTGAGCTGCTGGGAACGATTAAAGGAGCGGCGCTTTGGGTCAGAAGGTTGCATGTCGGTTTCCGTGTTGGCGTTTGCTGCGAGCCGCGGCAGAGGCAACACCTCATGAACGTTAAAGGTGCATTTGAATGGCTGAGGTTTGGAGACGATACATTCGTACTGCAGTAGAGGCACAGCTGAGGGATAGATAGACATCTGTAGTGGTGGGTTCCAAGTTAGCGATCTAAGGCACTGAAATGACACTATGGCAAAGCTAATTAAACGTTTTTAAAAAAAAATTAAATAAAATCGCAAAACGCCAAAAGTTACACATCCAACGAAAACTTGCTGCACAAAGTCGTTCACAGTAGCGGGAGAAAGAAAGAAAATCACAGTGGCGTTAAAACCCTGCGAGTAAAACAAAAATAGAAGAAAAGAAACAGACAGAAGCTTCCCAGAAGAAAGTTTCATGAATGAGGGGACGACTCACTGCGACGTTCCTCTCTATGTACATTGCACACACACACACACACACACACACACACAGACAGCAGAGCCAGGCCGCGTGTCTCGGGGTCACCTCTCCAGGAAAAGATGCTGATCCGTGCACCTCTCAGTCCGACCCGACTCACATATCCTGCAGAGGGTGGCTCATTTCGATCCTCTCTCTCTTAACGGCCGGTTCGGTCGGTCCCCCGGACGCGTCGGCGTCGCTGCCCAGGTCGCTCATCTCGTCGGAGAAGGATGCATCTGGAGGTGAAGGAAGAGGCGGAGCCTCAAAATCGGGTTTCTAGATGCGACATCAAGTTATCCCCAGGACCTTTGTGCCCTTGGGGTGGAATGGTTTGACTTTTCAAACTGTTCACAGTAATTGAATTAAACAGCTGAGAACTCCGGTTTTCATCACAAAGTTATTCGCCTCAGAGGAAGGACTTTATTTCCACTCAACTATTTCCAGCTGCAGTTTCAGTTCTGGTGATTATTTCCAGGATCCGGATGATATGGACTCAAATTAATCTGCCTATTTTAATCACACTGAAGGATGCTTTAAATGCAGAGATGGATGCCTTCAGGCGTTGATACACAGAGGGGACTTTTTTTTAAATTAATTTCTGCAAATATTACCAGGTGAATCCCTTTATTTTGACTGAACTTACCTTTTTCCATTAGAGATGGCATCATGGAGCTCAGGTCGCTGAACTGCAATTCAAGAGATGAGAGGGGATTGGTCAACAGGACTGCGAATGATCTCGATAGTTTCCGCTGCTTCAACCAATCGGGAGCGCGTCTCCTTTCTTACCTCTCCCATAACGGCGATGGGAGTTTCTCCGGTTGCCCGAGCAACACGGTGTTCGACCAGGTAGAACATGTACTCGTCATACAGCAGGCGGATCAGGTGAAAGGAGCCGAAACTGGCCGCGCTACGCAGGGTCAGGTCTCTGATGACCATGGAGCTGCGGGACGGGAAACAAGAGATTAAAAAAAAAAATCTGTTTCAAGTCAGCGTCACAGAGCGACGCCGCAGATGCTGAATTAGCTTTTATATTTAGAATAGATGCCAGACTAGCGCCCCCCCCCCCACCTGTAGAAGGACCACTTGAGCAGGAATTGCCGTGCAGCTTTGGGGAAGCTGGGGCTGCCCTGGTGAGGTTTCAGGACCTGAGAGACCACGTTGTCCAGCCAGGTAGCCCATTGGTCCAGAGAGCTCTGCTGCTGCAAGGTGACCTTAAAATCCTGCTCCAGACGCTGAACCACGCTCTCGTCACACTGACACACCCACGACGCCTGCTCCTGTTAGACAAAACAAACACACCCAAACGCAGTCAGCGAGAAAACCGCCGCGAGCAGCGGACAGACGGGAAAAACACGCCGGCGTGAGAAGTCTGCGCCCCGAGGAGCACGACGTTTTAAAACGACGCCGTGTTCTTTTACATGTCAAGCGGCCGTTCTACCTGCACGTTAGCGAAGTCCACCCGGTTGAGGTCGGACAGCATCTGGTTGATCTGGGATGTGTTCTGGAGGACGGCGCGGGCTGCCTGAGCCAGGTGGTTCAGACTGGTGTAGCGTCTCAGTGTCTGGGCGAAGGCGCTGACCACCGCCACCTGCAGCACGGAGACACAAGTGACCATCACGCGTTTCGTACAATCAAAATAAGGCGCTAAACGGCTAATCGGGGAGTTTGTTGTGACCTTAGTGCGGATCATCTCTTGAGGAAAGTTGGTCATGGCGTTGGTCAGCCAGCCCTCCAGACTCTTGGCAAAGTTACGGATGGCCTGAGTGAGAGTGCCTGAAGGTAACAGAACACCGTGGATTACACGCCGACATTTAACTACACTTGGAGCTTCATAATTAGAGTCGGGCAAAGAGATCCAGCAGCAACACAGAGAAAAGGAGTTTACTAAAGCAGCAGAGTGTTAAAAACACAAAGATTAAAATGATCAAAAGGTACTAACTGGGAACGGGACGAAGCACATCAGGGATGAGGATCTCCACCAGAGCCTGGTAGAGGATGTGATCACAGCTCCTCATCCAGAGCACGACCGGTTCGTATTTGCACATAGCGACCAGCTTCTCCTGGGGGATCACGCCATCCAGGTCGTCGTCGCTGTACGAAGAAAGCGGGAAAAGCGTTGCGTGAAACGGCGCTGCATTCGGGGAAAGTCTCACGCCGCGGTGGCAGAAATACCGTTGTAGTTTATGAACTGAACTGAGGAGATACCGTAGGCTTTGTGGGTTTTGTAAAATGAGCTCAACTTTCTACTCAGCTCCGAGGCCGGAGCTCCTGCCGGTAACGGGATCTGACCTGCTGGGGACGGCGGTGCTTCCGTCACTAGAGGGTAGTGTTGAATACCAAAAGGTCTGCCAGAGCTTCTCAATGTAGTGGAACTGGAGGTTCATCACCACATCCAAAGTAGCCTGCAGCAGAGCAGGGGGGGGGGGGGGGGGGACGACACATACAGCTGAGCCATGGCAACCGGACACACAACAAAGTTTCAACAGGCAGGCAGGCAGCCTCTCCTGGTCAGACAATGAGGCAGCTTAAACACATCAATCATCAGGAGGATGCTCAAGGCCTCGCTCGGCGTTTATCCACAGCTCGGTTCTTCTTTCTTATCCCGTCTGCTTTTATAAAACACTTTCGTCTCATAGATTTATTCGAGCTTTTGCCTTCTTTCGGCGGCGAGGCGTTGACCTGAACTAACCCGCGCGACTTCCTTGTTCCTGTTCGTTTGTTGATCATCTATACGGAAGTAGCGCATTAAAACCAGCTATAGGAGCGCGAGTGCGAGTTCTCTCGGAGGCAGACTTCCAGCTCCCGCCTCAGTTAGCGCTAGCGCGCGGCTCATGCACCCGCCCTGAGGTTCTCCTCAGGCTTGCTGCAGGATCTTGTTACACGGCGGTGCAGACTCAATCACATGATGTGTTTTTTTTTTTGCTTCCTCTCCGGCCGTTGCTGTGGCAACCTTGTTTACGGTTGCCCCGAGCAACAAGTCAAAACAGAGGACACCAAAACAAAAAGAATTCCCCCATTCCCTCCGAACAAGAGCGTTTTGCCGCCACAGTTTTCCACCATACCGGAAAAACAGCGCGCACAAAACAGAATAGTTGTGGAGGAGCAATAACGTGCGCTCACGTGCACAATGGCAGACAGACCGCGGTGCTGATTCCTGAAACTTAACCCTAAACATCTGCGCGCACACACGACACAGATTCATGGGGTGATTTATTGCCCCCTAACTTTTATTTAACATCTAATCTTTATGGTTGAACACCCGAATTTTTATTTTTATCACTGTAGCACAAACAAATAATAAGTATTTCCAGGCACTGCAAACAAATCTGAATATAACCCTGACCAAAGAGACGGCGTGATAAATAAGCAGTCCTTTTATGGCAACGCTGATTTGTTAACTTTATTCGTGCTGTAGCTTAAATGAATATCAATAAAAGCCTCGGCTCATGCGTTAACAGGTCACCAGGGGCCAACAAAGAGGTGTGGGGGGGGGGGGGGGGGGGTGAAATGCATAAACTCTGAACACACAGCGGCAACGAGAGCCGGGTGTGACAGAAATGCGTCGGCAGACAAAGACAGGAGAACCGTGCACCCGTCCAGAGACAAGACAGCACAAAGGCCCGAGGGGAGGCCACCACAAAGACACCAAGGATGTCCACCCAGAGCGCTGAAAGGTTAATTGGCATGTCTTGAAAGCTGCACAGAGATGAAAAGACGGCTGGGACAAAGGGAGCGTGGTGAGACTGGACAACGGGAGGGCAGGGATAATATGATAAAGCCAGAGCGCCGCTGCTTTAATCACAGCCGCCCCAGCCCGTAAAGCCCTCGTATTGTAATGTTCTAGGCTTCTCATTCCTGGTGTGTCTCACCCTGGGAGGAGGCGTCTTCTGAAATGAAACTTTACAAGAAATCATTTCTTCTAGTTTTTACCCGAAAGTCATCGTAATGCGGCTCCTCGTAGTCCAAGCTGTTACTCACAGCAAATAGGATTACGACTACAGCTAGATTCCACATCAATTAAAAAGGCTCAGTAAATACAGCTCTAACAGGACTGAACTGTGTAGTTGCTGGGGGGGGGGGGGGGGGGCTGTTTTCAGATGTGGATTATTATATGTTTTGTGCTACAGTGAGTAGCAGCACATCCCGGTTAGTAGGATCAAAAACAAAAACAATAACAACAACCAGCGACAGTCGTAGAAGGAAAAGGTCACCAAGGGCGGCGGAGCGGCTCATTGATGCGTTTTTGGACATAAAATGGAGGCACAGAGAAATAACATACCAGGCTCAGGACACACACATAACTGGGGAGCTTTACTCTTAAAGTAAATATTCCCATCCAGCCGGGACTGCCGTTAGTCCACAGCAAACCGTGTTGCATGCTATCGCGTACTATGTTGTATAGAAAAGTGTTCAACCAAAGCACAGAATGTCTTCTAGAAATAAGCTCTGCATATCGTAGCTGCTACCAACAGCTAGCATCAAGCAGAGCGGAAGAGCAGGCTCACTTTTTCATCAGCCCGTATCTGAGGCAGCTTTCAGAGAGTCACTAGAGTGTGTTCCCCTTTAGGCTGCGCTACTTATCTTTACACTGAAGCTCAAAATCAATATGCGGTCACATTTTCTGAAGGTGGAGGGAGGTGCGATGCACAAGACAGCCGTCACATGGCGTACCTCGCAGTGGTCTCTGTAGAGCGTCTGCAGCTTCTTGATATCATTCATGCTGATGCGTTCGGGGAGAGGCTGCGTGCCCAAAGCAGGAGGGTGAAACGGAGGCAAGGAGTGCGACGTATCTGCATAAAGCAAAAGCAGACACCTGTCACTCATAATGCTGGAGATGGAAACTATATGATAACCGTGACAACTGTATCAGCTCGGGCTACGTCAACACATGAAACAAAGCCTCTGATGTTTCGCGCTAACCAGATGGCTGACGGTTAATCCAACAAATCTGACAGTTAGTGTGAGTAAAGCAAACACGGCGGTTAAACAGATTCCACTTAGATTCAAATAGGAACACAGAAAAAAAAAACAGCGGCCCATTTCAAAAGACGGGGCTCGCACAAACAGAAGGAAATGAAACCCTCACCGATGTACTGCTGGTGGTGTTGGCTCTGAGCAGCCACGGACTGCTCTGGAGTGCTGCTGCAGTGCTGAGAGCTCCCACACAGGCTGTCAGACATACCGTCGACCTTCTGCAGCGGTTTGAACCTGGGAGGGCAACACCTCTGGGTTAGGGCACGAAGGACAAGGGACTACACAGTTTCACGATACATTCATAATAAAAACAGCACACTGACGTACACACACACACACACACACACCATCTACAGCGGTCCTGAGTTGCGTTATTATATTTTATAGTTTGCATTGACATTAAAGCCAGGAGAAGGGCGAGGAAAAAAGAAAAACCTCACCGAGATCAGGAGGAGCGTTCAGTTTATTCGTCAACTTTACAACACTGAAAGAACCTTTTTCATACAAAACTAAACATGAGCTCTATGCAGCAGCCCTGAGTCCACTTGGGTTAAATGTTTGGGCAGCTGTGGAAGGAAATGAAAAGGGCGAAGTAAAGAGTCCGAGAACTTTAAGAGAAGCGGGGACGAAGAACGCAGACAAAGGACAAACTCTAATAAAGATATACGTCTGCAATAGTGAAATTATCTTCATATAAAAAAAAGTTACGGAAAATTACTGAACGTTGTGACAGAGTGAAAAAAACTGGAAGGGAAAGGATGGAGGAAGGCAGACGGGGAGAGAAAGCCGACCTTTGCTTCTGGTGGACAGGCTGCTGCCTCATGGCCATATACTGGCTGTCTTCCTGCAGTCGGTTGAGCGGCGAGTCCGGCTTCACTCGGATGCCGTAGTAATGATACTTCGAGTTGCCTCTGGTGGATTCAGAGAGAGAAACGCCAGTGAGGACATGCCATCAGTGTAATCACCATCATCCATCAGCAAGTCTCCGACGCCTACAAGCATCGTCATCGTCATATTCGTCACATCTATAATGGCGACATGATTACAGTCATCAGCATCTCCAGCCTCTTCCTGTTCGTACCTGGTGCCAAGGCGGCGGGTCCTCAGGCCCATGAAGACGGAGCGGATGAGCTTGCCGAAGGAGGCCGCGTTGACTGGATCCAGTTTCTGTTCCTGACAGTGCCGTAAGTAATGGTTATAGAGCGAGCAGCGGGGCAAACTCACGCCCTCCGCCGTCTCGTAGTTGTCCAGCAGCCACTGCAGCTAAAGACATAGAAAGGACGAGACGGTGGCGCCATCAGTGAGGCCCCAGCGGATAACGCTGCACTGTGATAGCCACCTGTCCAGAAACGAAGAGGAGCAGTGGATCCTATTATCAGATCAACACACACACACACACACACACCATGCAGCAATGATCGAGTATAGTTAGAGCTAAAGACTAATTTGGAAGTCAGATTTAAAGCAGATATGTCAAATGCTATTCATACGAATGATGTGGAGGATTACGCGATGACAGCTGAGGTTCAAAGTTCAAAGTTAGAATGTAGGGAAATGATCCAAACCACAGTTTTCCCCGTGTGAAGGAAAAGTCTGGAAAGACTAGATTTGATGACATTTTAATGAAATAAAGTCGTAACTGAGGGGCAGCCTCCCCAATAAGAGGAAAGAGGAAAAGTTACACTGCAGAATCATTTTTGTGACAGAGAGCATCGACTGGAAAAATCAGTTTAAATTCATGCAGGGAAACATAAAAAGGATGCAGCTAATCGAGCAAATTACGTCTGACAGTGGCAACGTGCAGAAAACAAGTAGCGCTCGCCTGTAGGCCGTGTGTTCCCCTTTAAAGAACACACGGCCTAAGGGTTCAGGTGTATTTTTTTGCTTTTCCTGCATGTCCATGTTTCAAAATAAAGTTCCTGTTTGACTTACATGGCTGTTGAGCAGGCTGCTTTTGTGACTTGCAATTCCTTCAGACTTTTGGAGGTTTTCAATCGCCATTTCAAGCTAAAGTAGGAAGACGCATGCCAAAAAAAGAAAAAAGAAAACAAGAGTGGAGAAGGATGAGGGAGGAGGAGGCAGGAGAGATAGAAAAAGAGAAGGGGACAGAAATAATAAACCACACAGAAGAAACAAACAAAAAAGGAAATAAAAGAAATAGGTTTGTTAGAGAGCAGCCAGATCTGTGCATCACCATTAAAGTCAGTCAGTGTCGCAGCCAAATCCATTATTGACTGACAAAAGCATGCAAATCAAGGGACTCATTGGGTTAAGCTGCTCAGCGAAGACTGGCGTTCAGACCCGCTAATATATATGCAAATAGGAACCCCAAACAGGAGCAGAGGTCACATCAAGTTTGGAGACGCAAGGTCAACAATGGCGACCCCCCCCCATTTTGATCAAACAATTTTCCTCAGGTAACATTTGGAAAACCTAAAAGTTAGACGAGTGAGCTGTGAGCACCACGGTCTAAAATGAGGCAGAAGCAAAAGTGAACGGCGAAACATTCAGTTGTGTGTGAAGAACAGAGTAAAAAAAAAAGAAAAGATATGTGGTACTGCAGCCAAACTGGAGACATCGAAGAAAAGGAAAAGGAGGCCGGCAGCGTTCCAAGGCTTAAGAAGGCTCCAGAGGGCTGACGGCCAAATGGTAATGAGCCCCGGGGGTTGATTTGTTTCACAGGGCGCTCGAGTGCCTGTGAAAACCTCCGAAACAAGGCAGCGCTGAATTATTTAAGTCGCTGTCCGGATTCTACGAGCTCTCCGTCTTGTTCGGCTCTGCTTCCCGAGCGTTACTGCAGAGCTGGAGGGTCCGGAATCAGGCTACTGCTAACGCTGCCCGTCTCCCACGTCTTTAAGGGCCTGGTCTGTCTGGGTGTAGTTACGGGGAGCTCCGCTCACTGAGCCACGGTGTACTAGAAACAACTTGTTCATCTTTCATTTTGCCTGTTGGCTTCACCGCATGTGAGAAAAGACAAACAGCCCTCTAAACATATTCCATCATCATCATCATCATCATCATCCTCTTCTATTGGAAAGTTCCACAGAAATATTGGGAGGGGGGTGTCGCTCACCATAGCCGAGGAGGAGCGCGATGAGTGCGATATGTGGTTACGGTTTCCCTCCATACTTCCTCCATGGATTAAGTAAGAGCTTCCACTGGAGATGATGTGGCTGCTCCCTACATCCATAGCAATGCCCACCATGCCATGAGGGGGCAGCCCACCGCTAGCGGAGGAGACCACCGTGGTGACATGTGACCCTCCGGTCGGGGAGTCAAAGTAGGTTCCCCCGCTGTTCTGCCCATAGAGCTGAGCCTCGGGGTTGTATGAATACGCTGTTCGGCTGTGGGGGGGGGGGGGGGTAATTGCTATTAGTGCACAATGATGTCGATTCCACCACAATGATAAACAAATTATATTTCATGACCTCTGAAGAACTTTGAAGCGGTTAGGAGCACAAGACAGACTGAAACATTACAGGCGACTGATCGATTGCTCTTCGCTCATCAATGGCCGTAACATTTTGTCTGTGGAAACGGAAGTCTGGAAATCCCTGCTCAGTGTTCCAGTGTTCCCTCCACGACCCCGGCCCTGGATAAGCGGAAGAAGATGGATGGATGGACGGACGGACGGAACGTTTGTTTTGCTGCTTCTGTAACGAGGCGTTACCGTCTTTGATTGCCAACGGGAGTCTTACCAGACGGGGATGAGAGGTGTGTGTGTGTGCGTGTGTGTGTGTCGCGTTGAAGACTATGCCACGGAGGTTTCACGCTACGTTGCTATGACGACCAGCTACACTGAGGTGGTGGTACTGTCTAATGGAAAATGATTTATGGAAAAGTACCTGATACCATAGCTAAACGGAGTCGCGTAGCGCCGGTACCACCTGCAGGAAATGTGGCTCAAGGCAAACGTTGTGTGTGTTATGGCGGTTTAAATCCTACAAACAAGCTATAAACATAAAGGCCTCCATATTTAAATAAAGTTATATATAAGACTTGCTGGAGTTATGAACATATGCTTTTCGAGTTGAATTATCTTCATCTACACAGCATGGAACATAGTATTTGTTGTCGCTGGGAAGTAATGGAAACATTGCTTACATAGTTCCATTTGTGTAAACAGCTTCTCCACTTTCTCCTACGTATTGCACCTGGGATGGGTAGACATGTTGCACCTGCTGCACCTACAGAAAGAAAACAGGAAATCAAAGCAAGAAATACATGAAGCCGTCAAAGAGCCCCAGAGCCTTTTTGAACATACAGGCACAGCGCAAAATGAGGGAGTAGGCATGAAGTGCAGTGAAAAAGCCGGCACACCCCTTGGATTTTATGTGATTATGTGTCACTGCCTGCTGTACTCTTTTAGAATAGCTAAACTGATAACCAAGTACGCTACTTTGAAAGGTCGTCAGAAGTAAAAGTGATTTGTAATTTAACAACGTAGTTGGTGAAATTAAGGCTGAGGGTATTTAAACTTTGTAACATCAAAGACACAAGTGGTTTAATGTCGGCTAGCTTGATTTGACAATCATTACAACTGATAATGAACGCTTTACTTGAAGCATGGCAATGATGAAAAGCAAGTAATGATCTGCCCAACTGGTATTGGCTCAGCTTGTGGTATGTGAAATCGCCCACAATATGACCAGCTCCTAAGATTAGCAAATAGTAGGCAATCAGATCAGTTCCTAGTTTTCATCGCTGGATGCCAACGGCACAAATAATTTTCTTGGGTTTGGTTCAAGCCCCCAGGAATCACCAGGTTCTGCAGCAACTTCACATTATACCCTGGGATGCAGTTAAGAAAACTCCTCATGAACACTCTGAGTCGTATTTTATTTTTTTAAACACAAACACGGTTTTGTTACATTTTTATTTGTTTACCATCTCGTGCAGTCAAAGGTCACACTGGAGCCCAAAGCAAATTCTGACTGGATTCCTCAGAAAAAAGGCTACATGCTTATTTTCATTCCATTTATGTAATTGAATTAAAATAAATTGAACCAGTCGTTCAAAAAGGTCCAAATACAAAATGCTAATTTATAAAAAAGAAATCAAAGTCAAGGGGTGTACAGATATTTCCACAGCACTGTACATGTACATGTATGTACAGTACTGTGTACCTGCTGAGGGACCTGTTGAACCCTGGGTACTGAAAGCTGCTGTACTTTTCCTTCCTTCTGAGCTGAGCCTGTGGCTTGAACCAGCACCCTCTGTGTGGATACAAGACACAACTCAATTAAATAGGTATTCACGGGCCCATTTGGCCCGCTATCAGCATGCTAGCGGTGTAGCGGGGGGGTAGCCTACCTGCTGGGAAGCTGGGACGGGCTGTACAACAGGAGCCTGAGCTGAGGAGGATGTCCGCAGCGTCGCCACGCTGGTCGCCGTATCCGACCCTCCCTCGGAGCTCTGCATGCTGGGTTGCAGGAATTAGAAAAGAGAGACCATCGTGAGCAGGAGAGAATATAATTCCACACAGGCCGTGGTGTGGTGTAAAGAGAGGCAAGGTGAGGCACAGACTTATTGCTATCATGCAAAAACAAATCAATTACAGTAGTTACATTTATCCAGTGGTTGGTACTAAAAATTACATTTTATGAATGAATTTTCACATTTCTTGTTCAAATACCAAAAAGAGCCGTGCGGTGATGATTTATATGATGCCTATATGAATCTGATTGTGATGACGTCAGCGCCTCACCGCACGCCACTGCACACCGGTAGCACAGAAGTTTGAGATGAAACAGTTAGATTGAGCAGAAAGACACCGAATCAAATGAAATAAATGCTCTTCCTTCCCTTCGGTTGTCAAGTCAAGACGACCGCCCAAACCTTTGATCTTAATCAATCCCGAAATAAGCTGCCCAACAGAAACTCTTGGTCCGGACAGGTCGGACCCAGGGGAAAAGAAGTACAGCAGAGGAGTACAAGTTACCGGCGGTACTGAAGTGTTCCCTGAGGAACAAACTCACTGCTGCAACTCAGCTTTCCACTGGGTGACAATGTGCACAGCGTAGCAAGGGGGGGGGAGCTAAGAATGGAGCGACACACAAAGGAAAGAACAGAGAGGGAAAGAGCTGGAATAAGAAGAAGAATGGAACTGCAAGGGGGAATAAGCGGATACAAAACATCACCACTTTGTCGGGAAGGAAGAAAGAACTGAGCAGAAGATGGAAATGGCAGTGGGACTCCTGCTCCTGGTGATATCCAGCGTTTGTGTCCACCGAGAGCCGCTCTCTGAGGGCTCCAATAATCCAGCTGATATGAGGAAATTCCTCAATGCTTTGTAAACGTTTGTCAGTTGCTATGGTGAGGAAATCCATGACGACCCCCCCCCCCCCCCCCCCATCCACCCCTTCCCTCTCCTGCCTCCCCCCATTAATGAAGCCCTTGCAGAGGAACTTTCGAGTGCAAAAGCAATGAGAAGAGGGGGAGGAGGATTAGAATGAGGGAGATACGGCACGGGGGGGGGGTCGAATTGATGAGCAGTATCAGGTTTAAGGCAAAAATCCAGCAGCAGCAGGAAAAACCAGTTGGTGGACTAGAACCTAGTGTTTACCGTAAAACGGCACAAGACACGACTCGCCCCAGACGTGCTGCGATTCGTCACGAAGCTTGAGCTGCAATGTTCCCGGTATTTAATATTAGCAGAGGAGATCTGACGAAGACTGAGCAATCAGACACAAGCAACAGGTGCAACTACGCCATTCCCTCGGCTTCCCCAAGCCCCACCTACACGTCCCGATTGGCCTACGCCAAACAAAATAAAAAACACTCAGAGTTTCAATTCAGGCCTCTCCCTACATAAGAATTAAGAACACAACCCTTCCTGGAGCAGTTTTATCAGAGCAAGTAATCTAAATGTTTCTCTGCAAACTAACTATGAAGGGTTAAAAGTTTGAAATTCAACCATCAGCCGAGTCAAAGCCGTCAACATGAGGAGTAACTTTAAAGGATATTTAGCATGAGAGTACCTTTAAGATACAAAAGCAACAGATTAGGGTGTGCCACCACTGACATTTTCCACATGTGGATGTTTTGCCAGAGGCTTTTCTCTCTGCCTGCAATGACTAATGGCGTGAAAGAAGCTCATGTTGAAATTCCTGACGTGTCAATCTTCAAACACACAAGATCCAGTGTACCCCGAGCGGCCCAAAGAGTCCGTCCTCCAGGTATTTGTTGCCACTTACATGTCAAGGCTCCCTCAATTAAAGTTTTCTTCACACCTCTTCCTGCCTCACACCCTACAAAAATACTTGTGATCACAATTGCACCACCCGAGGAGGGAATGTTTACGGATTTAACGCTCAAACGTCTTTATAAAAGCAGATTTATTCATTTAATTGATTGTCACTTAGATTATAAATAAGCGTCCAACAATCTCTTCATTTATCTTCAGACTTTTTGTTTCCATCAGAGCATCTAAAACAAGCCTGGGGGGGGCTTTGGTCATGGCACAATGGGGTGGGTGGCATGTCAAGATGGTGGATGATTAGGCAGCGCAGCATTGACCGGCATGTTTTAATCCATTAAAGTCCCATTAAAGCACCAAAATATATTACATATGATGAAGTGTGTCAAATTTATGGGGTGGAGGAGAGAGAGGCAGGCGACAGTGCTCACAAAGGGGAGTCCTTTTGCCAAGTTTTCATGGAAGGATAAAAAAAAAGAAAAAAGAAAAAAGAAAACCCACACACACAAATTCCCCACGAGCAGTTTGGAAAAGCAGAAACGCAGAAGACAGAATGAGAGAACGAGACGTAGCACGCACGCGGTACGCTGCCGCGTAAGACCAAACGTTTCTGCCTCCGATCCAGAGACAGCTTCTCACACAACTCAAGCTCCATTCACGCAAATCCCACACGAGCTAAAACAAGAAGTTTCAGGAGTGTTAAAAACCACCGGTACATAGAAACAGGAAGCGACACAAAGCACCATTAATGCGCTAGCATACCATAGAATATTAACATCTGGACATCGATCAGAGAAAAACACATACAGATGTTCAATTAAAAGCAGGAGCACACAGTCTTGGCTCGTGTTTGCACAGGCCCACATTGTTTGCAGAGCAACAACTGTTGCTAGTGGCAACACCGTCCACTCCCGTTTCCAGGAGCCTGTTGCTATGCAACGAACAGAATACATCCCAAACCAAACAATGCCATCCCCCAACCGATCACTTCATTGCACGCCAAGTAGAAACTTACAACAATAAATAGTATGTAAGCTTTTAATTTTAAACACCAGGGAACATGGAGAGATTCATGTAAAAAAATGTGAAGACTTTACGCTGCTTTGGGCTCGACTGAGGAGGACAGGATGAATTGTGCTCTGCTTTGTGACTGCCCAGTGCTCAAAAGAAGGAGGAATGTTTAAGTCATCAAGTAAAGAGTCTATTCTTCATGGTCGCTTTACAGGCACGATACAACCCAAAAGCAACACTTCCAAAAACCTTTTGAGCCCTTCCAAAGTTCCTTGGGCAAAGGAGATCATAAAATAGCTTCTCAAGACTGAGATTCTCTTCAGCTAACGGCGGGCTAAAACAAACGTGTTGATTTTAAAGGTCTTTACGTACATTTGTTCAGTAAACGGAGCATAAGCATATTCATTGTTATTTGTCGGGTTGAAAAAACGATTTGCTAAAACAATTAGATCTCATAAGATCACAGAGACACATGCAGCAAATTAAGATAAGATGAGCGCTTTCCACAATAGAGGTCGTTCTTCAAGCCCGACTCATTCAATCACGGCTAATCCAATCAAAGCAGCTCTCGGAGTCTGGAGATGAAGAGTCGGAGAGGGGGACGCTCGGATCAGAGATGGTGGACGGCGTCCACGTCCCCTCTCCAGCTCACCTCCCCACCCGTGACCATCAGCAGAACCTGTCCACTCTGTCATCATGTGCGCTGCAGAGAGAAAGATCAAACCATTGCCATGGAGATCGTGTGTTTGCCTATGCTCTGCAATAGCAACCCCCGACCCCCCCCCTCACCACCGCTACCATAACACCCCACCTCTTCTAACCTTTTCCAAATTTCCACCATCTCCCTCATCTTTAACACTAATATCATCATGAGACACTAAAGATTCTTCGATGATTCACTGCATTGCTTTTCTTTAAAGTCAGCAAAGTATGTTAATAATAGCTAAACCCGAATTTAAACCTATGAAAACCACAACATGCGTTCATCTAAAAGTTGATAGTACATCACGACACATATCCAGTAAGCCCATGAGAAGCTGAAGCCGAAAATCTTCACACGGCGACTGCATCAGATCCAAACTAACCACCAAATGTGTCAACTTGCAGCGATTTATTTACCTAAGGCTACATATACTGATCCTCACTGAATACTTGCCATCAACTCTTTCACACTAAAGCCCGTACGAGACACGGGATATTAACGATGCTTTCACGCTGCAACCGACAGGCGATAAAAAAAAAAAAAGATAGCTGTCATAGAGCAATGCTGATATTTTTGTAATCAACACTTGCTTCATTAGCTCCGTTGCCATGGCATCTACTGTGTTAAATAGAAGGTGGTCTTGAGTGCTTGTGATCTAAAGTGCTACACAAATACAGCAACTTACTGCATTAATCAAACTAACACACAGCCTAAACTCATTGTTTATAAACTTTCACATGGAAACGGAGCTGTGGGCTTTAAATAACCTGATCTGTGGTCAGTTATAGAGATATGTCCGAACACCTTTAAACATAGCAAACAGCACTGATAAAAATACATAAATAAACTTGCAACATTAACATGAAGTCAATGAATGGGAAGACGGGGTTCTGTATGGATCTGAGGGCTGAACAAAGGGGCATCCATTGACCTGAAACAAGGTTGTTTCCACATGCAACAATGGCATCCTCTGCTATTGTTCCCCACCAAATCTCCTAATTAAAGAAGCTTCTTCCTGAGAGCTGCTAAAAAGCTACGGCAAAGATCCGCCATCTTCAAAGATACTGTCTGTATCTGGTTAAATCTCATCCCAGCAACATTCAAGCTCTGGTAAGTGGAATGAAACAGCTTTACGCCGACAGGAACGTCTTTTTAAACCAAATAAACATTTCTGAGGAAGCTACCCTAAAACCCTACACAAGAAAGGAAAAGTAAGGACAGGATGGGAGGGGGGGCGCTACTAGCCTTGCTTGAAAGAGAAAAAAGAGGGAGGGGGGGGGGGGGGGGTGTCATTGTAATGCAAATGTCACTGCCTTGTCTGCTGTTTGTGGCAGGAAATTTAATTAGCAGTTGTGTGGCTGCAATACAAACAGGTGGAATGTTAAGAATGCTCATGATCACACACACACACACACACACTTCATTTAACAATGAGTTTCAACTTGTTGCCACAGACTGAGATCCAATCAATGGCAACATTTTTTGGTATATAACACGATTTGTTTTGTCGTATCCTAGCAGCACAAACCAACAATGATATCCAAAATCTTTTCAGCTGGATCATTTGATCTCAGAGTCACAAGGACAAACTACCTTTCCTCACCATAGATTTGCATAAACCACAAACAGTTCAAGCCCGTCGCAAATTACATTTACTAAGATCTTAAAAACTGAAACATTTTGTTTACAAATGCTGCTATTATATTCCACTCAAGCCCCACAAGGTATTCTCCTCTCAGCTCTATGAGTTCCTAACATCCCTTAAACCTGTATTATGGGACAACAAATTAAAACCGCGACAATAACAAACAATAAAATGTGCAGCTGAGTTTGCACAGTGTGAGGTAAATGCAAATCTACATGGATATGGTCAACTGTAAACAGATACAATAATAAGGATGGCAGCAACTCGGTTTATGTCTATATCTGTAGCAACAGTGGGCCTCATCAGGATAAGCTAAATACAGCATGAGCAAACACCACACTGAACATGTGACCAAAAGCTGTGTCAGGTCACCCGTCGCCCAAGAGACCACTGCAGCTGTCCTATTGATAGCCGAACTGTACTTCACTTGAGTCCATTAAAGAGTAATTACACTGCTATACGCACAAACACACCAGCAACTCAAAGGATGGTTTACCGTATCGAAGAGTTTAAGGGAGAGGAGTTCAGGGTTAAAATGCAAGCAACATGTTCTAAAAATCACAAATGGAGAGGCAGTCATTGCTGAAATGGAGCAAAGATTGAACAAGATCATCGGCTGAAGGCTCGATCGGCGACAGACAGACCAGTCAGAGAAAATAAAGGACGAGAAGAGGAAAAGAATTACTTACACTCTTCAGAAATGTGCATTAATGATCTTCCTTACATTATAAAAAAGGTCCTGCATTCAGAGATGATCCTCTCACCACCTAAACTTTGTTTAAATCTTTGAGCACTATTTCTTTCTGACTTGCCTTTGCAAGACGAAGGAGATCAAAAAAACAACCTGATCAAAAACACCGGTTTTCCAGGGAATAACATTTTGCCCCCTGGCCCGCTTGATTATGTCGATGACTTGGGTATATTTTATATTTGTGTATCATGTTGCCATGTAAACATAACAATGTCACACTTAAATTGGGGTGCAGAGTGGGGTGGGGGGGTCACTGCAGCAGTGAATTGTCTGACCAACCAAAGTAGTTTCCTTTCTCTCTCTCTGTACATTAATCCCTTAAAAGTTGGGATTAATGTACTAATTACTAAAATAATATCTAGAATCACTTGATCATTCGATCCCCTTTCACTTTCTTTGTGCTGCAAGCTGCAGAAACATCTCTACGAAATAACTCTGCTCTCTTGCAATATTAAAACTTTATCCACATTCCTGGGCAAACAATCATTTGCAAGCAGCGATGGTGTTAATTGGATAAACGTTCACGCTGTCATGATTCTTCCTGATGCATAAACAGCGAACAACATTACATGTGACCGAGCACAAGCAAAATAGACAGATTCCTACATTTAAAAAAAAGAAAGACAGAGCGAAATAAATAAGACTTTTCACTTGAACAATGACAAAATGCCACCAGCAACAACTTGGTATTAAATGATTATTTATGGATCTGTTCAACTGGAAAGATCACCAAATTAAGCACTGTAAAGATGCGTGAGAAGCAAGACATTAGGCCCAATGATTAATTAAACTTAATATATTAAGTTTAATTCAACGCCTGACTGGAAAATAGCAGAAAAGTTGCACTTTAATAATCTATTTCTAAACACAGCTGGCGCAAACCTTAGCACCACCTAGCTGCAACAAGCTATCTCTAATATGAATACAAGCATCGAAAGTTTGCAAACTTTGTCCAAATGAAATCGCAATCGAACGCCTAAATTAATGCGATTATGAGAAATTATTTAATCTGAAAGTTGACGCTCTGCTTCTGCGGAGTTCACGCTGTTAGCCGCGGACGCTCGGTACTTTCACGCCGAGCAGCAGCGCTGCTAACGCTGGCTAGCTTCCGTTCCACCTGCTTGAATAGCGTTCGGGAAAAGACACCAGAAAGAAGATGAGGTGCGTCTGCTTGTGACGAACGAGAATAGCTGTCGTTTATAGCACAACAAATTGAAGTCGAACCCAGCCGAGCTAGGACAGTCTCTCGTTCGCCGCTGCCGGGAGTTAGCATTAGCCCTAGCTTGACTCACAGCCTGCTTCGCCATCCGCTCTGCTAGGATTTAGCTTGAAGTGCGTTCACGGTCTTGACAAACGACGCAAACAAGTCTGAAGTGATGTCGTATCGATTTTGAAACGTTGTAGCTTCGTATGACGACGAAGCAAACTGCAGCAAAAAAAAAAAAAAAAAGAATTAGCTTTTTCCAATACGACAATCAGGTGCGACTAGCAGATGCTAGCAATAAGCGAATGTTGGTTAAATCGAGCGAGGCAAGCCGCTCTGAAACTTGTGGCGGATGCCACGAAGAAGAGAAAGTTGTGTTGTGGAAAACACACAAGGCTTCTAAAAACGCATTTTTTTTTCATGCCGAGATAAATATATGAAATAAATTCTATTAAAGTATAATCACCTTTGCCTTAAGAAAAGTTTTTTTTTCCCCACCTCGCTTCCTCTCGTGACTTCCAGATGCTGCTGCTGTTGCTGAGTGTTGCGCCCGTTGGCAAGTAACTGTCTCCACGGCTACAGTCTCTATGGCGCGAGGGGGTCTCGAGGCAACTGTTGCTACCCTCGAATCTTACGTCACGGCGCTCACTATGAAAGGGAGTGGCCGAGAGTACACTTGCTCCGCCCACTCAGATGAAGCTACACATTTGAACCACTAGTCTTACTGCGGATAGGGTTGAAAAAGCATTATTATTATTTTTAATCTTAATCCCAATGAGACCTTCTTTCAAAATCGTGAAACATTTATTGTCTTTGTGAAAATTTAACTGTCCTATCAATATCCAGTGTTCCTGGACTTTTCATATCTTTACCAGATTATCCAATGGAGAATAAATTAATTCAAAATACGATTTTAGTTTTGTGAAAGATTTCCTATATGAGTGTACCATAAAGATAAATCTATTGGACAATGTCTGTGTCAAAAATCAATATATCTAGACTTTTCATATCTGTAATAGCAACTCTACAGATTCCGCAAAAGACGTAAAAGACAAAAGAATAAAGGTATGAAATAAATAAACAAACAAACAAACAAACACTGCTGAAGTCTGTCATCTCTCCTTCTGATTGCTGGTCCTGCATGTTGAAGTCAGCCTCTGCGAAGACGGCCATGACCGATGTGTAGGAAAACGAATAAGCAGAAGTCCAACCCATTCGGCTGAAAAACGACATCATGAAATCAAAATTCACTTTGTAAAAAAACGCTTTTTATGTTATAAATCTTGGAAAATAAATAAACGATATGAATGATTTAGTGTGGAGCTGCCTGCCGGTTGTGTATGCAGAGATAGGAAAGCGAAGGTGAAGCCAGGCCACAGCAGTCACTTTAACACTCTACACCACCACTTTAACACTTTAACACTTTAACACACTTTAACATTCATCTAAAGAAGAACTGATAGTTGAATAAGCCTGCCTTAACTTTACAAACAAATCAGAACATGAAAAGGCCAGCTGTTTTATAAAGTTGCAGTATCACCATACTGACACTAGAGGTCAGCAGTGTCTAAGATGTATTCGGTTTGATTTCTCTACCAATGCTGAATTCATTGGTGTTTTTGAAGCATCCTGCTTTGGGAGGAAGTAAACAGAGCAGACAGAGGAAGGGAGAAAGCTGAAGGGTCTGTAATTCTGTCCATTATGCTCGCTCTTTTCGATTCATTTTTTAGCAAAAGTGTTTAAGAGTGTGCTGTAACACTGTAGAAATCTATTTTAGTGATGCTGTAAATGTGAATGCAGGATGCTGAATATATGTATCCATATAATATGAATGAGAGCAGCATTTAAATAAATGGTAGATTAAATATAATACATGGGTCTGAACAATTTTGTGTCTAAACGTGAATCGGTTGGAGCCCCACCTTCATGCAACGACTGTGAAACCCATGTTTACAGGGGTCAGGGATGTGTGTGATGACATCATAAAACTTAATAGAGGAAAAAGTCCAAGTGAAAAAGTCTAACAGTGAAAAGGCTGCTCACAAGTCGCCCAGTGACTTACACGCTCAACACATCCTCTTCCTGTGGTAAGCCGATAAATTATTTATTTGTAGATTACATTTTTGCAGTATTTGTCTGAATCAGGAAAGAAATCAGCCGCTGACGTTAAGACATCAGTATTTTTCTCTACGTTACGTGGAGTAACACACATGATCAGATAATGAAAAGCAAAATGTTGAAAGTAAAAGTACTCAGAAATTGCACCAATCCTTTACAGCACTTGAATAGATTTTCATTTCGCTATTGATCTCAGCCGTCTCGGCGTGGATGACACGGATCATGTCACTACCCGACAGTAACCCCACGGCAGGGTGCGTAAGCTCATCCTGGAGCATGTCAGTGTTTGCGCATGTGACGGTTGCCATGTGATGCTGTGGTGCGGTATCTCGGCATCCTCGTCTCCCGTGCTAATTGGCTGAGCCCGATCGTTCTATGGTAGAGAGTAATGTGTGCAAGAATGACATCTTCAGGCTGATCTTCTATCTGATCACATTTTTAAGTGTGTGTGTGTGCGAATGCATCTTTGTGTGATTTTTTAATTAAGCTTTTGTTACACAGATAGTGACAAAAGAAAGGTCAAACGTAAAATCGCAGCTTAATGTTTAATGGGTTGCACATGCTATTTCCACCTTATCTTTTCATCGACTTAGTTATGTGTTTGTTTACCTGCACATACCAATGACAATTGACTGTCATTTGCAGCAACTACCTACAGATTGAAGTGTTTTTATTGCCATCGATCCCCACCCACACTCGCTCTCCGCACAGAGGTTCCTGACCTGTGATCCACGCCTTTGTTTTTATGGTTGTATCAAACATTCTGTGTTTGCCAGAAGCAAACGTCCTTGGTATGGAGAGTTCTTAAAGTTGTGTTTACTTTTTTCTCCACTTACTTCCTTAATGGAAACTGTTTTTGTTTCAGTACTCTGAAGTAGGTCACAAGAGCAGGAACTGGAACTTCAGGATCGGCCTGTCAAGCCAGGCGTTATTCTTAGTCCAAGGTTTATGCAAGTGTCATGAGACTGGAGCAAATCCAGTCCATCAGGAGAGACTTCTTTTTTTTTTTTTTTTTTACATTTAATGGTGCTGTCATGTGTGGCTTTGTTTTGAGTAGAATACATTATATTAAGCACTGGAGGGGCAAACTCTGCACGTAATTCTGCACGTAAATAAGTTTAACTATTCCTTATTGTAAAAAAAAAAAAAAAGACATTATAAAACTCAGTGTTGGAATTCAAGTTGTCACTTTATATTACTGCATTTTGCTGATTTACATTTGTATTTGTCTGCTCAGTGATTATTACATTCTCCTTTACCTTCTCTATTTTTTATTATTATTAAAATAATTATTTCTTTAAGTAACTCTTCATTGCCAGCTTGTGGATATATAAATATTCATGTTTAGGACACATGGAAATATGTGGCTATTGAGGGATACATCATTGAAAAGAACTCTTTAAAAAAAAAAAAAAAGATTTTTACCACTAAGTATTCATGGTAGTGTCATCAAGTTTCATGGAAAGCCATTCTGTAGTTTTTTTCTGCTGACAAAGCAACAAGCAAACAAGTTGATGAAAAACATAAAAGGAAATAAAAGGATTAGTGTTTATAATGTAGTCTGCGGGGTGTGGGCGTCTTCAAACGGTGCATGATAATGATTTCAGTCTGTAAAGGGTCATAAAGCCCCGTAGGAAACAGTTTGACCGACAGTAACCTCAGCCGCATCGTGTGATTTTTGAGTCTGTGTCCAACGGAAGGGGGAGGGGTTTAACTTTCATCGCGTCATCGTTCTGTCTTGATTCATTTGGCTTGCGTGGCCTTATTTGGATAATGAGTCTTGTGGTGTGAGAAGTCTTAGCCAATCACGTTGCTCCGGAATGATGCAGGGGGTGGGCGTTTGTCCGCAGGAAGCCGGCAGGGCCTGTCTGGGTGGGGCTGTCAGGGGGCGGGGCTAAAACGAGCCGGCTTGCGTTTGAAATGAATGGTATGCTGTTGTAGTAGTGGAAATAGTGAAGGGTTATTTCAACCGTGTCTACAAGCCCTTAAAGAATCGCAGGACGGAAACTGGATGATTAAAGATTAAATATTTAGCACAGAAATAATTAGTTTCCAGCGATGCAACGTGAGTAGTACAATTTACGCTATTTCTCTTAATATTCGATCCAGTTCTTTTAGCTAACCGCTTCCCATCCGGCTTGGTAAAAAACGGCTGCTAATCTTCAACGATCATTTTGGGTATATAAACATATATTTATACATGATAGTAATATATATTAATACCATATAGATTTAACAGCATAGCCTGATTGCCAGGCTAATTATAATATGATAATAATCGAGAATGTCTTTTAGCCACGCTGACATGGATTTGATATTTGCACGTAAATAGAGGTTTTGCTAGCGTTAGCTGAAACACAGCTGCGATTCAAAGTGATTAAAATGTGAATTTATAGTGAAATGAAGTCCCTGG
The DNA here is from genome assembly GCF_040956055.1 of Brachionichthys hirsutus. Taxonomy (NCBI): domain Eukaryota; kingdom Metazoa; phylum Chordata; class Actinopteri; order Lophiiformes; family Brachionichthyidae; genus Brachionichthys; species Brachionichthys hirsutus. The sequence goes on from NC_090905.1 coordinate 3,363,319, forward strand.
AAGCAGGTTGACATCTGCTCACTTACAAAAGGGTGTGACCCCCCCCGCCTCCCCCCCTCCCTGTAGATTTGTGAGAATTTGCTTAGATGACAAATAACGTTAAATAAAAAAAAAAATTTTGCCCCATTCTTTTTTTTAAATGTTGGCACTAATGCAGAATTGAGTCATGGATGTTGAGATTGACCTGGTGACTGTACAGCGAGGATGCTGCTGATTATAGACACAGACAGAGTGAGGCTGCAGATCATTCAGAGGACAGATAGTCGTGTGAAATGTGCTGGTGGAGGAGGCTGCTGTGTTGGTGAGCATGAAGATGCATGAGAATGCATGAGAATGCATGGGCCAAACTGAAGGGAAGGGTTGCTGTGATGTGGGTTTAACATAACTGAAGTTTTTGTGTTGCTGAGACTTCCTCGTCGTGGTTAAAGTCATGTTTCTGGCCGAGTTTGTGTTTTCCATAGACTTTTCTTCTGCATTCAAAGTTAAACAAAAAAAACCCCGTTGCTGTGCTTTTCATATTTTCCCCTTCCTGAATCACAAAAGCTGGTGCAGCTAAGCCTCTGTTCTCTCCTGATTGCGTGACTGCAATTGCTATAGTTGTGTTTGCGTTCTGTGATATTCAATCCGACAGATCCGTGACGAGGCAACGCAACGACGACGAAACCAAAAATAAAATGCAGGACAGGATGGTGAAAATGCTTCTTGTCCGGTTGTTTCGATGATAAAACAAAAATGTTGCTTCCTTTTTGAAGACATATCTCACGTTATTTTGACAAAGGATCCGGTTCACCCAGAGGCATGCGCTTCATGCTCTTATGCATGAGTTAAAAGTGCTGAGCTCATGTGATGATGGCTCATCAGATGGAAATACGACGAAGGGAAGATGTGGAGTTCGGAAAACCTCGAGGGGAAATGTTTCCTCCTGATTTGGTGTCTCACTCCTCCCCGCCTCCTATTCATGAAGCTCATAATCAAAGATATCAGTCGCAGAGCATCAGGAATTAAAAGGGCAATATCCTGGCTCATTCCATTCCGCCTCCACCTCCTGGAAATCACCTTTTAAACCGTGTGTCTGAGGAATGTGCAGCTGCAATGGAAAGGGAAGGAAGGGGTGGGAGTGCAGACGGCGCACTACCCCGTCTGAGAGCAGCGGTCTGTCCGCCTGTTCGATCTCCTGTTGAACCCGACAACCGGCTGCAGGCGATGCAGGACGCCTGAGCGAGAAAAGTCATTTCACTCGTTTCACGGCCGTGCTTTCCGGTTTACATGTTCCTGACAAGCGTTTGCCGTGACGCCAGATGCTATCAACAGTGTAGTCATGGCAACCGATAAGGCCGGCCATACAGCTCTGTAGTAAAAGGACTTCTTTCTTTGTCCTGATAACGTGCCTAAATATTTGATTATATCCAAAGCAGGAATGGATGAGTGAACTTGAGCCGAGCTGCTAGAGATTCTAAAGTGACCCGATGCCGAGGATCAGGTGTGTCCTGTGAGAACTAGAAACCTCCCGCTGTCAGATGGAAACCACTTTAATTTTCTCAGGGTAACGACTCGTGGCTTGTTTGATCAGCCGTCTGTCAGTTTTAACGGCGCCGTAAACCATCTTTGCTGTAGATTTGATGCTGTTAGCCGGACAAAGGAAGCGCTTGTCAGTGATTTGCTTGTCGCAGTAGCTAACGCCCCGTCCCTCCTTGTCTCAGTGACCGTGTGTGAACCCGCGACCGAAGCCGCCCTGATGGACTCTTCCAGAGGGGACGTCCTCCTCAACTCATCCTGCGCCACGGGAGACGGCGTCGCCTCCCTCGATGACGTCAGGGCAAAGTACGCCCTCGTGAACACACACACACACACACACACACACACACGCACACCCCCCCGTCTCCTCAGCATGTGATAACAGTGACTGTGAAGTTTCATTGTGTCCGGTTTCGTGGCTTTATCACTTTTGTGATAATGTGAAGTCGGTTCTACTTTTTACGCATGGCCTTTTATAATTAACATGAAAGGTTTTCCTTTCATCCTCTGCAGTGACTCTTCCGAGGAAGAGTCCGTGGGGGAAAGGGAAGAGGAGAGAGGCGTGCAAAACAAAGTCCGCTGCATCGCCGAGGCTGCACCCGCCTCCGACGCACAAACGGGTGAGCGCCGAGGGGGTTTACCTTTTTTGTTTTTAGTTCCTCTCTTAACGCAAGTCGTTGCCGCAGAAACCGAGATAATGATGAGCGATGCGTGGCTGCCGTCGACCGAGGATCGATGTCACCAAACACTTTTGACATTCTCTGGCAGAACAATTTGCCTTTCTTCCTGCTCCAGTGACCGAAAGAAAAACGCCTCCTTCTGGTTTCACAATGTTTGTTTTCTTAAGATTAGTCCCCGTCAAGCTTCATTTATCGTAACGGAAAATACATAATTATCGAGAACGAAACATGTTCAGTGTTTCAAATCGTTTATTTTAGGTGTTTGAATGCAGCAAAATGCAACGCGCTGCTTTCCCTTTCCAGCCGTCGTTTATCTCTAAGTATCCTGCCTCCTAGTTAAAGCCCAGCGCCCGAACTCCCTGTCGGTGCCTGCAGCAGGAGGACCCTCCCTGTGGACGTCCCAGAGGGACGCGGAGGTCAAGCTGAGGATGGGAGATTCCGGCATAACCGCCGAGGCGCCTTTGACTATAGGCGGCATGTTGGCCTCATCGGCGGAGCGCTTCGGCGACTTCACGGCGCTCAGCTGGAAGGTGGGAGAGCAGCAGAAGAGCATGACCTACAAGGAATACTACCAGGCGTGTCGCACGGCCGCCAAGAGCTTCCTGAAGGTGATCCCTTTATTTAAGTCACTACTAGTTGAAGTTTCCTCCCATTCGTCCTGGTCTTTAAAACGTGGGTTTCGCTTTCTCTGCAGCTCGGCCTGCAGCGGTTCCACGGCGTCGGCATCCTGGGCTTCAACTCCGCCGAATGGTTCATCGCCGACGTCGGCGCCGTTCTGGCAGGGTGAGTCCCCGCCTCCATCGGTTTAAACGGAATGCGGCGCTGCGTGTTGAAATCGGACTTGTGCCGCAGCGGCTTCGCCGTGGGGATCTACACCACCAACGGCGCGGACGCCTGCCAGTACGTAGCGGAAAACTCCCAGGCCAACGTCATCGTGGTCGAGAACGACAAGCAGCTGCAGAAGATCCTCCAGGTGAGAGAAGGAATTCTGCTCCTGCCGTTCAGACGGCGAGATGTCGGCACACTTTCCCATCAACCTGCAAAGCGATCCAACGTGCACTTGTGTTTTTATTTACATTTGCTGGCAGGTCGAAGACAAGCTGCCGCACTTAAAGGCAATCATCCAATACAAAGAGGAGCTGGTGGAGAAGAGACCGAATCTGTACTCGGTACGCTCCAGACACGCCTGTGAGGAATGTGAGACGATGCATCTCAGCCGGTCGGCATCTTCTCAGTGATTTTTGTTTGTTTGTTTGTTACCGCAGTGGGATGAGTTCATGAAGCTCGGACGCGACGAGCCTGAGGAAGCCCTCGATGCCATCATCGCCAGCCAGAAGCCCAACCAATGCTGCACGCTCATCTACACGTCAGGAACCACAGGACAGCCCAAAGGAGTCATGCTCAGCCATGATAACGTAAGCCATCCCGAGTCTAGCACAGTTTAATCGGTGATCAGCGTCGTTCCGGGGCATTCTCTGCTATGCGAGACGCATTTCTTCTCCTCCTTCTCCCCCTCAGATAACCTGGACTGCGCTGTCCGTCAGCCGCCATGCCAATCTGACAGAAGCCCCTCAGGCGCAGGAGGTGGTCGTCAGCTACCTGCCTCTGAGCCACATCGCGGCGCAGATGATTGACATCTGGATCGTCATGAAAGTCGGAGGGAAGACGTGCTTCGCTCAGCCGGACGCACTGAAGGTGAGACGCGTCAGAAATGTGCAAATCCAGGACGGCTAAAAAAAAAAAAAAAAAACAAGTTGGAAAGGAGCGGATTCCTCTTCTTGTTCTTGAAGGAGCCGTTTGTGTTTCCTCCGTCAGGGCTCCCTAGTGAACACCTTGAAGGAGGCGCGTCCCACCGCCTTCATGGGCGTCCCCCGCGTCTGGGAGAAGATGCAGGAGAAGATGAAATCGGTCGGAGCTAAATCTTCAGCGGTGCGCAGGAAGGTGGCTGCCTGGGCCAAAGACGTCGGCCTGCAATCTAATCTGACCAGGATGAGCCGGTACGTATGCGTTTTGAGATTAGGGTTTGATTTAGGTGCTGAGGTTCTCCTTGGGAGTGACCAGGTTGGGTAGGATTAGAAAAGGGACAATAAGAGGGACAGTGAAGGTTGGACGTTTTGGTCAGAGAGGACAGACTTTGATGGTTTGGACATGTCCAGATGAGAGACGGGGACTCTATCGGTAGAAGGATGCTGAGGATGGAACAGGCTGGTTTAAAGTATTAAAGTGTTCTTTTTGTGTGTGTGTGTGTTTTTCCTCAGCGCCGGAGACGCTGGCCGAACACCGATCAGCTATCGTATAGCCAAAATGATTGTGTTCAAAAAGGTACGCAAAGGTCTCGGCCTTGACCGATGCAGCAAGTGCTTCACGGGCGCCGCTCCCATCATGAAGGACACCCTGGAGTTCTTCCTCAGCCTCGACGTCCCCGTGTACGAGCTCTACGGCATGAGCGAGAGCACCGGCCCCCACACCGTCTCCCTCCCGGGAGCCTTCAAGCTCACCAGGTAACTTCTCTTCTTTTTCTTTTCTCTCCTCTTAACCTCATGGAATTTCCTCGCGTTTAGAAATCCGATTTGGGAAAAAATGCTGCTTTGTCTTACAGTTGCGGTAAAGAGATTCCCGGGTGCAAGACGACGCTGCAAAACCGGGACAAAGAGGGGAATGGTGAGATCTGTTTCTGGGGCCGTCACGTCTTCATGGGGTACCTGAACATGCCGGAGAAGACCGAGGAGACCATGGATGCAGAAGGATGGCTGCACTCCGGCGACTTGGGAAAGCACGACGAAGATGGATACCTCTTCATCACTGGGAGGATTAAAGGTTTGCATTCTCGAGTCCTTGCAAAAGCGAGAACACTTAAAAGGCTCGCCTGCGATAAACAAGGAGCCGTTAGATCGTGTTTTCTTTATTATTGACGAGTCTTTTCCTGAACCCGTGGGTGTCCCCCTGTTGATTTCAGAGCTGATCATCACCGCAGGAGGAGAGAACATTCCTCCTGTTCTTATCGAGGATGCAGTGAAGGAGGCGCTGCCACTCATCAGTAACGCCATGCTGATCGGGGACAAGAGGAAGTTTCTGTCTATGCTGCTCACAGTCAAGGTAAATGTACAGACTCTGACCTGGGGGGGGGGTGTCACTGCTGTAGGTGTCACTTATAAATCCACCCAAAATGATCTTCCCTGCTACATTCCCTCAATCAAAGTTTCATGAATGTCCCAACAATTTTTTTTTATTCTTGTAAAAACCAATATTTAAAAAAAATGGTGATCAATAAAGGATGTAAAACTAAAGATGCGCCCCATTAGCAGTAGAATCTTCAGCTGTGCATTTCAAAACATGGCACTGGACGTTTCTGTGTGAATGCTACCTTCTAGTGGCTAAAGTGCAGTACTGCACTCACTGCAAACCTGCTGGCAGATGTTACAGTGAATGCATCAAGCTGCGAGGATGAGATGAAGGCTAATTAAATTCCATCACATTTGTTCGCTCCAGTCTCAGGTAGACGCAGAGTCAGGCGACCCCGAGGATGAGCTGACCCCAGACGCCATTGAGATCTGTCGGAAGCTGGGCAGCAACGCCACGCGAGTCTCGGACATCGTCGGCGGTAAAGACAGGCTGATCCACGCCGCCGTTCAGGACGGGATCAACCGCGTCAACGCGAAGGCGACCTCCAACGCTCAGCGCGTTCAGAAGTGGGTCATTCTGGATCGGGATTTCTCCATCTCTGGAGGGGAACTGGGTGAGTGGAACTGGGATGTAACGTGGATCTTTGGGGGGGGTTAGGGGGGGCAAACAGATAGCAGAAATGTCCGAATTTGTTGAATTTACGATGCTTGAAATAATCCTGAGCTACGAAATGTTTTGATAATACACAAAAATGAGTCTAGTCTGACCAAATGAGGCTTACATTCAGATACCCCACCCCCCCCACACGCAAAAATGAGTGGTTTATTTCTAAGTTTCTTGAATGTATGACCTGCATTTTATTTTTTTATATTTTTTTCTTTCAGGTCCTACCATGAAGCTGAAGAGGCCGGTGGTGTCGAAGATGTACAAGGAGCAGATTGATAACCTGTATAAGGACCTGCCAACTCCAACGACCCCCGACAAGCCACTTCCTGCCAAATAGAGCTCCGTCTCCACGGGGGGGGGGGCAGACTTATTGATCCCACTCTAATGTCATGGTTTTTTTGTGGGTGCTGTACAAAAGCAAAGCGGAAAAAAAAGAAGCCATTGAGAAAATAGCTTGATGGTTTATGAAGAACAATTCAACGACTTATTTGGATTAAAAAAAAATAGGATACAGTATGTTAAAATGGCTGCCGCCGAATATGAGAAGGTTTTTCCACGCTATCTCACTTGAAACAGGTGGACTGTTTTTGATCATATTTATTTATTTTCAGTTTGTGTTGGGCCTAAAAGTGGGCAGGATTTATGAAGAAATTCAGCGACCACTTTCAACGTTGACGGGTCTTTTACATGTGCTTGGTAATTGTCTTACTTTGGGTTTTAAAGGAAATAATTTATTTTTTACATGTCTTCATGTTTACTTTAAGTCGACACTGGCTACCACTGTAGCAGTGTTTTGAAGTCTATCTCATATCTAGCATCCAAACGTTGTTTTTCAGCGTGTAAAAACACACCATTGAAGCCATATATCTTTCCGTTTGTAATGAAGTCAGGTTGTTCTGCGATTTTTGTAAATGTGTTTTGCCTATATCATTGTTCTTTTGTGTCTGATTTTGTTATAAATTTATTTTTTTCTGCCGTTTACTCAGCATTTATGCATCGTCTCTTGCGCTCAAACAGGTGTAGGTCAGAATTTACGCAGGTTTATGTATCAACCGACTGTTTATGCATCACACCTAAAAGGTTCAAAAGTGCTTAAAGATTCGTAGTCTCAAAAACAAAACATTTTACGGAAGGAAAAGAAGCTTTTGGACTCCAAAGAGCTCATCTTGTACAGTCATTGTTTTACACGGGTGTTTGTAGCAACAGTGAAGGATTGGAGATGTTCGTTTCTTCAAAGTGAAAATGAAAAATGGAACCCTTTACATATGAATGAAGTTGAGAGAGGAAATGGTGGTTTTATTCATTTGCAGAGTTGCAGTCTTGAATTTGTTTGAAATTCCTGAAACCAAAAACGTGCATTCAGTACTTCAATTACATAAAGGTTTTGTATCCAATTGTAAAAGCAAAGATGCTTGTTTGGGGTTTAATTATATCAATTATTGTCAATCCTCACATGGTTCTGAGCGCTCACAAGACCCTGGACAGAAAGCTGGATTTTACCTGACCCGAAAGAACTTGACTGAACAATTTCTGATGCTGTAAGAAAAACCTGAGATCGATTTGTGAATTTGTGTCTTAAATGGGTTATGGAATAAAACTTGATTAAGCTGACATGTATATCTCTGTTTGTCTGTGATTATGACCTATTTAAAGACTGTCTGAATTGCTCCTAAATGTAGTTTTGGACTACAAAGTGTCCAAAACTCGTCATTCAGGAGCAATTCTGCCTCCTTGTCGGTCATATCATCTTTTCAGATAAAAAATAAAAACAAATAATACGATAAACCCAGATTAATGTAAGTACTGAATGACATGTTTTGAAGGCATCCGTGCTGTTTCTGAACGTAAACACGGGTCGCACACATATGACGTCAGTGACGCTGTCGCAGCAGTTTTCGTTCCTCCCCGTGGTGACATGTCCCCGATAGATGGTCAATGAATTGAACTCTACACGAACCCTTCCCCACACAGCAGTCAATGATCGGACACAGAGGGACAACAGTACTTAATGACTTTAATATGATTTCCAAAAAAAAAAAAAAAAAAGACATTAAAACATGTTCCGTCCTTGTTAACTTGCATCATGTAGCCACATGGTGGCAGTGCAACGCCAAGTTTTCATTTTCAGAAATACCCAATTGTTCTGCCATCCAGTTCATTTTATGCTCTCCATCATTTGTAGCTTGGACCACATACATGGGACACATTTGGGATTCCACCCACACTCTGCTACCCCAGTAAAAAAACAAACTTTATAAATACAGACAACCCTCGTCAGACCCCCTCCCACCCAATACGCTTTATGTTTTGGATTTATCTGTGAAGATTCCCCACAGTAGATACTCTACCTTTACTGAATCATACACATATATCAGTGCCACCCACTCCTCCCACAGATGTGTTCACAGTGGAGTGGGAGGGGCTTCCAGTTTCTGAAAGTATTTCATTCATGTATTTAACGGTACTTCAAGTGGAAACATGACAGAGACCAAATAATGTTAAGATTATCCGGGTTTCTATAAGAGGACTCTGGAGATATGTTTCATTCTTTTTTTTGACATTGACCACAGCTCAAGATTCTAAAATACCATGCCGTTGCCATGGAGAACATGTCAGTCAGTAAATTCCAATCATCTGATTGTTGTAGTTTCTAACAGGACCCCATACATGCTGGTGGAACCCATCCAAATGTGGCCCAGATAGCGTAACGTGAGTTGAAGAGAAATTCACACAAATTCAACGTTTTGGTGGCACAACAAATTTCATAATGAAGACAATCATTTAATCAGAAGACTTAAATGCTGATCAAAGCTGTAGAAGTGCTTCAAAAATTCTGCCTAAAGGAAAAATGAATTGCACCATTATATCTGAAGCACAGGGTGTGAGTAAAAAAAACTAAACACGTTTCCTACAATGTGTTTCTTCCGGCTCCAGTTGGAATAAAATTAGGTGTTTGGGTACAATGAACTCAAGACCAGACATGACACAGAAAATAAAACATTTTTCACTCAACAATTCAGTTGCCTGAACCAAAATGTGGACTCGTCTAGCCCGGTTCTGGTGCAGTTACTCCGACTGGAAGCAGAGGATGGTACCAAAAGGATGACACCAAAGTTTATTTCATCCAGGAAACATTTTCCCACACCCGTTTCTTGGTGTTCAGCTGTCATCAGAATCATGACTCACACAAACAGAGGGAACATCCCCCATAACAGTTTTTTTTTTTTTACCTAAAATAGATCCGATGGCCATGTTTGTTTGTGAATAATAGGAACAAAACATGCCAAAAACAATTAAATAAGAAAATAATTGGCAAAAAAAAAAAAAAAAATCATATTGTATTTCATGTAAATATTGTATAAAATCCTTAAAAATACAGTTTAGGTAACTACGTAAGTACTGAAGTCATCACAGTCAAAAGTGCAGAGGTCCATAAATAAAACATTGACTGTGGGCAGACAGTGGGGCTTCTCTCCAGTCCCCCCATAACTTCCCTTTTCGACCATCACAACAACAGACTGAATGAGTGCCTGGGCGAGGGTCAAAGTTCATGAACAGGGACTTAAAAGCTCCCACACTGATGCACAGAGAAGTTGACAGGAAGGTCGTTTTTTTTTTTTTAAATCTCTTCGATCGATGACAAACACACTCGCAGATGCATAAACGTCACTCACACAGTTTCAAAGTTCATTCTCATTTATCATGGCCTGAAGTTCTGTTGACAGAGGCACACCTAGAAAAAGAAAAAAAAAACGAGGGTGGGACGGGGGGGGAAGAAGTCAGGGCAGGAGGAGGTTACTGCAGGGCACATAAGGTGGCAAGGATCCTGGTTTATCTTTTTTTTTAATGTTTTTGTTCTTGTTTGTCGTTTCCCGTGCTCAGATGGCGTTTAAAGTAAGGGCAGAGGGAGTGTGTTCGCCGCTGAGCCAGGCAGGCAACAGAAAAGGAGAGGAAAGTATTAAAGCTATTGAAGGGTCAGAATAAAAACACTGACGGCAGGAAGGGGGACAGGAGAGGAGGGAGGCAGGGAGGGAATCACGGATTGGAAGTTTGTACCACAGCGGTTTGTGTGTGAGAGCCCTGGACGGGCCGCAGGAACCAACACACCGGGGGGGGGGGCCGAATGAAGAAGCAAGGTCACCTCGGTTTAGGCTAGCGGGTGTCTTGAAACCAGCTAACCAAGCGAGGGGAAGTCTGCTTACATTTATCCAACGTTCACGTGCTACTTTCCATCAGGAGCAGAATGTATAGTTAGTCAGAAAACCGATCTCAGTAAATCATATTTACAAACATAAACGTCTTCGCGCTCAATTTCCCAAAATACGATAAAAATCAAATAATGCGTCAACAAGGTTTAGCAAAAATAAAAATTATTGATCTCATCTGACGGAAAATCTTATTCAAACGAGCTAAATATTCTATTTGTAACCGCGGAGACGCTTAAATGAACAATAAAAGAAGACAGAAGTTACTCAATAGCTAAAGGCAGCGATTAAGTGCTTCACCGTTAAAGGAAAAGGCCTCGGGACAGAACGCAGGCAGTGCAAAATAAAAGTACATAAAATGATTAATTGCTGATAAATCAAACTGAAAGTTTGAAATAAGCGTGGTATTGATTACGCGTCATGTCGCCCTAACGAATGGTCATTAAGAACAGCAAAAACAATCTGTGAGGCTACAGCTAATAGCGGTAGCAACCTTTAATCTATGAATGATTCCTTGCGTGTTCTTTTCTGTTCCTTCACGCGGAGCAGCCGAGGTGAACCGACACAAACCTTCCGCATCCCGCTGGAGGAACGACTCGGCCCTGCGGTTTGGGATTAAGCGGAGCTTCCCCATCAACCGGTTGTGCTACAGACGATTCCTAAATCGGTCACGTTGATAGGATGTACAGCAAAGAGAATTTAGAAAACATTTGTTTGTGCTCATTATTACTAATCATTAACATGTTTTGAAGAAACCCAAACTTCTCTTAAGGAGGTTAAGCCGAGCCAGCTGAGGTGCAGCGATGCTCTGAGAGACCCGCCCCTCAGGGTTTACAGTCATTGCAACAATTTATCTTGCTTTACGACACGGGAAACATTTTGGAGAGCGTTTCGTTTATCTTTCTCTCTCCGCCGATGCTCTTCCAAGTGACAGGTAACCCGGAAGGAAACGGAACGCCAGGAGGAAACACTTTCACAACGGCTCCATGAAGTAGCTACTAGAAATAATGAATCATTAATGAACAAATGTCACCTGATGCTTTGTCTTTGAAACCAACGTCGAAAAGAAAACAGCAACCAAAACACTGGAGGGCGAGAAGCAGAGACGGAGGCCATTAAGACAACGTTGGATATTCAGTCACCCCTAGCAACGCTTGTTTCCTCAAAGGTTTCGGGGGGGGGGGGGGGGCAATCTGTGTGATCATGGCTGACAGAGCGCCCCCCCCCCCCCCACCACCACCACTCACTCCTCCCCACACACTGCAAGTTGCAGGAAAAGGCACTAGATTGGGGCTGTTGCTAGAGAGGAGTAAAAACAATATACATTCATAGCTCAAGGGTTATTTTTTAATTGTAATCTGGGAAGGAATACACAAAATGCACTTGTAGAAAAATAAAATGTAAAAAAAGAAATCATGGCCCCGAATTGTTTTTTTTCATTTTTGGATTCTGGGAGAAAAGTATGGCTACTTTTTTCACGGCTTTCTTTAGACCTCCCTACCAGACCCGCCGCTTAGAAGGCAATTCAGGAGTGACCCTCTACCGCACTGGCCACGAGCCCTTTCATGTAGGCCAACGTGGGAACAGAGGAAGAGGAGGAGGAGGAGGAGGAGGGTAGAAAGCAAGGATGAACGGAGGGGAGGGGAGGGGAGTTGGTAGGAGGTCAAGGCTCAGCTTTCAGTGCGAAGGTGACAGGAAACTAGACATGGTTTTAAATGTTCAGACGACAGAGAGCCCTCATTCACACACACTCACACACACACACACCTCAGTGTTTTCATGCACAGTGCTGACAGTAAGGACCAGTGAGACCCGGTACAGCATTCACTTTAACCTGCTCCCAGCATTTAGCGTTAGCTAGCTCTTAGCGCTTAATAAACGGATTATAACACGCCGTCATTCAGTCAGATCGGACGACACGAGTTTATTAACGCAATGAATTTGTCAACAATTACATATTTTACATCGTTACGACAACGCACATTCATTACCTGCTTAAACACCAGCATCCACTGCTGCACGGCCACAGTGGGGAGATGTAGTTGTTGACAAATAAAAAAAGAAAACCATACGGGCTTATGACGATATTATTGTCTTACGCACAACGCGTTTGATGTTTATGCTAAATGTGGGGCGCTGATATTTGGTATTACCTGAATCTGGGATCGGCTGCAGCGTGTGTGCGTGAAGGTGTTTGTGCACGAGGTTCACAAACAAAGAGAAGTCAGTAACCACAACATTTCCTCTTAAACCTCAGCAGCCCTCACGTGCACCCACATACATGCACAGTCAACACACACACACACACACACGAGAGAGAGAAATGAGCTCCAGCTGTCAGCAGGGGGAAGGGAACTGAAGTGCGCTGCTGAGTGTGTGTGTGTGTGTGTGTGGGGGGGGGGTAATTGGCTTTGCAAGGGCAGGAGCAATAAGAGTGCAGGAGGGTGAGGGGTGCGTGTTTGTGTGTGTGGGGTGCATTCCACAGCTCTGTACGGACTCAAAAAAAAAAAAAAAAAAGAAAGAAAGATGTGTAGTGAAAATCCTGACTGCAGATGGCGTTCCTCCTCTCCCACCTGCTGTTCCCCACGCCTCCTCTTTGAGTCTCCTCCCCAGCGTCACCTGAAGGTGGCGTCTTCACGTGTGCTTGTTCATGTGTGTTTGTTGTTCAGTCGGGCCTGCGAGGCGGCCGTGACAGAACTGCGCCGTCCCCTGCTCGAAAAAAGGAGGAGGCACGGTGGCGAGTCTACCTCTGCCGCAGCCGGCCGCGCGCCGGTTTCTACTTCCCGTCACGTAGCCGTCGCCTCCAGGTAGCTCTGTAGTTTGCGGACGGTAGTCTCGTCCAGTGAAAAGAGGTCAAAGTCAAAGGTGGTGTTGGTCACGTTGAAGTGGCCCGTCTCTTCGATCAGGTTGACGATCTGGCGCGAGGGAAAGAGCAATTATCATTGGGTTCCGCATTCCGGAGCCGAGCAGCCAATGGGAAGGCCTCGACGATGCATCAGATTCACCACTTCACACGGGAACGCCCACCTGCTGCAGAACGTTACGCTCCCTCAACGCCATCAGCCGGCCATGGAGATCCACCAGCTCTTCCGTGTAGGCCTTCAGAGGGGACGGCGAAAGCAGTCAGGCGAGGCAACGACTACGACAACGTGCGTGCCGGGCGAGAGCAGAGGCAGCGAAAAAGAGAAGAAGCTTGATTTACCCTTCCTACCTTTTCGTATCCCTTCTTCAACACCTTCTCGGAGCGAAACGTGGAATCTGGGCTCTTTCTGCCTGAAAGCTGCAGAAAACAGAGAGAGAGATTCCCTCGGTAATAAGAACGACCATCCGGGCGGGGCAACGAGGCTCGCGTGACTCACTTTGTTATTCGTAGAGTTGTGTTTCACCGGGGGGGGAGCGGGGTCCCGACTGGGACTGTGTGACCCGTCGCTGCTGTCGCTTTCACTGTCCAAGCTGAGTCTGACGGGACAAGGGGAGGTCAGAGGTCAATCCCGCACCGGCCATTCCACCCAGCTTTGCGTCGGGCATACTCATTTATTGCTGCCGACCAGTCAAGAATATCAACGACTAATTGATCGATCTTATTGATTTCGCCCGGCATTCATTTTCTTGCGCCGATTCTCCGTATTAAACTAAATTTAAATGCTCATCGGCGTATGATCCCGTTTACTTGTGAAGTCTTGGATCCCCGTTTCTGAAGGATAAACAAACATAAAAAAAATAAAAAAAAAGAAGATTCGGCGCGACTGACCGAGAGTCGCGGTTGGAGGGGTTGGTCTTGACGGGTGTCTCTTCTTCTGAACTGCTATCATCATCGTCCGACTCTTCTGACTGGATCTCCTCCACCATTGATCGAAGGGGGCCTGGGACAGGAAGGGAGGTACACGAGGACAGAGTCCCGATAAGACAGGACAACCTTTAACACGTTCGAGTCTGTGATAATGGTGAGTGGACGCTGTACCCTGGCCTTGTTTCTGCCCGGGCTCAAAGTCCGAATCCGAACTGGAGTCGGAGCTTGAACTGGAGTTGGAGGGACTTGACGGGGCCGACTGCTGCAGACGGAACAGCAGCAGTGATGGGAGGTGTCAACATTAAAGTGCTGCTCATTATCAACAACCTAAATATCTTAAAATCGACGCCGACTCACCTCCGACTTTGACGACGGTTCGTCCTCTGAATTCGACTCCTCAGAGTCCGGGACTTTCTTGGGTTCTTTCGCCTCTGGCGTGTCGTTCTTGCCCTTGGCCCAGCGGCCTTTTTCCTTGGGAGGTTTCTTATCTGCGTAGGGCTGGCTGGCTGCGGACGAGGAGGACACTCGAGGAGACGTTCCTGTGAAGGCCCCGCCGGTTGGCCCCTTTGGCCCCTCTGAGCTGCCTTTCTTCTGCTTTTTTGTACTTGGTTTTGGGGATTCAACGTTGGAGGGCCGTTTTCCTGGGACTTTAGACTCTGTGGGCCCTCCTCCACCTCCACCTCCACCTCCTCCCCCTCCACCCCCACCCCCTCCACCACCTCCCCCTCCTCCACCTCCTCCCCCTCCTCCACCTCCACCTCCCCCACCCCCTCCACCTCCTCCACCTCCTCCACCTCCTCCCCCGCCGCTGCCAGCACCCCCTCCTTTAGGGGACATGCCCTCCATCTTTGACTCTTTCAGAGTGAGCTTAGGCTCCTTGAAGGCAGCCTTGGGCAGGACCTTCGCGTCGTCTTTTACTTTGATCTCCGACGGCTTTTTCGAAGACGCGGACGAAGAATTGGAAGGATCGCGCCCGCTCTTGCTGCTTCCGTCCCGGTCGTTGTCCCCCTTCGACGTGGCTTTGCTCTCAGAGTCTTTTCTGGGTCGTTCGCGATGCTCCTTAGTCAGTTTGTGTGGTTTGGGTCCTTTACTGCTGCTACCACTTCCTTCTTTGCTGGGTTCCTGTGGAAGAAAATAAATAAACCCGGTCACAGACAAAGACGCTTTGACATTGCTTGCAAAACATTTCAAGCAGTATGAGATTTCATATGTGCACAGGGGCCTTTATTATATTCAGTGCTTTAAAAATAACAATAGGCCACAAGACCACGGCGAGTGGCCGTGTTTTACGTGCCGTGTGCTGGAGGTGGCTTTTCCTAAAGTCAGCAGAGATGCTCAACACGTCTACTTGTGTCACAACAAAAATATGGATAGAAGAATAAATCATCAATGTGGTGAGGCTGTGCAACATTGAGAAGCAAACAATCACCAGGAAGGAAGAACACCCAGAGCGATACGAGAGCGGCTACCGTCATCAATCGCACCATCGCTACAACCGGAACGATCGGAAAGAAGGAATGCGTGTACACGAAACACGCATCACAACCTCAAAACTCAAAAGGACTCGCAGACAGACGAACAAACAGGCTACAAATAACACCAGTGCCTTTTCATTCCAGCAAAGCCCAGTTGCAACGACATACGCAAGAGGTTGATACCAAAACAGAGGGAACGACGGAAAAATGAAGAGGATCCGTTTCCTGTTTTCCCCTGATCCCCGATCCCAGCCGAGTGATTCGGCACATTCGCGTACGCGCTCGGGAAAAATCTGACATGGCACGAGAAAGCCCCGATTTAAGAACGTTTGTTAGGGAAGCAGCTCAAAGCGCGTCAACTGAAAACGCATGAGAAACGCGACAGCGAGGACGAGGTAGCCTTTTTGTTTTGCTGGTAAATTAACCAACCTTTGATACATGAGAGGTTTTTGTCTTCTTGGGATCTGAGAAGGCAGACATTGGGATGGAGGGCAGCATCGGGTAGTCCGGACTGGGCTTCACAGCTTCAGCCCCTTCTGGTACCACCAAGACCTGAAAATAGAGACTCAAGTTAAACCCAACTGGGAAGCAAAGGTTCAATCGCTTTCGCTCTTTATAAAACGCATGGTCGACGGCCAGCCTCACCCCGCCAGCTTTGATCAGCTTTCTCCTGAATTCTTTGGTGGGGTTGTTGAAGGTGAGCTTCTCACAGCGCAGGTGGTTGACCGGTGGGTTGCCTTCCAAGTTAAGGAACAGGTCATAGTTGAAAAACACCTTTTTTGGCTCCTCCTGAAGGAGGAGGAAAAAGGCAAAAACTGTTGAGATCTCCCGGCGTGTCTGCTGAAGTACTTTGTACTTGTCTTTGCGTATTCCTGCGCTTCGTGCAGCCCGCCTTCCCGAAACGTACACATTACCCAACACAAGATAAAGACTGAATGAATGAACCGTCACCCTGGAAGTCAATAAAACGGACAGACGTAGCTGGAGCCGACGCACTGATAAGGAACATTCCTGAGAGAGGCTGCAGAGAATCGGACACTTAAAGCTGAGGAACAGGCGTTCTTTAGGTTATACGACGGAACAGAGAGAGCCGATATTTGTCTTCCTTCTGTAAATATTAACCTCATTCTACAGACTTGTCCACGGGACCCGAGTGAATTGCTCATAATAGGAGGAAGTAACAATTTTGGTGGAGCTGTCAAGTTGAACATAATAAGAACGGCGGGGGCTGACGGGACACTAATGCACACTTTACCTCTTAATGATCGTCCTTATCTTGTATTGAGACTTAAGTGGTTCTTTCATTATTCATTTCAATGGGCTGATGGAGGCTCAACGGTTCCAGTAAAATTCTGGGTGCTCTTTTTTTAATTCAATTACTTAAAAGAGAGACACAATTTCTTAGCAAAAGTAATGTTTCATGAGAATCTAATCAAGGGGAGGGCGAGTTAGAAAAGCCACCTGAAGGGAATCCATTATGAAAAAAAGATGAAGTAGATCACTATGTTACCTTAAAGCAAAATATAATACACGTAGAGAACAGGGTTATTCGTTGATTTCTACATCATCATGCCAAAGGAACAGCTGGTGTCTTTCTCAAAGGTAAATCTGATTAGATTCCTACATTTCCACCAAGTAAGCCGGCCTTTTTAAAATGCAGCATCCATACACCTAAAATCAACATACGATACACAAACCAACATGCCCGAAAAATAAAAGCTGCTGCCACAGCCTGACCTTTTCCATTCTCCACCAGCTACATTTCATGCGTGACTAGAGAAAATGTTGAAAACCTACACGTGACAGAAAGTGGAAACATTATTTTAGACTCTTCTTTTTATTCCAGATCCACACCGTAAAAGGGTTCGATGTGTCTCCATCACGATCATCCTGTAACGCAGCCGAGCAACGGACGCAGGAGGAAACCGAATCTCCCCTGTGGAGGCTAACGGCTAACAGTTTCTGCACCCCGGCTCATCTCACCTTGTTCTTGAAGTAAACCTCGATAGGCATGAGGAAGCCGGCGTATCCCGATTCCTCCACTTTGTACGGCGGCTCCTTGCATACTGCAAGAGAAAGGCAAAGGCATCCATTTCATAAAGAAGCCGGACATCAGTAAAGATCCTGCAATGCAAGCGCATCTTAAACATTTAGGCTATTACGCTCCGTCTTCCTCCATGTTGGGATTCGGCATTCTTCCTGTCTTCAGCATTAATACAAGACCGACGCTGTGAAAATGAATTTGCCTCCCTGCCCCGCCCCTTCCGTTACCTCTCTTGGGTTTGGGGAAGCTCTCGTGAAGGCGGAAGACGACCTTCTCTACAAAGTGCTGGATGTCTGCAGTTTCTGGCCCTCGGACAAACACCATCCAGTCGTGGGTGAAGCCTTCTGATGTCACTTTTTTCCTCAGCTGGGCTCTGTGGCCCAATTCCAGTTTCACCTGCACCGTGCACTGAAGAGAGGTACAGCCAAACCACAGAGTCAGACACCCCGATTGCTTTTGCAGGAATATGCGAGGGCAAAATGCAAAAGACTTATCGAGATCGCGTTGCTGAACGGAAACATTTCTCATCTCTTATCTACGCTTTCTGCGTGTTTCGGTGTGCAGAACAAGGTCAAATAAAAAAGGTGAGTCATTTTTTTCTCCTTCCGCTGACATTTTAAAATGAATGAAGGTTTTTCTGACGATATAACTACTTAAGCTTTTCCTTCCATCTATGCTCGTATGACCTGCAACAGATGCGTATTATTATGAGGTCCAACCCTTCATATCACAACAATGAATATGTTACTGCGATGTCAAGGCACGTGAACATATTTGGCATGTTGAAAAAGTCATAGAACGATAAAGAAAAAAGAAAGGAAACTGACAACAACCTTTGCACCTTCAGGTTCACTAATTATCACCAGTTTCATTATTATGAACATTATTACTCATCCTATGAATTTAACTAAATAATAAATTACAAAAAAAACAACAACACAGCCCTGCGCTCGGATCTCATCTCTCGGTCCCATGCAGTTTTAGATTAAAGAAACGGGGACACTTTATGCAAAGACAGCTAATGGTGAAATAAACCCACGCTGCCGTTAATTCATCGGTTTCTGATTCCGCCATGAACAGAACCCCTGAATCTTACGCGAGCGAAGGCTAAACACTTAGCCCGGATACAAAGCTTGGAGCGGTGTCGGGATGCTCCCTGGTGAATGGTAGCGATTAGCTGTCTGAGCTGACTGATTTCAAAAGGCTTGTCCAGACGAGGGCCACATTGTTAGGCTACCTCTGTCTGGTAAGAAAAAAAAAAACACATGACAGCGACAGGACGGACAAATGACACTGAGCCGGTGGAGATTGAAGCGAGGACGCGACATAGATGGAGCGCCGGAGGGAATGAGGTACGGGTGGGGTGGGGTGGGGACGGGACAGCGTTTTATGTCCAGGCAAGGACTAAAGAATGTGGGGATTTGTCCCTGAGAGAGAAGCTCGTGAGCGAGGACCGAGTGGAGGGATTAGAGGGGACAGGATTGAGATGAGCTGGTCCGGCACTCTCTTTCACACGCACACGCACACGCGCACGCACACACACACCTCTCCTGCATGGCACGCTGCCCAGCCATTCTGTGGCAGTAATGCCCTTAAACTCCAGACTCCACCACACCCTCGCCGAGCAGTCGTGGAGTCCATCCAATTACCCACAACCCCCTCCCCATGACGACTGCACAAAATCAGGAATGTGATAAGAGCAACACGAGAATCAGGCAGAAGACCGGGGCTATTAGGAATCAAAGGGAACGATCAAATCATATATAAAGTGAAGAGAAAATTAACAGCTCAGATATTTATTTAAAAAGGTTTATTCAAATCAGGAATTATTTTTGCTGACCAATGTTTACAGGTTCCTGTATTTTTTTTTTTTTTTTACCTGTTATGATTTTGTTTTATTCAAGTACGAATCTTTAAATGTTTAAATAAACAATCTGTACTCTGGATTATTATACGCTTAATTTACACAATTTCTAACATCTTCAAGAGCAAATGCTCCGTTAGAATAAATGGATGGTGGATAAATAGTTTGCATAATCATTAGTTGTAAGTACAAAGGAATAAGTAGAGCTGCCAGTTACAGATTTTTCTCTGTGGATTGTTATTTATATATTTCTCTAGAAATTGACTAATCATTTCCTATATTAGAAGAACTATGTCGACATACATGGGCATGAACGGAACGATGTCGGGCTGCGGGGAAATGTGACGAGTATTCCAATGAAACTGGTTTTACGCTCCCAAGTGTCAGAAAATGAAGAACCCAAGAGGCAAGAATAGACAGAGATGAATATTAATTGAACCATCACACTGCCAGATAATGCAGAAACCAGGGACGTGCATCCTGGAAAACATTGGCTATTTTTAGTACTAGTTGGACGAAATGACTCATGCCAACACGTTTACTTAGCTAGCTTCTATCAAGTAAACATAGAAGATGCAAATGCCAGACAATATAAAGCTACAAACGCTGAACCGGCGCATGATTTCTGAATGCCTTAGATTCCCACCCTCCCTGGGACATACATTCTGCCTCAATTGAGGGAATATGAGGAAATTAACATTTTGGCAGACTCTCTGGCTCCCATGAAAACAATGACCCCCCACATCTGACGTGTAAATAACACCCTTCATGTCTGAAACCTAAAGAAAGAGTAAACTGAAAAACATGACAGCACCTGACAAAGCCACAGGTTCCACCTAAATCCTTTACGCCAACCTTAAATCTAAAAAGATAATCTATCCCGGTGAGCCATGGCAGAACCAAAACAATAAATAAATGATCTCCGAATTTGCATTGCCATAATTCGCTCTCCACCCAGGAAGTGGTGCAACTCATAAAGCTGTAATGTGCAATGAAATGAATTCAAGCACAACTTGTGCATAGTGAACTGCGTCTGGAGGTCGACTACAGGATTACGATGCCAACCGTCGCAACACCGATGAGCGCAGAACAAGATTCATTCATTTAATTCCACCGAAGTTGTGAAAACTACAGCCTGCAAAATAAAAGAAGTTAATGAACACTTCTCCAAACTGTTTTAACACGAGCACACCTTTGACAATGACAGGTTTAATTGCAACCCTGCAATATTTGAGGGCATAATTTGCAGTTATGTGCACCGATAAACCAAGCACATAACCAAGCAAGAGAGAAAACCGAAAGGCGAAAGGCAGTAATACGGTAAGATTACAACAGATGTACAAACAAACTATGCTTTTAACTTGTCGAGGAGGACTTCCTCTAGATTAAACACATAATTCTAGCTGAAACTTCAAAAGAGACACAACGCAGAATGTGGATTATCTCCAAGAAAGTGGTTGAGCCGCTTTCCTTGGGTGTGTGTGTGTGTGTGTGTGTGTGTGTGTGTCTGTGTGTGTGTGGCCTCCACATCTGAATATAGTCCTGGATAGCCTCAGGCATTTCAAGTAGTCCACTTTGAAATAATATCCCCATTACTGAAAATATGTAAGTTCCTTTACGCATTTTCCTGCTTTGATCTAAATAAATGACTGGTGACAAAATATCAATGTATGTATTTTTCACGAATATTTGAACGCTTCATCCTGCAACATCGAAGCGTTCACGTATTGATCCCTGGGATCACGCGTTTGGTTTGCGTTGTGCATGGGTGGTCGTCGTGATCGGATTAAAGTTTAACGTTTGCATTTTGAATTTTCGTCTACAGCGAATGAGGTTTACTTCTTGCACATTAAATATTAACCAGCTATTCGCAAAGGCATAGCAGAATGGTGCGTTTCCTTTAGCCTTTTGCATGTCAGCTTTCAGGCTCCTGGCAGCGGAGACACCACCCCCCCCCCCCCCCCGCCTCTCCCAAGCCAAACCTGGGGAGGGACAAATGTTTCCCCCCCCCCCCGGCGCCTCGTAGCGGCTCCTTTAGCCTTTAGCCATCGGACGACTCTCCTTGGTCCGGTAGACTTAGCTTAGCTTAGCTTAGACAAAAAAAAAAAAAAAAAACAACCTCCGACTCAAATTGGGACTTCACGGCGTCCAACGACGTGCACGCGCATTTTAAACCCCACAGATAGGAATAAACGCCATGCGTTCGCCTCTTTGTGTGCCTGCTTGCGGCTAATGGTGGGGTAGAACAGAGCTAGCTAACGGTAAATACCGATGTATGAGTGCTCGGCTAGCATAGCTCCAGAGCCAAACAACCACAGCTCATTAGCAGCAACAGCATTTTCCCCCCTTCTGGCTAGCAGAAAGGAGGATTCATTTCTGCCGTTGCCAGCGCACATCCAGCTGGCGTATTCCGCAAGGAGAGACAAAAAGGCCACTGTACCTGGTTCTCCATGTTTCTCCGGCCTCGGGGATTGTTGTATTTATTTACAGCGGCGTTTGCGGAGCGTCTCTCCCCAACCTTTCCTCCTCATTGTGTGTCAATCCAGCCCAGAAGCGGAAGGTAGACGGTTCCCCTCCCCTTCCAGACGGCTTGCTGGCAGGCCACCAAAACAGAAAGCTCCCTCAGCCAATAGGAAAGGCGTAAATCTAACACTTCTTAAATAAACCAATAAGAAAGCGAAAGAGGCGGGCCTTCAACGGAGCCGCAAATACAATTAAAGCATTTTCTGATGGGTTTCCTCGAGTGACAGGAAGTTCCGTCCCAATGGCTTCCCCCTCTGTTTCAATTATAGACACGCGACGCTAATTGATAAATCGGGCTTTGACTGAGTGATTCTCACTATTTGGGACTTCTATTGCAGCCAGTCTGGTAAATATGTAACCCCAAAAATTAAAGACAGATTTATATGGCGACCACGCACGTGTAGAAGTGTCATAATCTCGATTTGCAAAATGCATGCTGAAATTATCCACGATATAATCCAAAAATCATTCCAATTATTAACATGATTTTTTTCTTTTTTTTATAGAAGAATAAAAATGCTGGCGCCTAACTTTTTCTACTTCCTTCTTATTCAAAGCAGGACTGGTATGCTCTTATCTCCCGTGGTGGAAGTCAAACACTTTAATATCAGTTTAATTAGTTACAAACGGAGAGAAAGCAACCGTTTCTCTCTTTAACAGCAGTAAATGGCTGCATGCACAGTCTTCCCTTTGCATCCTAATACTAAATTGGGCGGTGGAGCAATTTAATGAAGAATCTAAAGGTGGTTGAAGCACGCTTTTGCTGTCTCACTGTAATGGTTTTCTGAACCTATGTACAATTAAGTATTTTAGTTAACACCTCATTTGGATTTAAATAAAAAAAACATTTTTACATTCTGCTTCAATTGAGGGATGCAATCTCAAATCCTTTTTGACACCCAGTTACTTAATTAAAATTTAACCTAAACATAGCGTTCAATGGAATTAGCTTTAGGATTTTAGTTACAGCTTTTTGTAGTGTTTATTTCTAATTAGCCACTTGATGTGTCCTCGGAAGGAGCTAAATATAACATTAGTATGAATGAAAAACAAGAGTTAAATTCCTTGTATGACTGCAAATAATTTGCTAATAAAGGTTTGGCACAGTCTTCCATCCAATAATTACACATTGTGTGTGGCTCAGCTGTGACTTCAAGTGAATCAAACATGGCGGATTCTTCTCATTGTTTGGACAAGGAACGTCAGTTGAGTAGGCATTCCTTTTCTATGGCTTTAGACATATTTGCGTACACAGCACTTAATGAACGGCGTTATATTTAGCTCCTTGGGTGCGTTCACGTACTTAAAGTTGTCCACTTTTCATCAGAAATGGGACAAAACCTGGGAACAAAAGAGAGAGAGAAAAAAAAGATTGCCCGTTTGTGTTACTCCTCCTCAGCCACTCTTAAATGTCCATATCCAATGGTGAATTTTAAACAGCCCTACATATTCTGATGGAAGAGCTCTCCTTTATGGAGTCAGGGATTGCTGTCAGTGCGGTGCTAAGACTTTGATGTGAGATTAGCGGGCCTCTGCTATAGGTCGCCACTCTCTCACAAACTGGCTCGGCGCCTCGGCTTCCTCCACCGCCACTCAAATTGAGTCAGTCTGCCTCCAAGTCAAGTAAAAGAAGCCCCACATTGCTGTCAGACATGAGGGTGTCCCGTTTGCATTGAGATATCAACCTTTAAATCCTTCTTTTCAATATCTTGGGATAATGCGAAATGCAAAACGAAGCCACGTCCCGCCGCTTTCACACGAAGCAGGACTTTATCCTTAGTGTTTCTGAAAACACAACTTCAGCACACATGACAAGCTATTCTTTATTAATCAAATAGAGATGTGTCCTTGCAAGGCTTTCAGTTAAATCCAAACACAGACAACGCAAAAATGACATTTCTTTCTTTATTTTTCCATCTCTCATTCTGGGAATAAATGAAGCTTGAGGTGAGCAGCCTCATGGAATGATGAAAAGTGACAGGTCAGTAAGATGGATTCATTTGGGACCGATAATATCACAAACTCATCTAATTAAATTGCTTTGAAAGTTGCTGAGATATTTCGGCTTGGTGCCAGTAAGGGGCCCCCACTGACCGACAATGCCATCCCTACAGTCCTGCTTATTTGTTGACTCCTCAGATTTTAGTAATGATCCCACCAGGGATCAGAGCCTAAAGGCTGGGGATCAACAGTTTCCTGAAAAAAATACTGGCGACACTAATTAATAGCGACAGTTTACATTTAACCCTCCTGTTATCCCGGGGGCCAATTTGACCCCATTCAATGTTTGTCATAAAAATAAAAAAAAAGTTCACGTTTTTACTTTATATTTCATGACTTTTCCTAATTAAGTGTTGCTCTGGGCTTAACGTGTGTGTGTGTATGTGTGTCCTACTACTCCCACCTATGAATGTACCTCTAACGTTCTGCAGTAGCTCAGTTCATTTAGTTTCTTTGTTTCCACCGTTGAAGATCAAACAGTTCAAAGGGCTCCATGTTTCTCCTGCAACATTGTTTCCTCTCTTTGTTCCTTTACTTCCTGCTTCAATCGTAAACATGGATCGTCCTCTCTTCCAGTCCCAGCCCAGCGTGTCTCCATTCATGAGGCAGTGCCAGCTTCGTTGGTGTTTATCAGTGTGTTCAGTTATTTGCTAGATGTTCAATGGTGCCATGACAGTTTATAAAGTCACTGACTAGGAATTAACACTTTAAAGTCTATTATATTTGAAACACTTGGCCTTTCAGGACTTTCAGACTTCTACATCATAAGTTTTTTTTTTCTTTTTCTTCTTCTTCTCAAGATCATTCTAATAATTAACTAATTCTAAAGTTTGGCCTAATGGTGGCGCTAGAGAACAGGTTAAAGGTTCATTATCAAGGGGTTATTTTTGAATTCAACAAGTAAACAAAGTACCTGACACACAAAAACGTTTCTGTAAATCATTTTCTGAAGGGAAATATTCCCAGATTCCCAAGGATAAAATATGTTTGTAATATTTAAGGATAACAGGAGGGTGAAAAGCAATAGTTGATTTTATTATCATCCACAAGAGGTCACTATTGCACTTTAAAGTCAGGCACGTTTGGTTTTGTTTATTTGTGTCTGTGTCCTTTATGTGAATGAGATGCCGGACGCCTGGGCCTTGTAAAGGGCTTTTAAGATCAATCTGGGGCGAAAATCGATTTGTGTGCCATGGTTGTGGTCAGCAAGGCAAAGGCACTTCATACTTCAGAGGTCATGTGTAGAATACTGGGTCAGAAAAATAACCCAGTAAAAGTCAGTACTATAAAATGTGTGTATTACTGAAACCCAGGAAATCTCTGCAATTCAAATGATTTCAGAAACCACGCCATCTTTAATTGATTAAAAAAAAACCATGTCACTACAAAATTCTTACAATAATTAGATCATTATTCATTCAAATTCTCACATATGTTCAGCCAGTCCATCTAGAGCCAAGGTCAACGTGCACGACTGTAACATCATCACATTGTGTAAACATTTCACTGTCGTGCTTCACTCAAAAAATCTGTCACAATGAAGATGAACAGCAGCTATACATATATTAAAAACATGTCAATGTATTTCACCATGTACATAATTATAATAGTATAATCAAATAATGCATTAATGTCATCCAAACAAAACACTTCAAAATACATACACACACACATACAGCCAGCCACCCACCCACAGGGACAAAAGTATTAGGACACACTTCTTAATGCTTCATTTAGGCCCACAGGGTATGAAGTCAAGCAGCGAGCCGTACGGTCTGCATGTAAAACCTTTATTCCACAGCCAAGCAAGGTGTATTATTGAAACGTGTTCCGGAACAACAGCAACTTAGCTATCAGATGTGTGGAGTTTGGTGTGGGATAAAGGTATTACCTTTATTATTATTATAAAGGTGCCGTCATAAAAAGAGGTGTAAGTGGCCACATGTCCCATTATTTTTGTCCATTGTGTTTCAATATACTATATTCTAATTTTGATTGTTGTGCGCTTCGCAACCAAAAATACAGATTTGCAGTAACTTGTTCTTGATGAATGGACCATGATTCATTTATGTAATGCCCATTTGGATCATTTGGTAGTCCATCCATGGTGTAAACAATCTTTTAACAATATGGAGTGCATTTAAAATTTAGCACCGCTTCTGTGTTTTGGTCGTGCCCTTCAGGACGATTTGTGGCAAACCAACAGGCCATTTATCACTTGGCCAGAACTGCAGTCCGGGCAGAGAGTACGGAATCTCATGGTTGGCATCCAGGTAAGCTACTAAAGTGGTAGCATAGGCCACAGCTATCACAATCAGAATGTGCCTGGAGGACACAGATAAATAGTGATCAATGCCCGCAAGCACGTCCGAGACAGAAACTACTTTGCTTCCAGCAAATGTCACAATAAATCGGACATTTGGGGAGAACGGCAGGCACGAGCCAGGACTTACCAGATGCCATGCAGGTAACAGAAACCTAGCCTCTGCCAGAAGCTGCAGCCAAATCGGTCACTAATCCAGCAGGAGATGGCGAGCACCCACAGAGCCACCGACAGCTTGAACAGCCGCAAAAGCTTCTGGTCAGTGCAGCTGAAAGAGAGAGAGAGAGAGAGAAAGAGAGACCATGACAAATGTAAAGAGAAAAGACAAATGCTACCGATGACAGAAAGCAGTTTGGGGTTTCATACCCTCTCATCTCTTGGATCACCACGTAAAGTATATGGAGTCCAAAGAAGTTCAAAGCGTAGGCGTTGGCGGTGGGCTTGACGAACGATGACACTGTGGTGATGACGGTCGCCACCATGATGAAGCTTGAAAATCTGTACCTGTGTGGAATTTGATACGTCACTATTAAAAATAAAATAGATTAAAGTAGCGCTGCTATTTTGTTTCACTACTTTTTTACAAACATTTTTTTGCGACACCAGTGTGTTCCATAGGTCCGATCCAAGTCTCGTCTTTCGAGATTAATCAAAATGTGTGCGTCTTTTCACCACCTGGCAGTTAAATATTTACACAGTGTGGGAGGAGCTACGATATTTCACAATAGCGAGCTGTGTTCAGTCACATTCAGGCAAAGACACGCAGCGCTATGTCGAACAATTGGCCCTGGTTGGGGCTGTTAGACAGGCTCCTCAGCCTGCATAGGTTCAGCTCCGAGTGCCACCCCTTGGAAACCACTTTATTGTCTTTTGCCTCATTAGAAGGTTTTGTGTAAATGGACTGGAGGGAGATACGAGTTCACGCAGAACAAAAGACAAACACAAAGGCCTTGGATTGGTGCATCCGCCAGCTTGCCTTACCTGTCTTTAATGAAAAAGGGAAAGAACTTCCGGGGGAACCACATGGAATATCCCAACGCCAGCACCCAAAGGATAGACAGCTCATCCAACATCTGGCCGACGAAACTGAGCGTCATGTGAAAATAAGCAGAGAAGATGCCTGCAAGAACATCAAAATCGGTCTTTAGAATTGTATATTTTTATTTTATTTTTTATTTCAATATGCAGCAGATGGGGAAAAACACAAAGGGACCAAAATCTATGAGAATAAGGAGGAGAGGAAAACATACGTCAAGTAAATGCCTACTATGGAACCAGTGGGCGCTAACCTGCGTGTCAGGTTTTTAAAACCTGTATTGGTTTGCCATTACATGCACTGGAGAGGCTTGTTGGATCACTGCAGGAAGTTTAACACTAAAATGTATGCATACTCCCAACACAGTGATTTCCTGTTCATGCTCATATCACACTCTGAACTGAATAAACAGCTGACAAAAAAACAGAGATTCATGACTCATTCCTGTTCATGGAAGGCAAAAAAAAAAGCGTTCTTGACTTTTTAAACGAAAGAAAGTCGATATTTATTCGTGCGTCTAACACGGAGAGGCAGGCATAAGAGGTATGAGAAAAGAAAAGAGACACCGACCTACAAATATCATCATGATCCACACAGAGTGAATGGCCAGGTTCCTCTCTTTGGCATAGGGGTGAAAAAGGTACAGCATGATGGGGGATATAATGAAGAAAATTAAGCTGCTCATCTGCAAACAACCAAGAAATCAAGAAATCATTAAATCAATTCGCTCACACCTTTCTCGTATATGTGATTAGATAGCAGGTTTTCATATGATCATAGATCATTTCGTGCTAAGCTAAATGGTTCTAGAAGTCGGTGCTGACGTGAACGCCGCAGCAGGGAGGTGGCAGAACTTACAGTGTTGAAGTACTCGGCGACATTTTCCGAGTGCCTGTAATTATCTTCACACCAGTCGACGTCTGAGCTCTCATAGGAAAAGACTTGTGCTATCTTTTCACTTGAGTAGACGGCTGTCAGACAAAAAGAAAGGGCACCGTTAAACCACACGAATACAATGGGGGGGGGGCGGTGCATGGAAATCACGCTCGGCGTATTCAAATGCAGCTTTGCACACTTTCTCTGCCCTAGTCAGTTTTTGTTTTTTCATTTGTTTTAATCCCATGTGTGCTTACAACCGCCAAGTATAACAAGTGATCCTTAATTCCATTCATTTGATGAAAAAAATAATCAAATTAAATAAAGAAATAATCAGAAACACTGCATCCAACGTTTCACCTCTGCTCCAGGTCACCATGACAATATTATCGCATTTTATTCATCGCTCCTCCCAAGGTATGGAAAGCATTGCACAACTCGCAGGCTATGCAGCTCGCTTTGTTTCACGCCATCTGAGCTCTACGTGACAAAACGATGGCCGTTCAGTGCATTTATACACCTGGGACCAAACTCTAGATGGTAATAACAGGTAGATTACACAGTACACGCTACGCTATCTATCTATCATATACATTGTAAGATAATCTGGTATTGTATTGAATTATTAATGAAATAAAATGGATTTTCAGGTGTGTAATAAAGTTTCTATTGAGTGTAAATGTTGGATTGTAATTAAATGAGTGTAATAAGATGATCTTGTTGCTATGTGACCTGTGAAACATCCCATTGATCACCACAACGCACTCTCAGTCAGTCAGTGACAGAAACAAAAGGCGCATTCTGGTGACTTCACGTTCCGGGTGTGACAGTCCCACACCTATTCGAGAAGAACGGAGCCACGAATTAAAAAAAGAAAATGAAACAAGTAAATAATAAAAAAAAAAAAGAGAGAGAGAGAGAGAGAGGCCTAAGTATCAGAGACAGGTTCTTACCTCCCATGCTGTCGCTATTCAAGCCGGCAATCCCTCAGTGGCTCTCCGCTCCAGGTGGAGCAACAGGTGGATTCTTCAGGGCGGGGCCAATCCTGTGACATCACTAGTGACAATAACCAACTGTTTCACATCTCTGAGATAATGTGTCATCAAGGACAAGACTGGATTTACCTCATTCTATCCAGTGCGTGTGTCCCTTTCCAGGAGAAAATACTGATCATAAGAATTTATATCCTCAAATTGATGTAAAAAAGTAGAACTTTTATATCGGCTTTAATTTCATACAGCTAATTTCTTAACACCATTTCCTTTAAATACTAAGAGTTTACAGAGTAAATATTTCAATAAAACATGTTTAAAATCAGTAATTAACATAAAAAATACATATACAAAAACATACATTGTTTGATAGTAAAGGGATGACAGTATTTTACAAAATCACCCAATAATTTAAATGCAGACACACAGACAAAAGTAAAATTAAAAAGTTCTGTTTTGTTCATCAGAAATCTTTATTTACACCTTATCAATGACACAAACCAGAGCAAAAATCCATGCGGTAAAAATGTGAAAATATATTTATATTTTTTAATGGAATTGGGAAAAAAAATCAGATATGTCGGCAAAAATAAATGACATTAATCTTCAAGGGATTTGAATGGCTTTGATTCATTATAAGCGGGTTTGATGCAGTGCAAACATAGCATTCAAGTTCTCTTGTTGCATATGAAAGGACACAAATGGAACCTTTGTCAACAATACTGAGCAGCACAGGACGTTGCTGTGGAGAAAAACCTTAGGCAAATACAAACAGTGTGGACACCGTAGGGGCCGCACAAAATTTATAGATCACCCTTCCTTTAAGGCTGTAACTTAAACTTAACGTAATACTGAGTAAATTAACCACAAGGTCAAAGGTCGTGTTGCTATGTTCCTCATAATAGGATAGGATGGGACAACAATAGAGATGAAACCCGAGCAGCTGTTTGCGGGCGATCTGTGTGGACTCTAACAGCTTTGTGCTCTATTTCTACAGCACCATGGTCAGCAACATGCATGTGGCTCAAATGTCAGCCACCGTGAACAACACCATTATGGCTCCACCGCGTATCCGTGAGCAAGTAACAGGCAGTTTATCAGCAAAAAGTACGTGTTGTATCAAAAATAATATATATTCTCAAGTCCAAGTCAAATCTTCTCGACGTAGTTCCCGGGGAAGAGTCCTTCCTTTCCTCGAATCTTACCCGTCCACCACCCAGATGGGTCTAGAGAGAAAACAAGAAATACCATTAACCACCATGGGACGAATGAAACGGTCTAACCAGTTAATCGATGATTTATTCTGGTCACTCTCATATCCTCACACCTTCCCTGACAAGCTCGAACACGTCATTGCACTCAAAGCTGATCTCATCTGTGTCCTGGCCGATGTACTGATACAAGGCCCGGCAGCGCGGCTTCTGAGGTCGAGGCTGCGGCGGCGGAGGCCGATGGCTGATGCTCCTTTTTCTTTGCCTCCTGTCAAAAATGAGAAAGATGCGATTGCAGGGATTGAAAACGTTTCGGCGGCTCCATGTGGCCGAACAGGTGAACCAGGGGAGTGCACTTTAAATGCTCAGTTGTGAAACCTCGCTCTAAAACCAGTTAACTTCTGGGTTTTAATCTTGTTCAAAAATTACATGAAAGGAGGAGGAAACACCAAAACACAAAAATGTACTGATGAGCTGTATTTATGCAGCAATGGGACGCAGATAAATGAAGCAATGTCACAAATGTTCACACATTATAGCGACAGCCGTTAACACAGCTGTCAGGGGGCTGAGTCTGAAAAAAATCCAAGACGGTTTCGAGCAGTGATGTGTGTCAAGGTGTGAAAACAAGAATAACTTGTATTCATCTTTCACACATCTCAGGTCTTCCCGTGTTTATTTTCATTCTTTACAGACTACGGCTCATGCATGTTTCGCATTTTAAAGGAGAATGTGACTGAACGTGTCTTTTATTGTACCCACATTTCGGGATTTATTGTATTTGACTCCTTTCTAAGACAGCAGGGTTTGCCCTTCCTCTTGTGAGTTGATAATATTTCTGTCTTTTGGGTGTGCTTGCATGAAAATTCCTTGAAACCAGTTTGATCTCTGGCCCGGTCTCGAGAGAAGCCGGAGGAAGAGCGGGTAGCCTTTGGCATTGTGACTCGAGCTCTCAAACCGGTTTGTCTTCCTCATCAGGAGTGTCGAGCCTCACCTCGAAATGCCTCCATAATTTATTAATGCTGTGCAGTTAGAATCCATTCATCCATTCCTCCCCTCCGTTTTTATGAATTGCCTCTCACTGGCAGTTCTTTCTTACCCCGACACGCCCTCATCGGGTACATTCAGGAAGTCCATGTTCCCCTGGTTGTACTCGTTATGGGCTGGGGCCCGGGGGGCTCTCTGGGTGCCAAGTTTGGGTGGGGCCGAGGAGGGTTGCCAGCTCTGTTTCTGTGGGGAGGAATACGTGATATCCGATGGATGGTGGGTCGGGGGTCTGTTGAACTTGGCCGCTCCATTCTGGTGCGCTGAGGGGAGAGAAAACTCGGACTTTTAAATCATCGAGTGGGTTTTGATGACATTTTCAGGCAAGTTGGGCCCACAGGGAGGGAAACAGGTGAACAGACTTGGAGGGCACGTCTGGAAAACCAAAAACCTGACTCAAGATCTACAGAAAATAAAGACATCAATAATTCAGATTTATCTTTACCTCTGCTGCTGACGTTATTTCTCGGTCTATCACCAAACTGTTGATCGCTCTTCCTGCTGGGCTCTGAGGAAACAGCAGGCTCCATTACAGTAATATTCACACACACACACAAAACTATTTCCGCAATAATAAGGCGTTTCTAATTCTTTGTCTTACTGGAGGACTTGGGTAGACCGTCCCCAATTGTGATTACAAGGGTCTTCCCTCCAGGTTTGAGCTGAGCCAGGTCACCTTGCCCCCTCTGGAGCACCACCAGCCTGGAGCTTCCTCCACCCCAGCCCTCTTTCCTCACTCTGAATTCGAGCCTAAGAGGAAAGAAGGTATATGTTAATTCTTTGGTTGTGCGAGGCCATATGCAAACGACGCCCGTCTGGATCCCTCACCGGTCAGTGAAGGAGATTGTCAGCTTCCTCTTTGCTACTTCCTCATAGCGCTTTGAGAGCAGACTGAGGAACTCCGTCTTAAAGTTAGACTCCAGCAGACTGTCGTACTGGGACTCGTGGAGAATGAAGAAATCGTCCTGTTTGGTACTGAAGGAAATAGCAGATCATTAAGAATGTCTGAGGAACGAGTAAAGTTTGTCAGTTTAAATGTATAATATAAAAACAGTTTAAATTGGAGGATGTTTAATTTGACACCATTACATTTGAATGTTTTGATGACAAAGCCGCATAGCAGGTCCTGAATTAGGTTGCAGTTCACCTCTAAGCCAGAGACCGACCTGAGGGAGACTCCGCTGATGCTTCCAAACTCCAGTTTCCGTTTCAGCACCTCCTTTATCTGCCCTTTCTCTTCCCCTTTCTTCACTTTCTCTCGACCAATCAGATAGACGCCCTTAGGGGTCAAGATCAAATCTCTCTTGATGACCTGGTTTGTGATAAAATAAATAAATAAATAAAGTAGTGAGAATTATGAATAAAACTAAATCGGAGAAGAAACCCCGGTGGTTTTGGGAAGTAACGTCATTACTGGTCGACTTTAATGAAACGAGACATGACGATTCTTCCCCGCGCTTCACCTTGAACCTGCGATCGAACTTGTTGACGGAATCAGCGAAGTCTATCCGTTCCCTCTTGGCCAGAAACTGTCTCAGTTCAGGCCTGTGCTCCAGACCCAGGTAATCTCCCACAAAGTTCCTGTTGATGCTGTTCTTCCTCCGCTCTTTGGAGTTGTACAGGATGTCTGAAGCTGCGTCACCGAGGATGGACAAGCATCACCAATCGTATCTCTGAATAGCTGCTGCAGCAGGAATGGTACGGCGTTCTCTCTCTCGTCGTAACTCACCCTCCTCTCTCATCTTTTCATACTTCTTCCTGGCGATGAATCTTCTCCAGCATTTCTGAATGATCCTCGCAAAAGTGTCAAATTTCCTTTCCCTCATCTCCTCAAGCAGGAAAAGCTGCAGAGCACAAAGAGGCGAGTCTGATTCGTTATCAAGTACAGCAACAATTTGTTTGTGGATCATCCTTGAGTGGTTCATTTATTGGATGAAAATCTGTTTATGCAAATCAAAGAGCAAATCCTCCCAAAGTGTGGTGCCCTGAACGCGAGGTCTTACTTACAGACTCTGGGTTCTTCACGAAGACCTTGGTGCGCCCCATCTGGTACTGGTCGCTATCCATGTTGACAGACCGGAGGATGTGAAGAACCCCCTTTTGCTCAGGACCCCTCCAACACGGCCACGTCTCAGCTGTGAGGATGGCGTACCTGACGCACACACACACACAGACACACACACCAACTAAAAGTCCCGTTGAGGGTAAAGTTCTCCGTTGAGAACGAATGTGCCGGATTAAACTCACCTCATCAGGAACTTATTGAAGACTCTGCGATACGCGAAGCCGGCCCTTCTCACGCGGATGTTCTCCCGCAGGCCCAGGTATTCAACTTGATGCCGAACTCTAAAGGCAGATGGAACGGCACTGATTGACGCTAGATCTGAGCGGAACGTGCAAATTCTCCCAGCGAGGATGCCGACCTGCTCTCCTCCCAATCTCGGGCCCGCTTTGTCTCATTTGGCTTGATGCAGCGGATGTAATGCGGCGTGCACTTCATCAGCGTGTTCACCAAATCGTTAGCTTGTTTCTGTTGGAAGCACCGCGGCAGGATGAATGCGTTTTCACAGCACGCACGTCCGTTTACGGTTTTTACTTCACGGACGGTCTCGAGCCCTGACCTTGATCTTTGAGCTCGCCGTGGTGGGCCTGCCTTTCTTATCTGTGTTCAGGTTCTCAGGAAACAAGCTGGAGATGCTTTTACTGCAAAGACAAAGGATTTATTTCCCCCAGCTCCACTTCTTTTTATTTTGTAAACATTAAAATGAGCGAAGAGCCTTACTATTCGCTGCTTTGCATGAGTTCTATAAGGTCGGGGAAAAGCACGTCCCGGTTTCTCTCACAGAAGCCGTTGATATCGTACGACACCTGAGAAAACACAGACATTAATCCCTGCCGATCCTAAACAATGTTTTGCAGCTGACTTTGTTTTCCAACCTTGCCGGCGTAGTGATGTATGACAAAGCCGGAGCTCCAGTGGTTGAAATGCTCGTGCGTTCCCACGGCAGCCTGCAGCTTCTGCAGCAGCGTGCCGTCGACTCCCTCTCCTGTGGCGTGCATGGTAGCGCACACGTCATCCAGAACGCTCATTATACCAGGAGGGTTCTGCGAAGGGAGGGATTTTACTGCAAGTACTCGCAAATGAGTTCACGTTTGAAAGAGCCGCCATGCAGCAATAGAAGCGAAACAAGAGTAAGAAGGAGTTCTCAAATTGGGGAGAAAGATCATTTCTAAATCCCTTGAGAGAATAAAAGCGACAATATTACATGCAAAATATATGAGCTCACCAATTTATTTTCAATGAGGTCGCACACAATCTTGTTGTTGAAGTACTCGATGGGAGTCCACCTGATGCCCTCCTGGACGTACTCTTCCTGAGAGAAGTCACAGAAAGAGAACAGCTTCAGAGTGGATTTGAAATATTCGCCGCGCCAGTTTACTTCGAGGAGAGCCAAAGAATGTGAAACCCCCAGAGACGCGTTGGGTTCATCAAAGCAGTGAATCTTCCTCCATCTACCTGTTCGGCCTTCAGAGTCAGTTCGATAAAGATCTGCTGCAGCTTCTCGTTGACAAAGTTGATGCAGAACTGCTCGAAGCCATTTCTCTGCGCAGGGGGGGGGGGGGGGGGGGACACAATCCGCTCAGCAAAAGTGCATCCTTAGTGGTTTTCCATGAATATTAAGTACCTGTAAGATGTGGGAGGACTGACCTGAAATATCTCAAAGCCATAAATGTCGAGAACTCCTGTGCTGAATTCTTCCGTGGGTTTCTGGATGGCTTTATTTACGGCCTTGCGGAAAGAGAAAATAGAGATTATGATTACGCGCCAGCTTGTGTAGGTTTCTCAGCAACATATTAGAGTCGGACTACCTCCACTAGGTAGTCAAAGAGTCTTGCGTAGAGCGCTTTGGCCAGCGCGTCTCTTGTGTAGGTGGCCTGCTCCTGGTTCAGCGTCACGTTGATCGACTCGGACTTCCCTCCCCACTTTGAGTCCATCTTCCGGCTGGTCAGCTTGTCCTGCAGGCGGTTGAGGTCGATTCCCAGCAGATAGGCGGGGAAGGCAAGCACTGGACAAGTCAAAGTTGCATTTCAAATCAAAACAAGTATATCAAAGCGTGCACAACAGAATCAGTTCAAACTGTAACCATGGAAAATAGATCAATAGAAATAAAAGCTGCTCTTAAACAGTAAAGTCATCGCTATTGGACTGGCAGAAATCTTAGTCGACACACATTGGATGGCAATTTAAGTCTGATCTGGAAATGAAGAATGAGCCTAAATCCAACTTGTAACCATGGAAACAACAACAACAAAAGTCCCTAAATTAGCCAAAGACACCACTTCCTTCACAGCTGAATGTGTATTGCTTTGAATATAAGAACCGAATTCTACCATAGTCGAAATTGCACAATTACAGTCCAGCAATTATAGGTTGAAAAAAAATTGCTTGGATGTCAACACCAATTATCTGTTGAGCAGGAAACTCGGTTTCAAGAAGAGGCGAGGATAAACACGGAACTACCGATGTCCACTAATCAGCAGGGCTTTTGTAAAGGCGGTCGCTTTCCCCGCTTACATCCCTTGGGCCGGACGTGTGCGCACGGATGAGTGAATGCATGTGTCTGGTGTGTGTGTGTGTGTGTGCACGTGTCACTCACAGTCTGTGCACTCCACCTGTGCATAGTTGCCCGCTTCTATGAAGCTAATGTTTCCCAGGTGGAGAATGCCTGCGATGATCTGCAGCACCTGAGTCTGGGTGTCACCTGGGATCCCGATCACCTGCATGGCTTCCTGGAGACGGAAGCAGAGGGTGAAGGCAGGAGAGCTATCTGAGGTTTGGAAATATATATATATATATATAGGACATATTAACATCATTTATTCTGTGCATCTAAACATCTTAAAGGGATCGATGTTCCCAAAGTCTTCGGCGTCTGGTTCCCTTAAATTTAGCTGACATCTATATTAAGAGCAGCTCCGTCAAGAAGGAGAATTAAGCTCCCAAATTTCTTGTTGGTGAGAATAATCATTGGAAGCCAAAAAAAAATAGAGTAGAGAGGTAGAGAATGAAAGAAGAAAGGATGTAAAGACTGTTGTGTGTTAGTGATTCAGTGAATTTGGGAACCACTTTTGATTTTCTTCCACAATATATTTACCATAGTCTCTTTGAAGTCTTTGCTGTCATTGGTTCCATCCACCTTGTAGGTCCCAGACTGGTTGAGGTAGCAGTAATAGTCTGGGGTCACGAGCCCAAGACACTCTTTCTGCTGGGCGTCGGTGCCCTCTATCAGCTGGAGGACAAAATCACAGCTAGAAGAGCAGCCCACTTGATCCAGCTAGTAAAGGACGGATGTGACTAATCGCTGACGATCGGCCTCCCATCGCCCTCTGACCTGATAGTAGATGTGGAAGTTCCTCTCGCTCTCATTCTGGCTCACCACCCTCGACTTCTCCAGCAGGAAGTTGGAGATTTTGCCCCCATCTGGCTCTCCTCCTCTGCTGAACTGAATCTCAAAGTATTTCCCCTGTTGGATGCAAAGTCACGTTAAACAATCTTTTTTAACTCGTGTCTGCAGCGAGCGAAAAAGAAAATCTCACACTCACAAAACGGCTGGAGTTGTTGTTTCTGATGGTCTTTGCGTTCCCGAAAGCCTCCAGCAGAGGATTTGACTGTAGGATGATGTCTTTTACATGCTGCAACGCACAAAAAGCACAACACACTACAGATGACTGTGCCTAAAAGGTGTCTTGAGTCACCGCGGAAGTTCCATACCTGAACTTTGGATCCGCCTCCAGATACTTTGGAGATGTAACCCATGATGTATTTGGCAGCCACGGTTTTCCCAGCACCGCTCTCGCCACTGTCACAAGACGTCAGATTACCCAAAATGCACCAGAGTCATTACAAAAAACAACACAACTTAAAACACGACTGCAAGACACGGAGGGTCAGACTGCTTCACCTGATGATGACGCACTGATTCTCCCCTTCGATCAGCATGTTTCTGTACATGTTGTCGGTCAGGGCGTAGACGTGGGGGGGGTTTTCATATTGGGCCTGCAGCAACAAGAGAGGAGAATCATTCGTCGTTTGTCCCAAGATAAAAAGAAATCCACGTGGATTGGAGTTTTACTCACAGCTCCTTGGTAAATTTCAATCTCTCTGTCGGTGAAATAGGGCATCTGCTTGAACGGGTTGACCGATATCAATACGGGGCCGATGTACGTCTGAGAGGTGAAGTCAAGGAGCGCGATGGAAAATTCTTTAAGGTGTGACCTAAATCTAGTATTTAATCCACGCTGCCGTCAATAACTTGTGACGTCTGGTCGTACGTCTGCATTTGGAGTGACTTCAGCAGCATGCAAAGTTTGCGGCGAATGTCTTTTTCTAACGCCAAATATGGGCTTCGTGTTCAGTTCTGCCTCGAGAAGACAGAAGTGAGATGTTGAGTCACGGCGAATGCAGAACAGGAAGACGTCGGAGTATTGG
Organism: Brachionichthys hirsutus; assembly: GCF_040956055.1. Classification (NCBI taxonomy): domain Eukaryota; kingdom Metazoa; phylum Chordata; class Actinopteri; order Lophiiformes; family Brachionichthyidae; genus Brachionichthys; species Brachionichthys hirsutus. The sequence continues at coordinate 3,401,177 of NC_090905.1, forward strand.
TGCACTTATAGTGCTCACTTGAGATGAAGCTTCAATGTTTGTGATCCACCAAAGTGAATCCTCAAAATCAGTTGACCTCAATAAGGATACGAAGATGTAGTCATCCGCGTACCTCTTCTTGAGGTTTTCCACAATGGCGTCCTCGTTGATCTTGGACAGCAGCACCATATCGTCCACTCCGCTGTGCTTCACATTTTGACTCTGCCAGTGATACTTGGCCTGAGACACACGCCAAAAAAGAGAAAGGCACATGTTGGGGAGGTCTTTCCGATGGATTCAGTGGCATATTAAACATTTTGAGGTTGAAAGATAGGCAAAGCAATCAATGGTTCTCCTTTAAATGCGGATGCTCAAACTCAGAGATTTCTGGTGAACACAACCAGAAGCGGTTGCCATCTCAGGAAGCTCACAATGGTTTCCAGAAACAGACCCACAGACCAGCCGAGATCTTTTTTTAAATTTGGACAATTTAGAACAGCATGGCCGAACAATAACATGTCCGACCTCGTGCATAAAGAAGGTGACATGGAGGCATCGATCTACAGCAAGGGATGGTTTGAACTCCATGGTTGTTGATGTAAAACGTCTCCCAAACTGATCACACCACCTTACAAGACCTCGAGGTGAGTTTGTCTCATTTTCCCCCCCAAGGAGATGTGTGACTGTGTCATTACTAGTAGGATTACATTACATTACAGACCTTACCTCAGACTGACTGGATGGGTCTGATCTTATTTTACATTAACTCGGGTACGGTTTATAAAAACAGGTCACATGTTTACTTTTTTTTTTTATACTTGTCATTTTTAAACAGAGGCATTTTATTTTCTCACAGATGTTCCTCAAGCTGGAGTAAATTTCTAGGAACTACTTTCAGCGCAAGGATACACATTAAGCATTTTTGCCAATGAAACAAAAACGACATGATAGAGTTTCATGAATCCTGGTGGAAGAGCGAGGAATGCGTTGAATCAATAATACGTTTTTACGTTTTCTTTATCACAAGAATATTGCGCTAGCAACTTTTTGTTTCATGGTGTAGAAACAGACAGACAGACTGTTATGACTGTGAGGAGGAAGTATTGCGACAGATTCTCTCCTGCAGGCCGCTTCCTCCTCTCGCACCTCATCTCTGGCACTTTTGAAACCACAAAACTTTGTAAGGTTTTCTTCCTGCAGCCACATGCAGAACCCCGGGGGGGGGGGGGGGGGGGGGGGCAGCATCAATTTATCCCACTGTGATATCACAGATCAATCACTTTAGAGTTATTCAAGATAATGTTTGTTAGTTTTAAATCAAACGCTGTAAGCTGATGACAGATCTGAGAACCAGCACAATCGGTGCGTCTTGTTGCCCTGAGCTGGTCTTTTTGTAAGAGCTTGTACTGAAAAAGAGAAAACTGCTGCTGCTGTGATGGAGCTGAAGAAAACAGCCTTTAAGACACACGATCACATCCGTCATCCTGCCAGAATCAACTTTGAATTAAATATCCTTTAAATCGCTCTTCTAATTAGAAATAATAAAATCGTGAACCTCTTTAAAAAAATAAAAAAATAAAGCTATCTGAAAAAGGTGTGTCAACATACCATTGCTCCAGAGGTCTTCTCCCCCCTCAGGTGTCCACCGTCCAGTGTGTGTGTGTGTCGTTACAATCCACAGGTGGCCCTCCTCAGAACGCAGCCATCACACAGCAGGGCAGTACAGAGTCAACAGCTGCAGCAACCTACAGAACATCAACTGTAATAATTCAATACCACTTCCCCATACTCCCAGATGCAGTGTGAAACCAGAAGTGCCTGAACATAACACACACCTACACACACACACACACACACACACGTGTCTAAGTAAGTCACTACTTCTGTATTTCATACTCGCTCTCATCGGAGCGAGGGTGAAGTAACAGGATAACGACGACGGAGCCGCTTCTCGAGACTGAAGGGCAACGAGTTAAATCATCCCTCCAGCAGCAGAAATGACAGTAAAGTGATAATTATATTCGACCTGTTGCCAAATGATGGTGCTTCAGTTGTGAGCCCCACCCAGCCTGAGGTTACTTCAGGTTGAAGCTTCCAACGCCCCTGAATGCAGCTTCAGTGAGCGGTGTCTACCATGGCAGGAGTGTGTCATCTTAAATTACAGTATTTGTTTTGCCTCATCTTTTCCTTAGAGGTCCAGATTCAGATCACCGATGATGTCATCTTCTGTCTGGATGCTATTTTAGCACGAGCACAGCCGACGTTGAAGAATTGAGGACAAACGGCTCAAACGACCAAGTGCCATTGATCAGAATCAACAATGTTTATTTTATTTCATATTTCCTTGTAAAAAGATGTACATGGAGGGGCGACCAGACTGAACAGCATACAGTACATGTCATGTTATAATTAGCATGTGAAAAAGCAAAACAACAATTATGGGTACCTTCAGTTCCCTCTTATTTGTTCAGATAAAACAGGCTCACCGTTTCAGGGTGAACCTTTATTGTAGGCAACGTGTAGAAACACGGAAAACTGCCTAGAAGAGGAAATATCACAACAATTCTTTGAGATATCGTCCGAAATTGTAATTCTACATATTCATGAAATAGCCGTACACTGTAATGAAATATAATTCAAGTTAAATAAATATTCTAAATGTTTCTAACTCCACATGGATGAATTAAAAAGTCCCATTGGCATTTAAAGTTCCCACGAAAAACAAAAATGTGTGTTCCCCAAAACCAAATGAATGTTTAAGGCAAGAAATTTGTTATTTTGTTTTGTTTCCAAATTACTCAGAGAAGTTGAAACTGAAAATATTCAGTATAGTACTTCAGCAATTATTACAGTATTTGACATAATCATGAACTTGAACAATGAGAGAACTCTTTGCCACTTTATCCAATTTTAAAAGTTTAAAGCATGCGAGGGGAACACAGATAACTTGACCAGGTGACCCCAGGTCAGCAGATTGATATAATTATAAAAAAGGCTCAAACTAATCTCTAAATAATTAACAGCACAATTGTTAACATGATAACTCAGAAACAAGGATGACGACAGTGAACTAATAGCACCGATCCAAACCAAAGCACCACAACAAGAAACAAACATTGCAGCCAATCCCTATTAAAGGGTCCTGTAGCGTCGCCTCTTTACAATGAACCCGTGTGACGTTTAGAGCCACACGGCGCCGCCGTCATCGCCGTGTGTGTGGAGAATCCGACCGCAGCAGAGTCCCGAGACAGCGGGCGCCATAGCGATGACTGACCTCTGAGCCTCTGAGGCAGCATTTCTAAAAGTGTCCCCTGCAGGATGGAGAAACAGCTGAAGCCTACTTTTCTCAAAGTGTCGGTAAAATCCCGTCAACGGCATTCGGCCTAAATTTGGGTCAGATGACACGCAGTTAAAAAAAAGCCGACACCTGGAACATCTGTGCATGAATTAATCATTTGAACGCTAGGCTGCCGAGAACCTTTCTTGTGTTTAAGAATTCAAAACTTGGCTGATTCATTAAAGCAGCTTTAGTCGACCTCTTGATCTAAATGAATGATAATCCTGCTCTGTAGCTGCTGGATGTGTAAATATGCATGTTGGTGGTTAACAAGCTTTTTGCCATATTGACTTGATATTTTATTGTCGTGTAAATCCATTGTCAGATGACAAGTCCTACTATAAAAAAAGCTCTTTGGAGGAAACGCTCTCCGCTTCTCCCCGCTGCCCGTTTCCTGTTGGCAGAGCAGACTCATCGTGAATTTCCACTCACAGTAAAAGTTACAAGCGTTAGTGAAAGAGTGGCATCAAGTGGCAAAAATAAATAGCTGACATCCTCAGGTGCCGACACAGAACCAAGCTCAGGCTTATGTACGACACCCCATCCTGTACCCACAACAACAAAATATTCATCGTCAGCACCGTCTACGCTCACATTTACTATGGCAGTGTCCCCCATGCGTCCTGTGATGGACGACGCACGGCTGCCGTACAGGTAAGAGGTGAGAACAAAAGAGAAATGGCGAGACTATGGCGTGTTTCACTGCGGTGGGACATTCCACAGAGTAGCTTCCACAGAGGCGTCGAGTCAGATAACGCAAGATACGCTGACACTTTGTGCAAATCAAACTGGCTGGAGGACTGCATGGAAGTCGATACGGAACAAAGCAATGATAACGAAACAACACGGTCAAGTAGCAACTCTTAGATTCATTTTATAACACAAGATATTCCTTTTTCATGGGCAGAGATATATGAAAAAGTATCTTTACAAAGTGGATTTTTAAAATTCATGACTAAACAACAAAAAAATAACAAATACCACCTCTTAAAATACAGGTTTAAGAGTAATGCAACCAGCCCTGCGGCCATATTGAAATATAGTAGCACCAAAATATTACAGACTGTAAGGAGAGAGAGTTCATCCTAAAAGACGGACAAAGGGAAATGACCCCCCCCTCCCCTCCTCTCTGCCTCTCCAGGATTCAGCAGCCCCCCCCTCCAGTGGAATGTATTGTTAAGCTGGGCCCAGTGATGTGTCTAGTTCAGGCTGGATTCTGGATGCAAAGAAGGGTCCCCCTTTACAGCAACAGGACCGGGTCTAAGCCCGACAAACGTCCCAGTTAGACCCGACACTCCTCTGACAGAAGTAGCGGGAGGGCTGCTGTTGCAAGGCTCAGTGGGAGGGTTTTCAGGCTTACTGCGGGTGTGGGCAGGACCCCCCCCCCACACACACACACACAGACAGGTGGCTGGGAGTTTCGTGGCGTCCAGGTCAGTGTCCCTGGCAAGTCTTGCAGCACATTTGCCTGAAATATGGCCGGCTGCAGAACTTGAACCTGAGCACCAGGGGGCAGTAGGCCACAGTGTTCACATCTTTACACTCTGCAGGAGCACAAAACCAGAAATGGCTTCAGAACAGGATTTATTTTACAGAGCAGTGAAGCAGCAATGACTCAATCACATTTGTACGTTTACTTTTAGTCTGTTTTAATGCTCTGATCATTTCTCTGTGGGTATAATTATTCATTAACTTTAGGCGACTGAGAAATTTCAGTTAAAAATTCTTGTACACACTCATTTGTGCGAAAGGAAATGTTATTTATGTTTATTTACAAACTGAGAATGATGAAACGAAACCCAATATGCCGCTGATAACAGCCTAGGAATACGTTTATGTTCATTACATTTTGAGCTTCATGTTAATTTCAGTTAAGTGAGTGAACTTTGACCTTCGGGGTTGTCTGCATTGACAGGCAGACTGAGGTTACATTTGCTCTTGCACTGCTGCATGGCCGCCGGCCGCCGATGGTCCAGACACTCGTGGGACGGCAGGCCGTTGTGGTTCAGGCACTGCACCGAACGCATCTCCTGACCCAGTCCACACTTTGCAGAGCACTAAGGACCAGAAACACACACACACACGCTTACAAAAGATATAAAACAGGTGTTTGGCATTATAGCCTCAACATAAAAAAAAACTCATCTCACCTCTCCCCAGGGCCCCATTACCCACTGAGGGGGAGGACAACGTTGAAGGTTACAGCGCACCCTGGAGGTGGGACGGCCGTGTTTGGGACACTTGGACTCCGGCAGGTTGTCTCTACTCGCCCCGCTCTTACACAAGACAAGACGGTGCCTGTAGCCGGGACCACAGCTGGGCGTACACTGCCGATAAAGAAAGAAGGAGACGCATGGGCATCAGGTAGGAGAGACGGGAGGCGATGGAGAGGTCAGCAGGGGTTCGCTGCGGTCAGAAGCATGCAAAGAAAGACCCTCGGCATCCACTCGGCAGAGGGCAGCAGAGTCAAGAGCCATGGCAGTTACTGCAAACCAGCGAGCGCAATCACTGAAGCACAACTGTGGAGAAAGGTTGGACAATGAAGCAATTCTGACACAATTTAGTTTGGCTTGAATTCATCCTGAACCCAGAGCAGAGCTCGAGTTCCAGGAACGCAGTAAGACGCGACACGGGGGGACATTTCTGTTCCGTGGTACTCGACGAAAGACAAGACGAGCCAGCGAGACGCGTCTAGAAAATGTGGCTCGCATATCTGCACGTTTGCAAAGACGCAAACACTCTAAGGGTAAGAAGACGGGAGCGATGACCTCCACTTCGGTCAGAGAAGTCCCACATGACGTGCAATGCTATGATTGCAACGACAAAGCCGTGATGCATCCGCCTGTCGTGCATTTGATGGTTTAGATGCAGCTTGCGCTCGCTTGCCGGACGCACCGTGTTTCTGATGGTCGAATGGAAAATAAACACCACTGTCCGATCGAGGAGGAATTCTGCACGAGTTGACCAAATAAAACCAAAAAAAGAAACATTGCAGGACTGCATGGAGACCACATGTGTGAGGGGGAAATGCCTGCCTACCTCTGACCAATCCAGGGCCAGCCATTCAGGGGGGCAGCTGTGGTTGTTGCAGGGCTCAGTGACAGAAGGGTGCAGGGGGGTACATGCCGAGTCGTCCAGGACCTTCTCCTCCGTTCCAGAGACCCGCCTCTTGCATAACACCCCTCGTGTCCGCAGGCCGCCGTTACAGCTGCGACTGCATTCTGACCACGCTCCCGTCCACCAGCTAGAGGCAGACGAAAGCCCTCAGTTTATTACAGCGAGAGACAAAGCACATAGAATCAGTGAACAGAGCGGTCACACAAAGAACTATTACAGCCGGAGCTTGAATCAAAGGGAATGAAAATGCTTCTGCTCCACCCAAAAGGCAGAGGAGCGTCCACCAGCTCCTCGACACGGCAAATCTGATGATGGTGAAGACGACAATGATTAATGATGAGCGAGGAGGCAATAGCGTTCGGCGATTTGCACGTTTTCAAGAGTTCAAAAACAGACCTTCAGCTTCTCGCAGTTTGAAATGAAAATCACAGACTACAAACATGTATGGAGTTTGGAAAAGCAAGTCCTACAGCCTGGACGCTGTTCCATAAAAAGAGGCATACGCTTCCCGAGGACAGAGAATGACCTGCAAAGAGTTTACTCTTCGATCTCCAGCAGTCCTGCATTCCTTCAGCTGCAAGACTTTCAAGATAAGATTGCTAAAGAAGAACCTTGTGGTTTAAAAAAAGAAGAAGACAGTTTTGTCTTTAAGTTGGCCCCGAGATTGCAGAGCGGGCTGCTCAGAGTGGGTGGAGGGCCGAGCGATCGTCCATGCCAGAGGAAACAAAACATCCAGTAACCCTTCCAAAAGATCATTATGTTTCCAAGACATTACTCAAACACATCCACAACCAAGTGGGCCACAGCGGAGGAAACTCGATGTGGTCTTGGCTAATGCGGAAGCGAAGGATCCCTCATAAGAAAGGCAACATAATATACAGATACAAGATTTCATCACGTGCAGACACCTCCAATACGCTCACGGTGAGAGGAAAAGGGCAGATTTACCCTCAGACCACCGAGGTACCAGAACAAACAGTCACCAAGTTACACGTCCAGACTTCTTACCTCGGGGAGCACGGCTCAGTGTTGCAGGATCTTCTCTTCTCTTTGGATTTGTTCTTCTTGTCACAGAACTGGTTGTAGACGACTGAATGATCCGACTGCTTCTTACACACCGCCTGCTGAAACTGCACACCTGCCCACAGGTGAGAAAATGTGAAACTAGCAAACAAAAAGGAACAAAATGGAGCAATCTTTATTCAGGTTAGTTGTTTTGGGCACTGCGTCCCTTTTCCCCGCACGGAATCTTCCAGAATGCTGAGAATAATTATGCAGATTAAAAAAATAAAGTGTGTATAATACATTTTCCATGGAAATGTTTTCCTGGAAAAATAATTTAAAAAGCAATACGTGTTCGTTCCCACATGTGACCAACTCTGCTTTGGTGACAGTTTAAAACATTTTTGCAGGTGACTGGCAGCAAAAATAAATCTGCTACCCCACAAAGGAGGTGCTAATGTTCTGCTATAAGCATTAAAGACAAATACGATTGCTAAAATTTAGTTTGTTTAAATTTTGATCTAGTTTTTCATTCATTTAAATTTTCAAGTTTCATCCAAGATCTATAAAAGCCTTTGACAAACAAACAAAAGCAAATGGATTTAGGTGAAAACAAATCCTTCCCATTCACACACCTCTCCTATTCACTGATTCACAATGTCGGACAGGTTTTTTTTTTTTAAATTAAACAAACAATCCATGATGAATCACCCCCCATGTGATAAACTGCCACGGTTCAATGCCAACATTCACATCCTCCTCTTAATACCAAGTGAGATTATTTATTCCTCAGGGCTCTTATCAAGTCAGGCGACATGGATTATTAACTCACGAAGGCCAGAGAGGAAAAGGCAGATTGTCTGAAAGCGATATCTGCAGGAACCAGAGTTCTGCCTGAATGCCTCTGAGCTCAGCACAATTACTCCAGCAGTGCATTGTCCACAACCCACTATTATGAACGTCCACCTCTGTTAATGTAATTGCATTAAAGGGTTTTCTGGTGGTTGGTGTGACCTCAAATACATTTCTCCCCAAAGCAATAAATTTAAACTGTAAACACCTCGACAGCGGCCAAATTAACACGTTTGTGTAATTTGTACAAAACCCGAGTGTAAAAATGACGAGGGTGTTATATATTTCCTGTGTGGGTGCAGCGACTTCAAATAATCTTCTTGAATAAAGCAGCGTTCCCAAAATGTTTGACCACATTTAAACAAATCATGGCGTGAAACAGTCAGGATCGGCCGACACGGGTGCATTTCACGGAAAAAAGAAGGAAGTTCGTTAGTTTTATTGGAAAATGGCGAATAGTATTTAACATCTTCTCTGCATATGGAACCAATTCTTTTTTTTTTGGGGCTCTGGCAAATGGCAATTCAAGCACACAGATTGAGAACCCAAATTGTTGAACCCGCAAGTTAACACCCATTCATTTTAGGATTGGGGTTAGATATTTGGTTAGAAAAGTAATGTAAACCAGTGCAACATCCTCCCAAGTTGAAGCTACCTCCAGCGCAGAGAGCCGAGCACCGTGACCAGGAGGTGTAGTGCCAAGCGAAGCCGCTCAGTGGATCCTTGTTCACGGGTGGGTTAAAACGATAGTGGACGCCGGGGTTTTCCTCCCTCACCAGCACCTAAACATGCAGCTAACATTTAACACGACAAAATGATGGAGAAGTACTTGTGCCATATCTGTGAAAGACCCGTTTTTCATTGTTACCATGACAACCAGGGTAATGTTTGTTGGCCCCTGAGCTTCTAGCGTTTCTGGACCGTTGGTGGGCCGCCTGTAGTGGAAGGTGGTGCCAGCGATGTGGAACCTGCGTGGCGTGTCAATGGTCAGCTTCCCATTGATAAAGTACTGGTTCCCTTTACTCTTCAGCACTTGGATGGAAAGGGGAGGAGGAAAGACGTTGGGAGTAAAGAAAAGAGACGAATACACGTAAGAAAAAAATGATTTTGTGTGAACAATGGACAAACATTTATATTAATTCAAGATCAGTTTGAATAATGATATCTGACCGAGGTAGTTGAGGGAGATGTTGAGTTCCTGTATGTGGATGAACACTGACCCTTTAGGAATTCTGACCACCTCTTCATAACCTGCAACCGAATGTAAAAAAAAAAAAAAAAAAACAGAATTAAACACAGCAAAGGCAGATTATTCAATGGGGGTCAGGGGTGATGGATGCACGAGTAGTGTTTAGCTCTGTGGGATGCCAATGGACCAAGCAAAGACTTCAGATTCCAGCTGCATTCCTGGGCGCTCTCAGCTACACTGCTTGGCTCTTTGCTAGAGCGCAAATTCAATGCCAAGACCTAGCCTCCATCCTCCTCCTCCTCCTCCTCCTCCTCTTCTTCTTCTTCTTCTTCTTCTTCTTTTTCTCCCTTCATCTGCTTTGGTCTCTCTTTTTACGCTAATCTCACGTCCAGCTGGCTTTGCTCTGCTTTTACTCAGTTCTACTATCAATCAGGATTACGGCCCCATCACAGCACAGAGACTGCACTCACGAAGGTGCTAAACGAGGAAGAGCATGTCTTAGTATTGGTTGGATCTTACCGCCACTTTCGACACTGTGGGCCACAGCGTTTTATTACAAAGATCAGAAGGCTGGATGAGACCCAGAAGCAGCTAAACACGTTTTAAGTTCTGTCTTTAGTGCATAAATTATTATTCAATTCATAGAAGTGTGTCTGAACATGTGGATATAAACTCTGGGGTCTCACAAGAGTCCATCCTCGGCCCCCTCACGTTTAACTTCTATATGCTTCCTCTATGCCAAATTCCACAAAACAATAAACATTAAACAGAATTCTTAAAATGTCCTGTTCACTATCAAGTCCATTGTATAAAAAATGGACTTGCAGCCAGAGTGCTGTCAAAAATATTCTGGAAATATTACTACATCACTCCAATTCACTAATCGAGAACCCTCAAAACATCTGGGTTCCGCCTGTCGGTTGTACTGAGGTGTCAAATAAGAGCATGATGAAGCAACATTTTGTTATGCAACTTAGACAATCTCTCAGTCGATATGAAACAATCACCGCCGTGACAAACCGAAATTTAATTGTACGTTTAATATGGGTGATAAACTGGGTGCACCCTGCCTCTTGCCCAGTGTCAGCTGGGAAGCTTCTTCCAAAACCCTGCTCAGGGTTAAGTGGTTACCGAAAAAGGATGCATGAATGCTTTTCACATTGCTTGTATTTCTTTAAGGTTATTATCAGACATTTTTATCTGCACTACTTTATCTTCTTTCTCGAGTTGCTCACCTGTACGTGCACTTTTGATTTGTAAACTTTTTACCTTTTCTGTTACCTCTCACCATCCTGTACAACACATTAAACCGCCTTGTTGTATGAAACGCTCTATATATAAATAAAGTTGAAGTTATTCACGGACAGCCCCATGAATAACTTCAGTCTCACTAGAGGAAAAGGGAATAAAACAGTGAAGGAATGAAACCATTCCTTCCAATGCTTTGACCACAAGAGGAAAAATGAGGCTTGGCTCGTGACTCCTCTGGGGAGCTCCGAGAGGTGGGACTGACCCTGCTCCGGGTTTATAGATTGACGTATGGAAGATTAGAGGGTCTGGAGTTTGAGGTTTTTGGGTCTCGGAGACACACACATTGAGAAGAAAAGTGTGTTCTGTTAACAATCAGGGACCTGTGTGGTAAACACACAGCAAAGGAGCTGTAAAGCCCAGGCCCTTGACACTTCAATAACCCCTCACCGCCTCCCAGAGCCACAGGCTGCACACATGGAAAGAGACTTATGGGGGGACATTATTGCTTCTAATAGAAATGGACAAAGATTAAGTAGCACAACAGCTTCACTTTTCTAGGATGTAAGGAACTCCATTAGTCATTCATGTTTTGTCGTTTTTACTCTTTTTGTAAGTTCAATGGCTATTGCTAAACCTGGACTATTTAAATATCTTATGCACTGGGGGGGGGGGGGGCAATGGCTAAAGGCTTTGGGAGTACAGCGAAATCAAAAGCTTAGTTATTGACATGACCAAATGATGCCAGCGGTCATCAATCTTTCTGTTCCAAGAATAAGCCTCCGATCTTGGCCCAGGACGTTGGGTTAAGTTGAGACCAAGCTGTTCTGCAGTTGTGACAAAGTTGAGTTTAGACTTTTAGGACTTTTGACAGATTAAGTATACGCTTTAAACTCAACTGAACTCTGTTCACTCAACTTTTGCTGGCAAAAAAATAAATAAAAAAGAATTGGGAAATTGTGTATTTTATGGCCAACAGTATGTTGACACTACCGTCTATGTACCTTGAGCCCTGACTTTAACCCCACCACTGGGATGCATTGAATCAACAGCATAGAGCCAGGCCTTAATCACTTAACACGAGTGCCCGACCTCACTAATGCTTCTATGGCTGAAGGGGAACAAATCCTGGCGGTCCGGACTCCAACACTCGCCAAGGCCTTCCCAGAAGCAGTTATAGCAGCATACCAATGACTTTTAAATGGGGTATTCAACAATTGAAACGGTGTCCGCAAATGTTTTGATCACACGGTGCATTTTTTGGACAGAAATCCACAGAGAAATGCGTTTGGACATGTTCGCGTTTGACGAAAGCTTTTCTTGCATGGGTGAACAAGTTCTGCAATGCATGCTGGGACACTTATTAAAAAGGAGCCCTCCTCTGTTGTTGCTAAAGAGGTCAGTTGTCATGACAGTACTATACAAGCAGTGAAAAAAGACACAAAATGCAGTGGGAGATTCCTAAAATTGTAGAAAATAGCTGCGATGATATTATAACGCTAAATCTATTTTTATGATGAAAGTCGGCAGCATTTTAGGACTTCGGGGAGTACAAGTCAGGAAATCTTCTCCGTTAGCCTCAGCGATACTTCCAAATCACCCAAGTACAAGGAAGTGCAATAAATCAATACACTTTTAATTTGGATACAATGTCCCAAAAGACACAAACAAAAAAAGCTAAACTGATTTTTTTGGGGGGCCAACAAGAACGCGAGTTATTTTGAGGGTACTTGAGGTACTCAGCTGGGTTGACAGACTGGCCTGGCCACTGTGGTCCAGAGCACAGCTGCTGCTTCAGGGTGTGTCCCTGCTGAGGAATCCTGGGGGGGGGGGGGGATGTGGCGTTGACAGTTGGGTGAGAAACTCTTGAGGTTGGTGTTGAGGGGGGAGAAACGTAACCAAAAATAGATCCGAAAGCAGCCGGCCCTCAAGCAACACGGGTTGGACCTCGACTAAATCTGACTGACATGTGTCCATGAGTGTCTGCCGGACAAATATATTTATGCATACATATACTGTACATATATTTATGCATGTATGTATATATTTATTTGGGAGTTCTTTGAGGAATTTTTCTGAGGTCTTGGATTGACATATTTTATGAGATATTGAGCACATTTGAGACCCTGTAGCCTTTTTTAATTTACATATTATAAAATAAAATTTGCCCCTAATCTTTAGGCCAAAAACAAAAGTCAAGAGATCACCCTTAAATACTCAAGTATTTTATTACTGCTTGATATTAAGGGCACATAATACGCATCGTCCGGACTCAAAGGTCACGTGGCAGGTATTTTCTGTTGACCCAATTCCCTTTTCTGGACATCTACGTTCTTCAATGTGAATGACCTCGGCGACAGCAGCTGCAAAAAGAACAACTGACGTGATAACGAGTGCTGGTGCCTTTTGTTTGCGTACCTCCTTCAGGCAACGAGTCGTTGAAGACTCCTTCCACGGATGCACAGCTGCTCCCGTCACCCCCACAGATCCGGCATCGGTCCTCGCGAACGTCTGATCCGAGCATACGATCGCAACCCACGTGCTGCGGGAAGGGAGAAACGAGTGAGCTCCCGCGACACGAGAGGGGTCAAGGGTGAAGGGGCAGAGCGGGTAAGTTGAGGTGTCACGGTCCGACCGAGGGATTACCCCCCCAATGTCTTCCAGGCCACCGTTCCAAAACAGAGAAATATCAGATGGTAACTCCAGATGTGTTCTGATCCTGAGCAGACACGATGCTCTCGGGTTGTTAAACGCGTAGCGGTCCACATAAATAGGTTTTGTAATGAGTGATGCAGGTGGTTTTACTCAAACTCTTTAACAGTGTACCAAACCTAAACAAAAGTGTGGAGAATGAACGGCAGCTGCTCAGGTTCTTATTTATTCGTATGACAGTTGCTTATTATAGGGAATGACAATGAGGCTTATTATTACTTCAGTACTGATTAAATCACAGCTCAAATCAAATCCACAATTGAAACTAGTGTATTTGGGGGGGTTTTTGTGATTGACCCCGGGGCTGGAATTAACTGAAGCCGAGTCAGTGTGTCATGATTTGTGACTTAATTACATTTTACAGGAAGATTTCTGCAGCTTAATTTTTTTTTATTCATATGCAAAAAAACAAAAATCAAGAAAGTAGGTCATTATTAAAGGATATCTGACAATTGTGATGCAAATGAATAACGGAACGCATCCATCAAACTTAATCATCACTGAAGTATAAAATCACTACCGGCTATGGCTGCACGTACCTGTGCATATTTTTGAGAGTTTGGCAATCTGCTGTGCACATTTACAAAATGCACTTTTCTTAATAAGTCGGAACCTCCGCATTTTGTCCAGTAAATCCAGAAATAATTCTGGCTGAAGCCCGTTTTGTCTGCAGGCAGCCTGTGGTGCTCAACAGAACCATCTGTTTCCAAGTGTTTTCTTCATTGTTTTTACCTCCCACATTTCTCCGTCTCTCCTGTCTCATTATTTTAGGAACGCATCTCTGGGACTGAAGCCAGCATGAGAATGCAAACAAGAGGTTTCTCCATAGTGTTGTGAAAGTTTTATGTGTACATAAAATAATACGAGAGGCGAGCGGACGGAGCAGAAGGAAGAGGTTCTGACTGGAGGGCAGACAGAGAAGTTGCAATAAAGAGGAAGGGAAAGAGAGAGAGAAAAAAAGAAATTGGAGGAATGGATGTCAAGACCAAAAGGAAAAGAAAAAAGTGAGAGAAAAATCTAAGACTGCAGTGAATGAAAGGGTGTCTGCAGCGCAGACAGACTAACAGCTGAGCTGGAGGGTCACCGAGTTCCTCCAGAGCAGAGTACAGGGACAGGAGGCGAGATGTGGAGGAGGAGGAGAGAACGGAGAGAACGGAGAGGGGATGTTGATAAACAAAATCCTCTTTTTGGATGAGTTCCGGAACTCCAACCTCCCTAACCCCTGAGCCACTTAAAATAAAGCGAGATCATTGGGGGTGAGAGGCAAAATGAGGGGGAGCTTAAAAAAAAAAAAAAGAAATATATTTTGGAACTCGACAAGAAGCAGCAGGCAACCACAATACAAGCTGGACGTCTGGATATCCTGAAGTTTGGGTTTCTTTCGCCGTCCGAAGCTCATGCTTACATTTTGGAGAGAAGCCACACTCAGAATAAACAAAAAGTGTAACCAACAACAGACGGGGAATCAACAGCCGCCATGTAACCCGTTTCATATGGGTGTTAAAACGAGTCCCAAAATAAAGGGAAATCTATTGCGCTTCGTCATAACACATTGTAGATATGGTTTATCGAGCCCATCGCACACAAGCAAGGGGTTGAAACGATTGCGCAAGTTAACATCCGTCAGGCATCTTTCTTCCTTTGTGTTTTTATGTGAGATTGTCCATGCAAGGGAGGAGTGAAGCAAAGAGACATTGTCCACTATGTAATCGAGCACAGATGGTGGACACACAAATCTAAAATGCAAAAAATACTAATAAATAACCCTCTGCGGCTGTTAATTTACGTAAACCGATGATACATGATGTGTTGTCAGAGATAGAGAGCAAGATGGGGGGGGGGGGGGGGCACGGCTCCAATAATAAAAAAGTGGAGGCCAACGTTTAATGAGAAACACTGTCCTCTATTCTGATGTTTTACCCTCGATGTTGAAATGGGTCATATTTCAAATCAAACAATTGTATGGATGCACGAGCGTGCACACACACACACACACACACACACACACACTCACTTTTATCTCACCTTACACTCTCCGTTTACGCACACATCCAGAGAATCGTCTCGACAAGGTGTGCCATCCACCACAGCCGGAGCACGCTCTGTGTAGAAGTTGTATCCTTCCGCCAAGCAGTTGAGAGAACACGGTTTCACCCCACCTAGATGCGCGCACACACACACACACACACACACCAGAAACTCTCTTTATTAGAGCACAAAATCGGACAAAAACACAACAACCTGGACAGAATGCTCGGCCCTGAGGCAGAGCACGTGAACGTTAATGAAATCAATACAGATGATAAACAAAGAGGATGGAGACAACATTCTTATGGATTATGAAACTGATCATCTTTGGGTTTCATTTGCTTTTAGAACAAAGTAACACGCGTGTCCAAATACACAGGAGATAAATAGCTACAACGGCTCTTTGGTGACGCAATGTCTTATCTTATTAATAATAATAATTATTGTAGCATGTTTGGACCCGGTACATTTCAGTGACCTAATAAACACACACTTTTGCAGGCCTGCTCCAAACAAGTGATATATATCCTTCATCCATGTGCGCAGCTCTGCAACAGTTCCATAATTTGAGTGGCTGTTGACAACAGTCTGCACTGCGTTTGTTGCTGGGAGAGACAGGCTGCACTCCGTCCTCACAGGCAGGACAAAAGCGTGAGCGAGAATGAGAGGAGATCGGAGGGACGGCATCATGGATAACAGAATGGAATGAGCAAAGAGCACGGGCGTAGGAAGCATTGAAAGCAGGGTGGGTCATCCAACGGTAATCTAGGATCCTACCGTCCCAAAGAAATATCTTAACACAGGAGAAGTCATTTCCTGTGTGATGGTGTCATATTTAAGATATTTAATAGAGCTAAGGTGGGACAACTGTTATTAAGATATTTCCTGATGTACATTTGAATGGCTAAAAATGCAAAATTACTGATTGGAATTGAATTTCATAAATTAATTCACACCCATTAGAGAATAAGAAGTTTGGTTGGACTATTTCTCGTATCGCTGCCTTGCCTCTTCATTTCATCCCCTGCTTTCCAGTCATTTGCCTCTGAGATTTCAATGATTTTGTCAAAGGGACTGGATTTGATAAAGAAGCACGTGTCGAGAGGATAAACTGTTATTTTCCAGCACAATAATTATTTTAAGATGCAGGCCTTGCTTGACCCTCATAAAATAGCCGTGACGCACATGAGGATGAATTTATAGAGAACACAAGATAAAGAGGAAAAAAAGAAAAAGTTAACGATCTCCCCCAAGTAAGAGGTTAAAAATAAAAAGAAAGAAAGCTGAACTGAGAGTTCTGAGAGCATTAGAGGACGGCGGAGGACAAGGAAGGGGCTGGGCGCTGTGATCTGGCCTTAATGCCGGGCAGAATCTATGGCACTCATCCTATTATAACAGCTGCAAGGAATTTCCATTGTAAAATCAGCTGACTTGATGAGAGGAGCGCTCGTTGCCTGAAGTTGGAATCCAGCCATCTCTGTAAGCCATTATGTTTTTGGAGGGCTAGATTAAAGGCAGTTTTGTTGTTGAAACTATTTATCGTTCACATCCAAAACGTAGCGCTCATCAGAAGCAAGGAATTCTCGCAAGGCATTGTGGGATGCATGGATCTCTGCAGCCAGCAGCTGTGGGCCAGACAGGGGGGGGGGGGGGGGGGGTCTGCTGCTTCGATTCACTGTCTCCTGTATCTCCCTCACACACACACGCACACACACACACGCACACACACACACACACACTGCCTTCTGTTCATCTCCCGTCGTCAACTCTTAACTTAAAGTACTGGTTTCCATTTGCTCTTAGATCGTATAAACAGCAGTTTGAAGTTCATCGCTTGATTATAGCCGCTTACTTTAAACCAACGGCTGACGGTGATGTAAAGAGCAAAGAGGAAATCTGCGGTAGAAGTCACCAATGTGCGAGTAAATAAACATATCAATAATTACACACACATATATATTTATACAGTCACCTCCTCTGTATGACTTCCAGGTGTAAAATTTTCCTCGGAAAGGAACGCTGTCAAAATCCGAGCATTGAATCTCTCTGAAATCTCGGGAGCCTGCAGGGCACTCCTGTAAAGAACAAACCGTTGATTTAAATACTTTTCAGGATTTTTAGCACCGCACGTTCACCAGGCGGCTCTCATGGCGATAACGGGGCAGCGCAGCAATGCTCACGTCAATATTGCAGGACCTGAAGCGCTTCCTCTCCCCCAGACAATACTTTCCACCGATGGTTGGCCTGCAACCAAAACGCAAAGAGAATTGGGCTGGTCAGTCACATCTGAGTCCAATTTAAAAATGGCCTATCCTCCATCACGTCACCACCCAATACTGGCTCCTGATTTCTGCTTTGCCTGCCTTCATCAGTGTGTTTTCAATCTCACTGTCTGTCTCTTTTATTGCTTTACTGTCTGTCGCAGACCACAACGACAGTGTCTACATTAAAAAAAAAAAAAAAAAAACAGGCGGAGAAGGAAGCCAGAGTCTGGCACTGTCAAATGTCTGCCTCTGCTAAACGTTAAATGAATTTATGGAGCAGAATGGAACAAAAGCAAATATGCAATCGACAAAACACAAATTAAACAAAAGATTCTCTTCAGATTCGATTCAGGTCATGCTTAGTTTAATCCCAAATAATTGAGGGATCTGGGGATTGTGATTTAAAAGCAAGTGTGATGGATATTTGGTGATGAATTATTTCAAAAGGCCATAAAAATAGTGATGCTAATGCCAGATAAAGATAATGGAGATAAATCTCAGCTCTCTCTGTATTGTGTTTGTGAGTTCTTCCTGTGAGAGTCCCTGATCCAATAGAACTGATGTCATATTATCAGGATTTAATCATTGAAGATGATCTTTATCTGGCTAATTTATAGCATTACTCTATTTCTGGATACCAAACTTCATGGTTTGGAACTGATTGGGGTCATTCTTCTGTTTAGGGTAACACAATTCTGTGTTTTTTTTTTATTAACTGTAATTACACCTGCTTATAAATGTAAAATCTACAGGCTTTATATACCTATGAAGCAAATGCTCTCTGTCTGCTTTTCTGAGCGTCCTCCTTGAGAAACAACGATTCAATACACTTCACGTTTGGTCGATGTACTCCAGAAGTAACTGCAATACTGAATTTGATGCGCGTTGGACTTGCGATACTTTCATTATTGTGAAAGATGCAATATTTCTACTTCAAGAGGACGTAATGAAGTGAAGGACGAAATGTCCAGCCTCCTGTCTGTGCTAATCTGCATTTTAATGTTGATAACAAGATGTTTCAACAGTGTGATTTCACCACATTAGAAGGCATCAGAAAAATTCCCTCCTGGTCTATGGAGGGTGTTTCCTTTCTGTGCTGTGGTGAAAAGACACTTCCTGCAAGCTGCATGTAAAGTAAGGTTTGTTGCCAGGAGGAGGTTTGTTCCACAACACTGGAAATAAACCTACAATACGACTGCCAGACTCCGGATGTTTCATATTAACATAAGCTGCATTTTGCCTTCAGCAGGAGGAGAACGTCATTAAAGTTTGTCTCCAGTCTCTCAGTACGGATAAAAGCTACAACCTTAGCAGCCAATAATTATTATTTCAATTCAAACATTTATTAAGATAGATTAGCACAACACGTTTTGAATTAATGTATGCATGCACATAAATATGCTAAGAGCGACGGTGTGTCTAGAAATTTCCCTCTGGATTAATAAAGAATCCGTCTCTCTCCCTACCTACCTGGGGCTGTCACAGTGTCTGACAGAAGAGGAGACTCCGCCTCCACAGGTCCTGCTGCACTCCTGCCAGGGTGACCACAGCCCCCAGCCCCCATCCACGCCCTGTGGACGGGTCCCGTAGGCCACGCACATCCTCTTGTAACACCACTGCAGCACAAATAAAGATAAAAATTTAGACATCCTACAATTCTGATATTCTACACACATTTTACGTGCTCATCAAGGTGAATCGTTTCAAACTGTCCTATTCTATGTTTTATGGGCCTTTTTATGGCCTCTCTTACAACAAGAGCAAAGCAAGCAAATAAATGAGTTTAATTTAACTGAAATCACCCCTTTTTCTATGGTGCTGGTCTGACATATGGTTCCCTCCGCAGCAGGAATGCTGCTGGTGATGCAACGGTTGCTCTTGCTCATGCACCACAGCTCGCTGCAGACTTCCTGTGTGTGTGTGAAAGAACAGTGAAGACGGAGAGAAGCACAAAAACAAGGAGATTGACGGCGCGTCAGAGTGTTTCTGCACGCTGTCGTTCACCATCCTTTCTTTCTGCTCCTGCTTTAGAGTTGATGTTGAAGTCTCTGAAGCAGCTGTTGCAGGTGTCCATTCACACTGAACGTGGCTCCACAAAAGTTACCCATGCAATAAAGTAGATGCTATTCTGCTAAAGTATTGCAAGATGCCTCTTACAGTCAGGAACAGACATCAGGCAAAAGCCGTGAGAAAAAACACAAGCGCTAATCTGTACGCTGTGGAATCTGCATAAATCCTAGTGCACTATAATATATAGTCATTTATCTTTGCTCTTATCAGGATGAACTCACCGCGTATTTACACTGCCGAGACCGGACGCCGTACTGGAAGCGGCATTGTTCGTCTGCGTCGTAGGCCTGGCCCGGCGCCGTCGTTGGGTACACAAACTCCTGCTTGGCGGGAATGTTATTGAGGCAAGAGCCCATACCCGAGCTGAAAAAAAATAATGGGTTCAAATTAGCATGACCGTTAATAGGCAGCGTTTTATCGATTTGCTCAGAGAAAGAAAATTAATTACAGTCGTGGATTCGCCTGTTGTCAAGATTCATCTGCTGGATTTAGTGTCTCAAAAATGTTACTATGGCATCCAAGGGATGTTTTTCTCTTTTTTAAACCTCTAATTGCTAAATGACTTGTGGTTTGCAGACATACGATAGGCTGACTCACTCCAGGAAGCTGGTGATGTAATCCTGGCTACAGGCGGACCAGATGAATGGGTTCGTCTTCATGGTGATGTGATCGGCCATCAGCTTGGCGGTCTCCTGGCTACGGGGCCCGCAAGCATTTCCCATACCGTCATGGTTCATCCCAAACCTAAAGCCCATGATGATAAAGTGACATTTTGAGGTTGTGTAGATCAGTAAAAGGTCCCTGCAGCACAGATGGGGACATTGGAAAACACATCAGTGCGGATAATGAAGTGGGAATCCGAAGTTGTGGGGCGCCAGACAGAGCCTTGTCTGACTAAATTAATTACATTAAATAAGACGAATATGAAAGTACAGAAAGGGCATATTACCTCAACCCTGAATCATAAACCTGTGGGGAAACGTAATTATTGACCTTATTGTGGCGGACCACCACAGTGTAATAGCGTATAGTCCACAGCTGTCAATCTGTGACCAGACGTTTTATTATTGCCGTCACAGTGGGCAGCGTCCCTCTGGAAATAGCACTCTGGTGCGTTGGCACTCAAAGCCCTGCTGGGTTTCTACTTGGCATCAGATCTGGAGCCGATTTACAACAAGTAGTGCTTTTTTTTTAAACTGTAGAACTTTTAACATGAACACATTAAATAACAATTCTGTACTTTAAGCAAAAAGAAGAATTAAACCTTTGAAGAGGTAAAAAAAAAAAAGCAACCCCCCCCCCCCCCCCCTCCATCATTCGCTGGTTAACAGTTACCCAGTGGGTAACGGGGCACCCTGCGTACCCGGTGGCGTAGTGGGTAGCGCTTTCTCCTGATATTAAGAAGGAATCGGGTTTGCATGTTCTCTCCGTATCTGCATGGGTTTTCTCCGGTTTCCTGCCACCTCCAAAAACTTGCAACTTAGGTGAATTGATTGCTTACAAGTTGTCTGTAGGTCTGTTTGCGTGTGTGCATGAGCGGTTGTTCGTCTTTCGTGTCGTCCCGCATTCATTCATGCGTGCGTGTGTGTTTCACTCACGTGTGTCCGATCTCATGGGCGATGGTGAAAGCTGTTCCGAGGCCGATGTCCTCGTTGATGCTGCAGCTTCTCTCAGGTTCACACATTCCTCCTACAGGCGCCAGACCTGTGTCACACACACACAGACACGCACACACACATTAATATCACCTTTGAGAGTGTAAAATCATGAATACTGCAGACATGAAGACAAAATTCATAAGTAAAATAGGGACGATTCACTCTGGGTTTTATGTTAAGGTTCAGTTTAGTAAAATAGGCATTCGGCCATGATGATTCGGTTCAGGCAGAATAGTGTTCGTTAGTGCAAACACTAAATTACACCAATAATAGATGTGTGTGTGTGTGTGTGTGCGCGCTTTACCTAGGGTTTCACAGGGCTTGTTTTTTTGGATGCAGATGTCGTACCTGCAGGTGGGAAGGAAAGAAAATCAGACAAGTTTTAACCTCATGAGGAAGAATGCAATCCAGTGCATGCAAAAACATTTGGCATGGGCGTGTAGCGTACTCAAGACCGTGACACACACACACACACACACACACATGTTGGACAGCAGCGATAGTTTTAAGGAACAATTGAAGGAAATGATGGAGCGTCACTGTGGTGTCATCCGTCTGGACTGCATCCATCCTCTCGATACATCCCGTTGTAGAAATGTTCTCACGGAGCCAACACCTCAGAAATAACTGATCTACACTTCTCCACGCCTCCTCTTACATAATTACCTTCTGTTCACCCCGTCCCGTTCAGATGACTCCGACCAAACCGGGGTTGTGTCGTTTGCTGTTGTGCATTCCTCAATCAGCGTTTTATCCGATATGCAAATATAACAGTTACTCCTGATGAGTGAAGGAGCGGCTATAGAGCAGATTCACACAGTTTAAGGAGGCCTTGCTCTGGATTCCGCTCGCTTTCTCAACTTCTCAGCACATCTCTGCATTCTCTGGCTGCTTTCGTGAAAGTATAAATCTGTCATTGTGTCTCGTTCGTGTTCGCTCCAGATGCTGAGCTGGGCAGAGCAGCCCCAGCTATCGTCCACCCGAGACAAGACAAAACACACTCCTGACCTCGACTGAAAATGCTGGAGGATAAGGAACGGGAATGTCAGAATTCTGCTCAGAGGAAACTGAGCAGAAGAAAGTTTAACCCTTACAGCTGCAGTGCCGAGTTGCTGTTTATCGTTTGTGCGTTTCCTCACCTGGTGATAAGCACGGCAGTGTCGTGGTGAGCGATCCCATTGTCTGGGATGGCGTTGCTGTAGCTGCTGCGGTGTTGGATGGTTTTCTGCCACTTACAGAAGCTGTCTAAAGACTTCCCAGCATGGTGGTTGATCTCCAGTGCCGGCTGGTAGACAGACAAAGAGAGAATACACAGTTAAAAGCAAATAGAAAAAAGCATATTTCAATATTTAGAAACACAATAAAAGCGGATAGCTCAACTCTTGCAGTTTCTATTAGATGCTATTATGCCTCTCAAGGGTAAGAATCTGCAGCTTTTATTCATCATTTATTGATAAGTAAATGGTCGTTGGACAAAAGTACCAATGTGAGGATATTACTGTGAGTTTTGAGAAATTGTGATGAGCAATTTAAAATTGCTGGTTGCAATCCAGAAAAAGGGGTCAGCTTTGCGACTCTTTTTCTCGATGACAAGTTTTTAGTTTTTCTGAAAAATATTTAAATAGAGATTTGTGGTTTTCCCTGGAAAGCAGCTTCATTAGATTGCAGCTAACTATGTGGAGGCAGGATTTCAGAGAAGGCTTCTTTTTTTTCTAGCATTATGAGAGTGCAGGGAGGAGAAGGGGGAGGACGGAGTGCTCTGCTGGCCACAGCTGGCGAGAACTCGTAACCCAGGAATGCATGTGGTGACATAACTAGTAATTGTCTCATCCCACAGTCCCTCCTTTCTGGGCCCAGTGCTGGCGTGATTTTATTTTCCAGGGACAGCTCGCCGTCTTCAGACCTGGAAACCGGCAGCGGAGCAGCGACTGCGCTCAATCTTGTCCTGACCTCAACCTAAATGGCCCACAGAGGGGGGAATAATAACACTAATACAGCCCACTGCTCTTGGTCCTAACGTTAGCTCTCTGTCTGAGGACAACCGTATCCGTGAGGCAAATTCCGGGGCTGCAAAATAAACATATGGAGAGAAAAAAAAATATTAAAAAGCATTTTTGAGAAATGCTGCCTGGCGGCTGAAGCTCAGGCCGGAGGGACTTGGATCGGGGGGTGGCTGGTTCTAGAACAGTGCAGACCACAGTTTGGGAGGGGGAACCAGTTCACTTCCTCGTCATCGCTGAGGTGCCCTTGAGCATGGCACCGATCCTCCCAACAACGTGCAGGCTGCTTTTAATGTAATCTTACATTTGCATGTGTATAGGCCCTTAGTTTATGTGTCTATTAGGCCTATGTGTGTGTGTGTGTGTGTGTGTGTGACATCGTGCATCTGTTTAAAGTGAAATTAATCCCCATGTGGGATTAATACAGCACCGTTCTTCTTCTAAATAAGAGACGTGGTGGAAACCTCAAAGCCGCACTGTAAAGCCCCTGCAAGTCCTTATTCATCTGTGAGCTTGCTAGGAGGTCAGAATTACGATGGAGCGGGTTGCTTTCTAGCACCGCTTCCGCTAATGGCCGGCTTATAAAGTTGGTTACTAGGTAGTTAGAGGGCCAAGTCATCCCTCCTACTGCGGGGGTGAGGTCGTACACCTTGTATGACCTTGTGGTCCAGTTGTGGAATCAAAAGCTGCATCCTGTCTAGCCTCCATTCACTCGCTTATGTCAGACAAGACGCTGCAGCCATGCCAACAGTTTAGGGAGGCAGCAAATCAATGGTTAATATTAATGTCAGCATCGTTAATTTGCTTCGCTTTATTCATCCCGGGTGGGGTCGCACAAGTTGCCAGTTCATCACACAGTCACAAAAAAAGACGCACAACCATTCTCTCTCACTCAATATGGGCAAACTGGTGAACTGGCAACATGTCCGGGGTGTACCCTGCCTTTCTCCCGGTGTCAGCTGGGATAGGGTCCAGCCCCCCCGCCTGGATGAACGGCGAAATAATTTTAGACGATACGTTTCCGGTGTCAGAGGCTGAATCTAATTTGAAGCTTTTCTTCACAGTGGATGTCCATCATAGCAAGGGTCAGAGAGGTCATTGTTCACCATAGTAAGCAGCAGAACAGTCACAAAGCAGCGCTGTCTGACAAGTAGGAGACCCCCTTGCCCCTTTCATTAGAGCGGAGGCTGCTTTCAGACTCATGGTCCACCGGATGTGGACGCAAACAAGGAGCTCACAGATGCTGATCGTGTGTGAAGATAATGAGGAGAAGCAGGAGAAGAGCGAGGCCATTTCTACAACGCATTCCAACAGTTTATTCACCTGGTCTTCCATGAGCAGGATGAGCCGTGTAACCACAATGTTGACTGCGTTCCCCAGGCTAGAATCCTGGAACAGTTTGGCAACCTGACCTCCAGGGAAACAAGAAAAGACCAGTCTTAAAAACAGCTGATGCACCGCTGGAGAACCACGTTGGAGACAGACCCAGGAGCAATCCCTCATAAATGAAGATTTGTAATGGAAATATCTTGGCACTAATTTTTCTGACCACAGCAGTAACATATATTCTGCTTATGTAGAAATGTTTGTTTTAACTTTAGACTTGTGGAACGAATCATGAATATTTTTGCAGCAATGGTTCAGATTCCTGCCTCGCTATGAGGTAGAATAGAGAACGGTGAAGTCAGCGCACCAGATGGTTTTCAAAGAGCAGTAATAAAACCAACCAGTGGCAAAACCACTACCACCAGTCAAGCTGCTCTCAGACACTCGTCATTATTGGAGTCTGCTTTCCGGGATTCCCCAACACTCCGGATGCAACCTGCTCTGTAACAACAGCGGCTGAGCAACCCTTCATTATATACGTTCCCAAAACGTGAACGTATAGCCATTAACTGCGTGTGAAGTGATCCCCAGTGACAGATAGTGCAGATGAAGATGAAATACAACCGGAGACTGTCTGACTGAATCACGTGACCTTCTGGAACAGAAATAGAAAGCCTACATTTGTTATTCTTGCCTTAAATCTTTAATCGGATTTAAAAAAAAATACTAAATCCGATTACGCTTGCACAGAAACTTATTTCTGCCATTGTAGTAATCTCACGATTGAATAATTCCATCATATGTGAGAAATCGTTTCAATGCGCCGTGCATGTAGAACCTTTGTGTTGTGAAACTTACAATATTCATGACGGCCAGGATGTACTGTTCGATGTCTCTGCGTCCATGGTAACCCACCATCATCTTGTCGGCAACCACAAGGGTTTCCACGTAACGCTCCCGGCTGACCGAGCGCTTCAGAGGCAGCTGCCCTCGACCGACATGGTGGGGAGGCGTCTTCAGAGTCCGCTGCCACCACGACGCGCCTTTCATGGGCTTCTCATCTGCAGATCGATCACGTCACCGAAGCACGAGTGATGATCATTTGAAACACTTTGAGCCCATCAATGATTCCAGAAAGCACTTCAAATTCTCTCCTCTCACCAATGACGCCACAAGATTGGCCCTTGTACTGATAGCGGAGGGATGATCGCTTGTAAACCACATGGGGGCGCCCCTCTGCTCTCTCCCCCCTCTCCATTCTGGTCTGGTTATCTGGTGAGACAAGGGGTTCAATCAGGTACTCCTCCCCCCCTGCAACAATCACCCCCTGCTGCAGAGAGATAGATTCGCAGAACAGAAGAGAATAAAATAACAGAAATCACTGCTCTCATGATGTAAATGTCACAAACGAAAAGTCTTAATGAAAAACAAGAGAAAACAGCAACATAAATGAACCCAAAAATGCTCCATCATTGCTAGAAAGAAAAAAGCTGACGAAAATAATGGCTTAAAAAACAGCTGAATACACGGAGACTTCAAATCAACCGCTCGGCTCCCAGCGAGGGAAGCTGAGCTTTGTGTTTGATGTTGGTGCAGTTGTTGTCGTCAGTTTAAGATCAGCATCATCTGAAGCCCACATGCAAAGCTGAGCAGTATAATGCATTACATGTGATTGGGATTATGTAATCAGATTACATATATAACACTTTCCCATGAATAGGATAATGCTCACTATGCCCTGTTTTTGTACGGTCATTTCATTTCACAGAGGCTAAATTTGCTGAAAATGTTTGCAAAATTAGCATTTTGAACTTCTTGAGGAATACAGTAATACATGAAATTATTTACTAATAAAAGACACACATGCAGAATGGCCATCGGGTCAAAAAAGTAATATCAGACAACACAACTGTTTAATAAACAAATAACAATTGTTGCACAATCATTTACATTTTTACAGCAGGGATGCGAGCCTAAAATCATCCATCCTGTGTTAGGACCGTCCCACTACGAACCCCCCCCCCTTTGGTGTGGACCCTGAAAGGTACCGGGACCACACAGATCAAACAAAGACACCCAAACTCATGTGAGAGCATGAAGGCGTGAATGAGAGCGAGGAGAATGAGAACATTTCGGTTCAGCTCATGCAGCACGTGTTGCCGTGGCGAGGGCGAGTGTCTCCCGTTGACTGGCAGCGGCAGACTTTCAAAGCGCCTTTAATCCCCATAATAAAGTTAGTGATGCTCCCCTGGACACCCGGCCGGCTCGCCGGTCTGGCAAACAGTAATTGCGTGTGCGGCTTATTAACGCTCCGTGGAGCGCGTCCGAACCTCAGACGTGTGTGCAGCGGTTTGTAGTGAGAGGACGCGCAGATACATGATGCTGCAAGGCGAGGGCAATAAATTCAGCCTAAAAGATTGTGAGAAACATTACTGATTTAACCACTGTGGAAAGCTGTTAAATTGTCCAATGACATCATCAACCTAATTTGAACAAAGCTACCTAACTCAAAGTCTCACATGGTGAATCGGCACGAAAGTGGAATTAAACATAGCTATTGCCATTGTGCAGTAATTGCCCCATCTCTTCTATTGAAGGCAACCCTGATTGGTTAAATAATTTGCCCCCCCGAGTCTCCAGTAGAACTGGTCCCCATTTAGCTTCAGGTCATTTCAGTTTCTTAGGACAACACTGGTTGGTCTGGCAAAGACAAAATCATGAGTGATCATGGTTTGTTCTTTCCTGCCATGATATCGGAACAGATTATTTATTTTTATTCTTACCAGGCCGTTACAGTTGCTCAGGGCCACTTTGCTGGAGTGCGGCTGGTCTTGGAGATGCCCCACATAGTGGCAGTGGGGAGAATACGGGTGACTCCAGGCCAATCGACCTCTCTTCCAGTATTCCACCCTGAACTGCCTGGACAGCAAGCTTCCCTGTAGCGTGAGGTTCAGCAGGAAGTTGTTGCGTGACGTGGAAAGCTGGTAGAAGAGCTAAGAGACGGGAAAACAAGAGTTCAAGCTCATGAATGGCTTTTGGATCAGAAAGTTGCGCGTCTTAGAGAGGAATCTATAATGTCATGCACAGAAATTCAACAATGAGAATAAAAAAAATTATTAAATGAATTTCAGAAAGCATAATACAGAGTCAGGCAGTCTGTCCCCAGTGCTGCGTCTTCTTCTGTGGTGTTGAGGCGTTTCTGTGGCCAGCGTCTCACCACTGGGTCCTACACGTAATGGGACGGCAATCTCATACTGGCCCAGACTGGACAGGAAAGCGGCTAGAGAGGGAAGGAAATAAACAAGGCATAGCAGGAAAATCTCAGTTTAACTTAATACATCCAAAATTCAACATAATCTAATTGACTAATTAAGAACAGTTGTGAATTTGGGAGTTGTTTATATAAATAACTATAGGACATTGAAAGAGTAACCTAGTTGGCAAAAAGCAATTAGCAGGATTTTTAGCCCATTCCTGACGAGATCCCTCCATTCCAAAAGCCCTTCCTGCATGAGGCCAAAAGGATGTTGCCATGGTTTCACTGAAACTGTACACTTCCTGTCCGTCCCAGTCTGTACCGGGGCCTGGCTGAGATTTATTGTCCAAACAGCCAACGTCAGCTAGCTGTTTGGACAGTTTTCATCGAGCCTTTGGCCCCAGTCGGTGGAGACGCAGCCCCTTCCCACACAGAGTAAATACCCAGAGATCAGAGTTTCCTTGTACGCACTTGAAGGGCTCTCTATGGGGGGGGGGGAACACAGTTGATAGGCCTGGCTTGAAAAAACAGAGTGCAATTAGAAGCGCCGCCTTCAAATGGAAATGGATGCTGTATTTTCGACATGGGAAGTTTGGTACAAAATATGATCGGTGTTCAAAAAGTGAGGACAAAAAGGGATGATGCGCAATTCCCTCTCCAAAAAATGAGTTTGCATCATAATTTCAAGTTTCACTTTCTACCGCAGCTGTGTTGGTGCACAGTTAAGGGAGCCAACCAAATACAACACACCATTTACATGTATGGTGTTTTTCAGTGTAAAAGATTAAGGCTGTCATAGAATTTTTGTATTCAAGTCGTGCCATCACCCTGAAACCGCATTGTACGAGACAGCACGGATTTCTGGTGTTACAGCCAACCAATACAGGATATATATATATATTTTCTTTAATTGGTCATATTTTCTTACGCTAAATTTTTATTTTTATTTTTTAATATTGATAATTTTTGGCTCCTCAACTCAAGAACGTGCTTCGAAAGTTCTAAAATGGACACTTCTTTTCAACACTGCTGTTCAAAACCATTAGCTTCCGAATCGCCCCGAGCCGTTTTCCTCCCTGCTCTTACAAACCACATCAAGCCATCAGGCGGGTGGTGTAGCCATCAAGTCTGAAACACAGGAAAAACTCCTGCGGCGAAGATGAAGGGTCCTTGTAAAGTCGATACAACTCACCTCCGAGGAAGAAACGAAAGAGGCTTTGCACCGAATAAACTGGAGCACTAACGAACACCAGCAGGACAAATTAGTGCGTTTGAATTAAACGTACGAGTGTGTACAGTAAGCTTCCTCTCCACAGCACTCCCAACCAATCCTGCTCATCGTCTGCTCCATCCAACTGGGAAAATGAGGATATATCCAGTGCTTTAATTAGCTGTGTTTATAAAAATAATAAATAAAAATAGTGCCTCAATCACTAGGAGGAGATAAAATCATTATCACCTCATTTCTCTGATGGTTTATGCTGTTTCCTGTGGCGACAGAGACGTGCCAGATGTTGAGAGCATTACAGCCATTAATGTAGTTTACATGATGAAAGTAAACACAGTATTAGAAGGGGAATGTTACCCACACTGGGAAGGGTTTGTTGTTATTATTAGGTGTACGTTCTCATCTTGGAACATCAAAGTAAATATATATCAATGGCTTTGAGTTTAATGACTCAACAGAATGGATGAGGGAGAAGTCCCACGAGGAGGTCTCTAAACCTTTTTATTTATATACGCTCTGGTGGACTATGTTTCTTTAAAGACAACAAATCCAGCCTTGCTTCTTTTTGTTCCGGTCCTCTCCTCCTCTCCTGAAGGGAAGGGAATTGAGTTCATAGAAGTCTTTCAGTGGCTGATGAAAATGTAAAGCCAATAAAACTGCACTGGAAACGTTCCTGCTAAATTTAAAACAAAGACACTCCCTGGCTAAAAGTGATTTCATACAGAAGCTGTGCTGATAAGTGTGCCAAACCGCCCATAAGCCAGGCATCACCCTGCTTTCTGTTATCACCCAAAGAAAATAGTGGAAGGAAACATCTCTGCTTGGAAAACTGTCCCTCCCCTCAATCCCAGGCGCACCTCGGCGGCATCCCGGGGGGCCAAACGCTGCCGGGCCTCATTTCAAACAATCACTACAACAAGATGAAGCATCTGTAAGTGTTCCGTGAAAAGAATGAGCTGGAGAAAATAGGAAAATGAACATGCAGTGTATGGTGAAAAGTACATAGACATCCCAATTAAAATATACATTTGTGTCCTCATGGGCAAGCAGCTCAGTCCCCTCCCAATTGGATTTACACCGTCCACATGGTTCCCACCACCAGTGTCTGGACTCCGTAGAAAACTCAACACTATTGATGGTAAACCCAATCTGAATTACCAATACGACCAGTTAGTCTTTAAATCCATAGTTAAAGTAAAACAATAATGATATTACCCAAATACTAATTAGTGTAGCTTTACAGCCCCAAATGTCTGTACCTCAGGAGAACAACGTCTTTGAGGGAAATGGGCTATGCCGGGAGGGGGGGTGTTATTTAAAGGAAGCCGAGTGGCAGACTATTGGAGACAGATGGCTGCGAGGGGTCAGAGGTTAGGTTTGGGAAATACACAATCGCAGCCTTGTTCTAGGTGACAAGACAGGAACACTCGGGGATTTCATGTCTACGCCCTCAGGGGATTTCAGTCGGTCCAGCTTCGGTGTGCATGCGAGAGGGAGGGGAGGGGAGGTTGTGTGGTTAAAGGTGTGGGGGGGGGGCACGTGGCTGCATGCGTTGCTGCTTCATGATTTGTGGAGGCAAAGTTCAAGGTCAGAAAACCAGACTTGCAGGCCTGGAGTGTGCCTCAGGAGCTCAGACAGGCGAGTCAGACCAGAAACACTTTCCAGGGTTCGTTTTGTCAAATGACGTAAACTATAAATATAAAGATTTACAGTAACTACGGGCAGCATAGCTTGATCCTTAAATTACAAAAACAAAATATTAAAATTAAATACAATTTTATTCTGAATCTTTATACGAGTAGCACTGAGACAGTCTTTTTCCCCTCACTGAAATGAAACACAGATTGCACTCTGGTTGCCTGGACTACAATACATTAAAGTAGTCTTGTTCTCAAAGACTGAAAAGAATCAAAATCAACCCGCAGTGTAAAGCCCGGATCAAGGTAAACCATGCTATTTATAAAGGCCTGAAAGTATAACGTATGTGCCGTTAACAGCATATCGAAATTCTCTTTGCACTGAATTTTTAATTTGCTTGAAAACGTCAACTCATGTTATGTAACCTGGATTTAGACCTGCTGCAGACAAGGGACGGACACAAGTCTGACGCTGCTCTGCTTTTTTGCATGTAAATAAAATCGTAATAAAATAACAGCAACTTATCTCGTATATATGTTACAGATGTCTCTTAGCTTTCAGCTTAAAAAAAAAAAAAGCCTCAGTCATCTGAACATGATTAAGGTAAAATCTTGCAAAAATAAATTACGCAGATACACTGACAAATTGCCATTGGGACACTCGGGTCTGAACTGTAGGGACAGCGTGAAATAAATCAAGTGTCGACAGCTCTGTTTAACGAGTATATTTATGTCTGGTTGGGTATACTTCTAAGGTTTGAGCAGGCAGGCGAAATATTACATCTCAGCACATTTTTGGCACGGACAAAAATATTTCTGCAGTGCCGAGTTCTAAAAATCTTTCAAGTAAATAAAAAAAGAATTTGTAATGTCTGTTCATAATTTTGCAAACTTGCTCTCTGATCAAACGGTCCTTGATTGAAATCTGTATTTTGCATGTTTCGGAGTAGTACTTCCTTCAGGGTTAATAAATTCCTGGAAGAATGTATACAATGAGACTTTTATTGTTAGATAAAAAAAAAAAAAAAAAAAGAACTGCAGAGCAGAAAAGCATGTTTCCAGATCCAAGAGTTGGGGATAGGACCAAAGGACCAAATGAAAGCACTTCTAGGCATTAAGCATAATGCTGCTTGCATAGCATTGGAGCTTTTATATTTGCCCTTGCAGCACCTACTTCATCAATATGCATGTACTATTACCTTTCAAAATCAATTAATACGACTTATTGGTTGCGATAAACAGTTTCCTCGATTGTACGGCATCACACTCTCGTGCAGCTAACGGGCGGCACCTCGATCGTAAGCACTTCCTCTCACCTTGTGATCGAGTAAACTCATCCCTGTGAAGTCCGTCGGCTTTGGTGGCGAACATGACGACGATGACAGTGTAGACCAAACCAGTCCTCCATAGTGTTTCCATGGTTACTACAGTAATTGCTATAGTAACAGACTTCAGTGCAATTGTCCCCGGCCGTCTGTCCCACCATGTCTTCTGCCCTCTCGGATGCCCCGTCGCCTAGCAGTGGGACAGCTCGGCGCTCTGGTGGACCATGGCTGCTGGAAGATTTCAGAGTTCAGACAGATATAGCATGCTCTGCAGGATGCTAATCGGACAGTGGCAGTCAATCCTGAGGAAGTCTTTGTAGAAGTAGAACGGGCCTGGCTGGATCGTACAAGGGGCGAGCAGCAGCAGTGGTGGGTTGAGACTCCCCTCTTTAGCCCTGGAGAAGAGAAATTGTTCAGTGAGGAGGAGTAAGGCCAGAAAAGGGAGTGAGAAGGGAGGGGATAGACAGACTTATGCTCAGATAGGTGGAACAAGAGAGACAGTGGAACACAGACTAGGGTTTGAGATCCAATTGGCCGATACAGATCCTGCTCTAAAAAGACAAATCTATCCAGCATCAGCTGAAGGACTGCCCGCTCCTACATTGTTGTCTCAGCTAATCAATCCTGGATTACCTTTCACTCTGACGACCAGAGACAACAGCAGGTCCCACCCGGGGACCCCTGAGGGCCCCACTCTTTAAGCCTCCTGCCCACCGGAAATAGTTCAAACACAAAGGAAGTCATTGATCTTGCAGAAAGTTGTACTTAATGCCAAAACAGGGTTTGAAGTGGGTATTATGTCAGAGGCTCTGGGGGTAGAATGAGCCAATTTAAGAGGAGCAGCAGGTTGTATGGATGAGTGATTTGCTGGCTGCCTGCCTGACTGTACAGCTTACTAATTGGCTGGCGTCCTGGCTAGCAGACAGCCTATACGAGGCTTGTTTACATCTGGGACAAAGACGGGTACTTTAATAATTACAGCTGCATTGATACTGTGAGGCTTTTTTTGTTTCTTGGATTATTTCTAAGAAAGGTTAAGGAAAACAGGACAGGACTACCGGACAGATTTCTAGCGTGGGACATGGACTATGACAGAACCCCTAACCGTTTTCAACAGTGCAATATATTGGCCTTTTTCAGCATTTCAACACCAACACAAAAAAAAATGCTGATGAGATTTCAGTGAAACTTTATAAAGGGTGACGCCAAGCAATCCAAACAGATGTAGGATTGTTCAACACTGAAAGGGCCATTCTAGTATTTCTTCCATACTAACCAGACATTTTGCCCTTTACAAAAAGCAGCGTTTTTCTTCTTTAAAAAGAGTTTGTTGTTGGTAGAAATAGGAGTTTGAAGTTGCCCTTCGCAGAGCCTGATCTAAAACATGCAGTAAATGACAGGTAACCAATGAAGACAGCGAGGATTGTTGCAATGTAGTCATGGCATTTTGAAAAATCCAATTAGTCTTCATTTGCAAGTACAGTAATACCTTGACGTATGAGTATAATTCGTGGTTCAAATGCAAGAAATTTCCGCAATGAAAAACATGATAGGATGCGTTTGTTTATAGATATACACATATAGAACTCATCTGCATAATATTTGCATTGAAATTCAAATATTGTTTCCATCAGCAGACATTTGTTTTTACAATATCCCCGCAGCCTGAGAGAAACGATTGTCCCTTTCTTTTTTTAACTGCAGAATAGAATGTGAAGTTTTATGATAGCCAAGATGGTCGTTTGGATGTAATCGTTCGGCCAGCCAAACATCACAGATCATAAACTAGTATTACTTCGTTTTGCACAATCCCATTTGATTTTAACTGGTCGATGAATACGAGGTGCACACAGTACCAAAAACAGACTAGAGCAAGGATCAGCGTCGCCTTATCTCGGGCGCCCTTCTCTTTGAGTTCAACCTGGCCACGGATTGCAGCGTCAGCAAAAATCCAACCCTTGCAGTTCTCGAGAAAGGTCTGCCCACCAAGTCCATACTTGTCCCAGCCCCCAGCCCCCCCCCCCCCCCCCTCCATCCCTCCCTCAGTGCTGTCTGCAAGCGGAGACGCCACACTGGCCCAGATGGCTGGCGGCTAACCAACTGCAGCCAAAGGTAATCGGAAGCAGATGGGGAAACCTTTTGGTGACGAGAGCAGGAGGAACAAGTTGCCTCCTGAGAAGAGGAGGTGGAAAAATGAGTGCAAAGCCCAGGGGTAATGAAAGAGACAGTAAAGTGTAAGCCGGGAGAGCCGTTCGCAAGTGTTAATACCCTGAAACGAGTGCGGTGGAATGAGTTGAGAAGAGCCCTCTCGCTTCATTTCAAACAGCAGTGGAGTGGGAAGGTACAGAAAAAACACTAAGGGGTCTTTGTCCCGTTTCAGCTTCTCCCATACGTGGAGCAACCGAAAGTCATTCTCTCTTCCCCTCCCTCAGGCTTCCTCCCAGTCATTTCCTGCACAGAACTCCCCTCCATTTTCATTACTTACTTCTGCACCCCTCTCAATTTTATTGTGGGGTTATTAAACCTGTCGCTTTATATCAACTGCTTTTCATTACTACAAACTCTGCTCTTGTTTATTTCTATAACAGAAAGAGGGAGGAGCTGGACCCCCAACTGCTGTCCTTGTGTGTGTGTGTATTTGGTTTTTAAGTAAAGTTGTGGACAGGGTTCAAAAATCCCCACAGCAACAATCACCCAAAGCTTTCTTGGTAAATTACTTGCAAAGAAATGCAACTAATCTCAGAGTAAACGGTCTCAAAGAGGCGATGATGCTGTACATTTTCTGTGATCTGTTGTGCAAAACCTTCCCTCTGGGCTGTATCAATTTTACCAGAATCAAAAACTTGTGTTTGTCAGCAGGACAAGGAAACGCCGCACACACCGACTTTCTGCACAGCGTTTAGCTTGGATTAGCCATGAACAGCAAGCATATACACACACACACACACACACACACACACACACACACACATACATATATAGCTGAAATCACAGACAAGGGGGAAGGTGTTCTGCGCTGCAGACAGGTTGCACAATTTCCAATGCAATCACATTTTGCAAAAGAGAACAGAAGGAGAGGAGAAGAAACGGGTCGTTGTTAGCGAGAGAGAAAAGTTGGACTTCTCGGGATAAGGATTGAATTTAAGGACTGGCCAGATTTCCGGTGCGATCAAGTCAGCGGACCCTTTTTGACACATTATTTTGTTCATCTGGTCGTGTGTCGTGACTGTTACTTTTTCATGTGTCGCAAAGGATGCACATTGCCCCCCCCCCCCCTTTAAAAGACTAGTACAAACTATGCTGGCCTTGTATTTAACTGTTGCCAGGGAGAGTGCAGCTATCCAAAAACTAGCACACTAATCAAAGCCATATGACTGGCTCAAAGTAAAGTCTGTGTGGAGTGAACAGATGCTAAGTGTCCCTGAGCTTATAGCTTCAAGTCTACCCCCCCCCCCCCCCCCCACACACACACACACACACACACACCATCTCACACCGCTCTGATCAAGAAGTAGCTCATATAACAGCTTTAAGTTCAATTCATCATTTCATTAAACCGGTGCTGCAGCTCCTCTTTTCTAAAAAGATCATGAGGCCGCATGTCAGCCCGCCTCAGCAGCAAACACTCCCTCTCTCAATTCCCCCAAATAAACAGCATGCAGATGAAAACTGAGAACATAAACAGGCAAGAGAACCTCAGATCTGCTCCCCTCGCTCTGAAAATGTGCCTCTCGAGTCTGAAACAATATTTAGTGAGAGAGCCGACTTGAACTCGGCGAGGCGGCCAGAAACACTGGGAACGGATCACAGATGGTAGTTGAAGGTTTTCCTCTTCTGACTTTTATCATATTCATTCCGGGGCAGTCTTTAAATCCATGAATTATTCCAATCTGCTTAATGCATTTATAGTTTTCTTCAGCACTCTTTATCGGTCTGATCAGGTCATCTACAGTGACTTTTGTTGAAGATAAAAAGCAAAATTAGTGTTTGGTTGGAGGTGGATTAAAAAAAAACTATTCATATTCATTCATTCATCAGGAGGGGCAGGTGTTAAAGACCCCCCAGCTTCAGAGGTCAGTTTTATTTTAGCGTCACGATAGAATAGAATTTCTGCGATAGCCCTCATAAAAGGCTTTACAATGGGCTCAGGCAATTTAAGGTCACCCTACACTGGCGTAGGGGCATCATCCCTCGCACGCACGCGCGCGCACGCACGCACACACACACAGCCTTGTCATCAGTCAATGAGGACATCCCAGGGGGGGGGAACCACTCCAAAAATAGACTTGAAGGGGAAATCCAAGAACGACAAAGACAAAATAAAGTTCACAGAGGTGAATATCTGTGACGTCATAACTGAAGACACATCAAATAGTGAATATGTTTGTGGTGATTTTATTCCGGGAGACATATATCTGGATGAATGCGCGTTGGAGGACAGACAGCCTCCTGCTAGAATCATGCCATGACCGCTCTCCTCCGGCGTGCATGAGGCAGAGAGTTCGGAGGACATACCTTCTCGTGTCTCTCTGCAGACGTTCCCACGGCGAGTCTGTCCTCTGTCCTCTGTCCTCCGCAGCGGAGAGGAGTGGACTCAAACCCCTTCCACTTCCACAACCAAGGAGCCCCAGTCAGGCGTCAATTGCCCTACATTTAAAATGATACAGTTCCGGTTTGAACTTCGAAATAAAAGTCATGTATGACAAAGACAAAAACATTTGTTCTCTGTTACTGTTTTAAACTGATTAAACAAATACGGGGGGGGGTTATGGTTAGCAATTATGTTTTCATTTTTCCTGTGTTGATTAAGGCTAAGGGGATTCCTGTGTCATTAACTTCAGGAAGACTTTCCCACCACTGGAAATAAAATGATCCTAATTTTGCTTTTACTTTGAAGGCAGATAACTTCTTCTTCTGCTTCCTGTTTTTGTCTGACTTGATTCAGCGTCATCCTGCTGATTGGCTGCTTGATCAGCACTCCGAGGAAACAGCTGCAACAAGTGAAGTGGTGTGTGTGTGTGTGTGTGTGTGCGTGAATGCGTGCGTGTTCCAGCGTTGGAGTTTTGGTGGAACTGTAGTTTTATTAGTGTATAATTACTTCATTTATATTGCACCTATGGACTGTGGGAGGAAATCAGAACATCTGGAGGGAACCCACACAAGCAGATGTCAGCCTCATCGGATGTTCACCTGTAGGACTCATAAATGGAAAGTCCCTCAATATTTCCCAAAATGTCAGCAAGAAATAACGCAAGCAGAAATATTTAATTTACGACAGCGTGAAGCCTCGAATATTGATGTGTCTCCTTTAACTTGACAGTTCACACTGACTTAAACAGTTCATTTGTTTCCGTGCTTAATGTTCAGTAAAAAAAAAATATATATTTCTCTCTTTCTTTCTTTCTTTGGACAAGAACAAAGCCGGTTGGCTCGTTAGTATCGCTGCACTTATGAAACTGCATCTTGTCTTATAAAATATAGTCTCAAGAAATGGTAGATGGATTTAGTTAAAAGTACTTTTCAATATATTCAACTTTTTCTTCACATAGGAAGTTGCTTTGTAACTGTGTGTGTGTGTGTGTGTGTGTGTGTGTGTGTGTGTGTGTGTGTGTGTGTCTAACCTCCATTTGTCACAGCACCTTGCTTTCAGATCAACAGATAGATCTTTGTCTCTGACGCAACAACATTTGTCTACTTGGCAGCAAAGCAGTAACGTGAGTATCTTTTGTTTGTTTGTTTGTTTGTTTGTTTTGTTATACCTGACAGAGCAGCCGACGTGATTCCAATGTACCCGAGGAAACGTTAAATTATACAGAAAGTGTACCGTAAACTTACTGTCGAAGCCCCCAACTTTGCTCATCTTGTATTTTTCATCTTTGCACCTTCATGATAAAATTGCTTTACCAATTTATTTAACTTATTTCATGGCATATAAATGTATACGTTTTCTGTCATTCTATCAAAATGCCTGTGTGAATGTGTCTTAAGACAATTAGACGACTTTCCGAGGAGTCTTGCTAGTTACAGTTTCATGAAAATTGGTAGAGCAGCGAAGAACCTCTTAAATTTTAGGATGGACCCGCCTCACGTTGGTTTCCAGGAACGTTTCTGATAAGACTCACTTATGATGGTTTGCGCAAGACTTTGTGGATCGAGTCAGGCAAGATAAGCCAGCCATATATCAGATGATTCATCCTTGCTGGAGGCCGACGCTCCGCTGACTGCCATACTGCTTATTAGGAGGTTTTTGGATCGAGCGTATAGCCTCTTGTGTTTGCTTTTAATCAGTTCTTTATGCTTGGCAACATCTTCCCATCAGTGACATCAAGATTAATTGCCTTGGAACAGTCAGTTCTCTCCAAATTGTAAATGTCTGACCAAATGACAAACACGATTACGTTGCACCTGAGGGTCCTCAGAGGTCCTACATCATGCAAGGGGGGGGGGGGGGGGCGGACAAACACTCTCTCTTCTTTGTGGAAAACAAGCATTTGAGTTTGTAGATTTTGGCACATGTCACTCATGTACTCCTCCGCTTGTTGAAAACGCGGTGACTCATACGTCTCTTTTCCACTGCTCAGCGGGTCACTATCTGCTCCTCTCTGCAACAACTCATTTGCAAAAGTGTTTTTTTTTTTTAGGGTCGTAGAGGTTTGAATGTGGCATTTAGGCCATTTCAGGACAACAGAACTTCATCTGACTGAAAGAGCCTCCAGTTCCTGGTTGACAAACACAACGTTGTGCGTTCAGGAACTGCTGCATGCTCCTGATTGCGTTTCCATCCCCATCGCTCTTTCTCTACTGTTACGCCATTCATTTATCCATTTATGTCCTGAGGTCTCTGCTGTGGTCGGAAGGCCATCAGGTCAAAGCGAAGTGTTCAGCAGCTTTTTTCAGCTCAGTCGGGGGGGGGGGGGTTGTATGGGTACAGCGACACGCGTGCAAATCAGGAAGCTGAGGTTTTCACCTGTTTTAGTTTAGATGCAAAAAAATAAAAATAAAATAAATATTTGGCATGTATTGAAAAATGTTCATCCGGTTCCATCGACCAGTTTCTCTGGTTTTCAACGTGTGGTTGTTGAAATTAAAGCCAAATAGAATATCCCACATTATCCCATGTTCTTCTGATTCACTTGCACCTTGGCCTGATTATTACATCGCATTCTTCATGCAGTCTGTGTTTTTGACAGCGTAAATCGGGTAAATTACCCCCCCAGAAGGTTTTTTGTAACAGATAAGCAAATTTACAAAGCAGACCTTTTTGATGCAGAGGGAATAACGTAGAACCAAAAAGCACCTGCTCAACGGAAGAGAGAGACACTGGAGTAGAGAGTGTGTGAAGGCGGACTTGTGACTTCCTGTTGTGGCTTTTTGTTTTTTTTCTCCACCAGTTTGTTCATCTGCAAGCTTCATGCAGGCTCAAAGTTTGGGCGTCTCTTGTGAAATGCCCCGTTCAGATATGGCGTTGTGCAGCTTCTCTGCGTCGCGCTCGCGGCCCCTTAAACATGTCATGAAATGTTCTCGAAGTGTAACAGAAGTCAAAGGTTCAAAGGTCACGGGGCGGATCTAAATCTTTTATTGTACTGGTCACAAAATGGGATACTAAAGCCCATTCCTAAAAAATGTTAGACCTTTTATGCTTCCCTCTCTGTCCCTTTAGGTCCTTTCTACCACCTGCATCCAGAACTCCAAGTCAAAGCTGCCCCCCCGCCCCCCACCCCCCCCAGGTCTCACCATGTCCACCAACCCAGCAGCCGACCTGCCTTTTTACTACGGCAGCATCGGCCGCTCCGAGGCCGAGCAGCATCTGAGGCTTACTGGGATGGCTGACGGCCTCTTCCTGCTGCGGCAGTGCATCCGCAGTCTGGGCGGCTACGTTCTGTCTGTCGTGTGGAACCAGGAGTTCTACCATTACTCCATAGAGAAGCAGCTTAATGGAACCTATTGCATCGTAGGAGGGAAAGCTCACTGTGGGCCGGCGGAGCTCTGTGAGTTTTACAGCAAAGATCCTGATGGGCTGGTGAGCACCCTGAGGAAGCCCTGCCTGCGTTCGCCGGACACACCGATCCGGCCCGGGATATTTGACGACCTGAGGGACAACTTGCTGAGGGAATACGTGAAGCAGAACTCGAACCTGGAGGTGAGGCTCTTGTTGGTTCTATGGAAGAGCTACCAACACATTGTCACTTTTTAAGTGTGTCAATAATAATAAAAAAAAAAAACTTTATTTCAAAGGAAAATACTTTATTTATACACCAGTACATTTATGTGCAGGAGTATTATAGTAACTATTTATTATGTTGTAACTACAGTGTAATTACTGGCTAGCGCCCCGTTTCCTGCCATAATATTGAACTGTCGGAGCCAATAAAACTACAAAGCATGAAAGATTAATGCAAAAAACATTTTGTTTGGGGTCCAAAATAGGTCAAACCGAATAAATAAAGCAGTTTTGAGCATCAGGCTTAAATCACACCTTTTTTTTTTTCCAGAACCTGCCAATTGAAATATCTATCAAAGAACCGAAAACTAGAATCTCTCTACTTTGTTCAACATCTTGGTGGTTACCTTTGTACCTGTGCTCTACTTGAGTTTCTCCACGTTCTGTTATTCTTCACCTCTGAAAAAAACGTTGTTTTTTTTAAATATTAAATAAAACATACTGCTTAATAAAAGCAGTATATTGTTTGCTGCTCAGGGAGAAGCCATGGAGCAGGCCATCATCAGCCAGGCTCCTCAGCTGGAGAAACTGATTGCCACGACGGCCCATGAGCAGATGCCCTGGTATCACGGAAAAATCCCCCGCCAGGAAGGGGAGAGGCGGCTGTACTGTGGAGCACAACCAGACGGCAAGTTTCTGTAAGTGGCTCCAGGGGAAGCTCTTGCTTCCATGTTGTTGTTTTTTCTCCATGTGTCCTGACATGTTGTTGTTGTTGTTTTTGTTGCTCCTCAGACTTAGAGACAGAGAGCAGCCGGGAACTTTTGCTCTCTCCATGATGTATGGGAAAACTGTGTACCACTATCAGATCCTCCAAGACAAATCCGGGCGGTACGCCATGCCAGAGGGATCCAAGTTCGACACAGTCTGGCAGGCAGGCTGGCCTTCCGTTTTACAATCACATCTTCACATATCTAGTATTGATGATGCAGTTCAGGAGCTTTTCTGAATCGCTTTCCCTTCAGCTGGTTGAGTACCTGAGGATGAAAGCGGACGGCCTGGTGACTGTTCTTGGGGAGGCGTGCCTTAACAGCAAAGCTGCTGAAAGTACTTTCAGTCTTCTTTCGTTTCCATAGCAAAGATTAGATTATGCAATTAATCACATTATTACACCTAATTACCAAAATCAATCATTGTTTATAACATTAAAACGACTCTAATGTGTTTCATGATCTTC
The DNA here is from genome assembly GCF_040956055.1 of Brachionichthys hirsutus. NCBI lineage: Eukaryota > Metazoa > Chordata > Actinopteri > Lophiiformes > Brachionichthyidae > Brachionichthys > Brachionichthys hirsutus. The sequence goes on from NC_090905.1 coordinate 3,442,800, forward strand.
AGAGACACCCAACATCCCTGCCACTGTGAGTACTGACTGCGTGTTGCTCTGTTAATGCCAGAATATTTGTCTTTCTCTAAGTTTTCTCTTTTTTTAACGTGACTTTTTCAGAGGCGTCCAGGCGCAAATGGATACACACCGCCCCCTAAAGGTTAGTTGTATGAAGTGCAATCAACTCAAACCATTTTACTGTAAAAAATACTGTTAAAAGTACACAAATATTAGTTGCTAAATAAATAAATAAAGGCAAAATATATGTGTATGGCTTTTTATAAATAATATATGTAATAATATTGTTATTTTTCACAGTTCATAATTTCTCTTTTCATTCTTTACAAGTCTCATCGAACCGTTTGCCTGAAGGCAGTGAGTGTCAGGGAATGGACGCAAATCCATACCATAACCCGAATGAAGTGAGGAAGTTTAACATCCAGCGGAGTCTCTTGGTGATTGATGAATTGGAACTCGGCTCCGGAAACTTTGGCTGCGTCAAGAAAGGAGTCCTCAGTACAAATGCGTGAGATTTATTTTTTTAAATAAAACTTGAATGGTACACAATAAAGTGTGTCTTTAAAACATGTTGCCAATATAATGGAAAGATGATTAAAGGCAAAACGATATCAAGATACTCAGATCTGGATGCCTGTTGAGTGCTTTCTGCTTCTGTCAGGGGCCAGATCGACGTGGCCATCAAAGTCCTGAAGAGTGACAACGAGAGGCTGGTGAAGGAGGAGATGATGCGGGAGGCAGAGATTATGCATCAGCTGAATGATCCCCACATTGTTCACATGCTGGGTCTGTGCAACGCTGAGAATCTGATGCTGGTCATGGAGATGGCCTCGGCCGGACCCCTCAACAAGTTTCTCTCCAGCAACAAGTGAGATCAGCAGATAACAAATCACACATGTTATTGAAGAAGACTTTTGTGAATGGACGCTAACGCTAATGAAATGTCAGCATGATGGATCTAAGACACTATTTAAAGGGGACATTGTGAGTCTTATTAGAAGTAAGAGCATCACAAACAGCTGCTGCCATCTTTAAAATCTATTCAATTAGACATGATTTACAAATAATGTGGCTTTTTTTTCCCATTTTCATGATGCAAATTACGAAAGCCAAGTCTTCAAAACTTCAGTGCTGACTCTTGGCTATTTTGAATGTGCTGGTCCTGCAATCAATTTTTTTTTTAACTATAATTTGGGACATTTGTCCCCCCCCAGGAGTGGATGATAAGCATCTTCTTCTTGTTTGTGAATACCTGCAGATGTCTTCACATGTGCATGATATTTAACTCCTGTAATGAAATAGGGTGCAGGGGCAGAATATTTTTCGGAGTGGCATCTTATTTTTCTTCCCCCCACAGGGACTCTGTCACCGTTGAGAACATCACCCTCCTGATGCACCAAGTGTCGATGGGAATGAAGTATCTGGAGGAGAAGAACTTTGTGCACAGAGACTTGGCAGCCCGGAACGTTCTGCTGGTCAACCAGCAGTTCGCCAAAATCAGTGACTTTGGGCTCTCCAAGGCATTAGGAGCTGACGACAACTATTACAAGGTACACACACACATTTCCTGGGATGCAGTGACGGAAATATAGAACAAGGTAATGATGGCAGGGTGTGAACTAACAGCACAGCAGCTCATAAAAACAGATAATGCGACTTAAATTGTTTTCCCGAGAATCTCCCCCAACAGGAATAATAAACCAAGCATGCCACCTCCCTCTGTGTACCGGTAATCTGAATTTGTTGAATCCCTGACATGCTGCTTGCTGTCCGTTTGTGTCGCATAGGCTCGCACTGCAGGCAAATGGCCGCTGAAGTGGTACGCTCCAGAATGTATAAACTTCCACAAGTTCTCCAGTAAAAGTGACGTGTGGAGTTTCGGCGTCACCATGTGGGAGGCCTTTTCCTACGGGGGGAAGCCTTACAAGGTAACAAGTGTCAAATCAGTAGTTGACGGGGAATGATGACAGGTCCAGGTATTTTTTTTTTAATCTATTTAACACCCTCTCTGTTCCTACATATTGATTCCCTTCAAAAAATTACAGTTTAATCTCCCAGAGCCAGACTACGATCCAGATTATCCTTGCTCGGATCTTCCTCAAATTTATTCAGCTCTTCAATTATCAAAATCCATTGACAACTTTTCAGAAACACAGACAAATAAAAAAAAAACATTCAACGAAGCAAAAAGAGATTCCGCTGCAGCTCTTTACCTGGCCTAATTTCTTCTAGAAAATGAAAGGCCCGGAGGTGACGCACTTCATTAAAGATGGGAACCGCATGGCGTGTCCGGCTGCGTGTCCGGAGCAAGTTTACACGCTGATGAAAGAATGCTGGACGTACTCGTAAGAAAGCAATCGTGTCTTTGTTAGCTCAGCTTTACTTTATTTTGCCGTTTTGACTCAATAAAGATAATTAAATCGCATGTGGCTGATTTGGGTCTTCGCTCTCTAGGCATGAAGATCGCCCTGACTTCGAGAAGGTTGAGAAGTCGATGAGGTCCCACCATCAATCCATGTCGAAAACATCTGGGGGAGCTGCAGCTGCTGCCGAGTCTGTCAAGTCGAGCTTGACAAGGGCGATTCTGTCCTAATGTTGCACAAAGCTTCCTTTCAAGCAGCTAATAAATAACTGAAACAAAGATCTTTCTATGAACGGCACACACTGACCAGCTTTGACCGCAATGCACCAATACAGCCAGTCAGGGCCATTGACAATAAATGTGCATTTGTAAATTGAACTTCAGCGCGATGACCATGTGAGGAGGGCGTCTGTGTGTCTTTCTGTTCGTCTGTCTGTTGTCGTATGAATGGAGAGCAGCAGTCTAATTCTATATTCTGGTATGTTGCAGTACGATGGAAGCACACGGCTCATGATGATGCTATTTTTCACTGTTTTTGCCACCACCTATTGATACCTACGATATAATGTCTGATAAAATATAAATGGAATGTTAATCATTCAATATTCCTGTAAAATCAGGAGTTTATGTCGAAATAAAGTTGACTATAAACACAGTGTAAATCATCTTTACCAACCTTCTATAAATTAATAGAAGTTACATTTCTACTACATGCACTAGTGGTTTTATTTTGTGTGAGTAAAAACTGCTCGCTGTAAAATAGCCGAATACATTTAATGGTTTCCCAATATTTGAAATAGATCAAACAAGTGCAACATAGAACTCTGTAATATAGAAATGCAGCACAAACCTTTTTTGTCATTTGTGGTGTCTTTGTGTGGAAGCAACTATATAAATGATCTATGGTCTATAACCAAGATAATATGTATATAGAAGTATGTAATGCAGCTATACTATTATATATTGTACACACTGTCAGTGAATTTCAGGAGTAACATCTTTTAGCGTGAATTATTACCTCTGTAATTGTAACTGTGTCATAAAGTAAATTAGGACACTTTTCCAGGCTGGCCTTCAGTCAAATGTTGTATCACAGGAAGTACTTCTTGACTGCCAGAGACGCTCACACGAGACAGGAAGTTGGTGTAGCAGCTTTCAAAATAAGATGATAAGCCTTTTGGTCTGCACACGTTATTGGAAAAAGTCTCGAATCAACAATATTTCATGATTTTATTTTGTCTACAAAGGTGAACACCATGTATTTCGGGAAGAAAGTATCCTAAAATAGAGGAACACGAGAAATACCAATACTTCAAAACTGAACTTATTTAAAACTTTTATTATTTTCTTTTTTATTGAATAGTTTTGCCTTGAAATTTAAAGTTTTTGTACATCTATTCCAGATGTTGTGAAAATTCTCAACATTTGGTTTGATCATGTTTGATTATTGTTTCTTTCCTCAGTCTGAAAACACACTTTTTAAAGGAATGGCCACCCAAGACTTTATCTAGCTATTCTGGAATGGCCGCCCCCTTGTCAAATTAACCCTCACCCCTACACTTAAAAAAAAAAAGAACAAGGAGAAAATCATATCTGCAAGAATGCCAGAGCTGGGTCAACATGACCGTGATTTGCACCATTAGCATACTGAATGCAGGGTAGTCAGCCAGATGAACCGACATGCACGAATGCTCACTACACAGAGTGCATCTATGCCAGTATTACATAGCCAGAGGAATAACATCCACACTACGATCATCATATCCACCTGCAGCACACAAGAATAAGCCAGATTCCGTTCCAGTTGCTTGTACAGTATACGTCACTTGTAAAACACATGGCTGTTGTAAAGTTGTTACAGGATACATCCATGATCTTTGAATTGTGGGTATTTTCCACGAACTGAACGTTTTAATTTTTCTATGTAAACATAATTTTTAATAAGGTGAGTCCAAGGGTGGAAGTGTATCACTTGTACTGTACCTTCCGGCCTCATCATTCTTTTTTTAATACTCCTTTTTATTCCTTCCTCTTTAATGATCCCTTTGGAAAAGTCAAGTTTCACTTTTTTATACCACTCGTGCAAATGTCTCAAACAGTGTAACCAAATCTGTCTACAATAATTAGTCAGTCTTCTTTTGCTAGTTTTATATTGCGTATTGTTGTTATTCATATCACTGAATTATATATTGATAATTATCTGTCAGATTTGTGTGTGGTTTTAATGTATCTGAATAACAGTGGAAGCCATGGTGGCACAGTAAGTGATACAATTAGGTTGAATTTTACTTTATTTAATTTATTCAAATATTGTTGAATTAACAATATTTTGTAATTTTGTAAAAAGCTTAGGAATATTTCAGATACTGTCATTTCAGATGGCATCTTGCCACATAAACGATCATATTTTGTAGTCTCCGCATGATTTTTATATTGGATGTACATTATTTTGAAAGTTCTTAACCGGATATAGCTATCGATGTTTTTCCACTTAGCGCTGCTACACTTTTTCGTTTCGTAAGGAGGAGTCAGGCGTTAGTTGCTATATCGAAAGGCCATGCTTACTGATATATTTGAAAATTGGGCAACATGTGTCGCGCCGTGTATCGATAATGTAGCCTGAGCATTTTGTCGACGCAAAGCTTTTAATCAGAAACCAATCAATTATTGACATAAGATCGAAGGAAACTGACGGAACAGGAAGGCGGAACAAGTAAGTTCGGGCAAAGAGTCTTTCGTCTGTCGTCACCGTTCGACCATCCGTCCGGCGTAATGATTTTACTCGGTGATATATTCGATGTGATTTCCGTTAAGTGTGGATCGATTATCTTGCTTTATTGATGTAGCTGAAAGCTACATTAAAAAAAAAAAAAACAGAAGCAACAAGTCCCGACCGAGTTAGCGTTAGCTAAACTTGGTACAGTCGTCGCGAGCCCTTCTGTTTGATCTCTGGCTTCCGGCCGTGACGGCGTGCTAAAGCTAAACACAATATAAATGCTAGGTTGCTAAGGCAACCGTGGGTGCAGATATTTAATCGAGAGTCGAAACACACGTCGTTGTTTCCTGCCTGGCAACAGACGGGTCGACTCGGTTTTATTGTAGCTCGCAGGCGCGTTTAGTGAGTAAAAGAGGAAATGCCTTTGATGTTTCATCCCCCAAACCTGCGAATAAACTCCTGTGTTTACTGGCACTAATCTTACTCTCCATCCCAACACGCTTCCACGTGCGTGTTATTATGGGATTAATCTTGGCATGACCCCCATTTCTGAGGATTAACGCTACGAATGTAAGATTTGTATTTGAAACAAAAACCGGATTTAGGTTTTTGTTTTTAATTCTTTTTAGGCCTTAATGACACAGATTTTACTGTTTGCTGCCCCCCAAAGAGAAAACATTTGTTATTTGCTGAATTTCTTTTGGAGAGATGGGATGTGAGCCAAGGAACGGGTTGCTGAGTCATATTACATTTCGGTATCTGATAATTACTTTTTTTTTTTTTTTGCTTATACTTCATTTTTTATGACATTTCTAGACACAAAAATGCTTCCAGGATGAGATCCACGTCAGAGCTCACTCAACGTCAAACTATCACCCGGATCTGGAAGTAATATCACATAAAAATGCCCCGAATGTGAGATTAAAGACGGAAATGATTTGACAGACTTCCAGCGAATGTTTTCCGAGCTACAACCGGAGTATCAGGGAGAAATGATCAAACTAATAATGAAGCCGAAGGGATTCTAAATTGATGGGGAATGTTTTCAAGGCCAAGGAGACCTGCTCATTGAAATGTATACGGCATATTTAACAAGCCTTATACATTTCAATATAGCAGTGAGTAGCAGGTTAGCGCTTACATGGCTACTACCTGCCTGAGGTGGAAATATTGATGTAAATATTACATTTCTGTCACATCCAGGTCGTTTAATGCAGGTGGAATAATGATCAGGCGAGATCTAGGCCTAATCAAACTGCCCTTTCTGCCTCCACAGGATCACAGACTTGGTGACGGCCTCTTTACTGCCCCCCCCCCATTCTAACAGCAAACAATTCACCAGAGGCGTTCTAACAAACCTCCGGCTGCCGCCATGTCCATCACTCTGAAGCAAGTGTTCAACAAAGACAGGACATTCCGGCCCAAGCGCAAGTTTGAGCCCGGGACGCAGCGCTTCGACCTGCACAAGAAGGCCCAGGCGTCTCTGAACGCGGGGCTGGACCTGAAGCACGCCGTGCAGCTGCCCCACGGCGAGGATCTCAACGACTGGGTGGCCGTCCACGTGGTTGACTTCTTCAACCGCATCAACCTCATCTACGGCACCATCAGCGACTCCTGCACCGATCAGACGTGCCCCGTCATGTCCGGCGGGCCCAAGTACGAGTACCGCTGGCAAGACGAGCACAAGTACAAGAGGCCGACGGCGCTGTCGGCCCCCAAGTACATGAGTCTCCTCATGGATTGGATCGAGGTACAAATCAACAACGAGAACATCTTCCCGACCAACGTCGGTAAGTCCTGAGACGAGCTGATTGTCGTTTTACACTTCAGCTTCATGGAGCATCACAGAAACGCTCGTAGTCCAACAGAAGTCCTGAGAGGCAGAGATCAAGCTTCCATTGCTGTTTAGATAGAAACGATAAAAGATAGAGAGGCGCAGGATTGTATTTTCTTTTTTTTTTATTCTCTAGCACTAATTATTTTGATTTCGGGCGACTTGACTGGAACAAATGAACATTTTTCAAATAAATAGTTTTGTTTACTTTCAGGTGTCTAAGCTCAAACATTTGGAACCCCATTTATAATATATTATATAATCTAACCCTATCAATCCATTTTGATTTGAACAGTCCAGTAATTTCAGCCTTAATCACACTAAAGGCCGGACAATTTATTTTTAGCGAGTATCATGCTGTGAGCGTAAGAAGGAATTATGAGATAACAATCTGAAGCCACTGCTTTTTCAAAAATGCGAGGCCACATTTACGAAATGACCACATTCCATTCATATCAATTCATCTTGTCAGGCGGCTCATTTTTCTGTTATCGCTCAGCCCGCTTGAACTCGTTTGGTGCCCGCCGAATGCAGGAACGGTGGATTTAGAAATGTGTCCATCCTGGATTGACTGCTGCCCCCCCCCCCCCCCCCCCGGTTCTCCACTCGACTCCCAGGTACTCCGTTCCCCAAGAGCTTCATGCAGGTGGCTAAGAAGATTTTATCTCGTCTCTTCCGGGTCTTTGTCCACGTCTACATCCACCACTTTGACCGCGTGAGCCAGATGGGGGCCGAGGCTCACGTCAACACCTGCTACAAACATTTCTACTACTTCGTCACTGAGTTCAACCTGACCGATCACAAAGAGCTGGAGCCTCTGGTGAGTCGGGGAGGTGGGAGGGACCCCGACGTGAAGCTGGGAACGCATTCAAACGTGATTGTTAAAAATAAAAAGCTTGTTCCAACTACTTTTTCGTGTTAATTTAGAACAGTCTAATGTTTCTGATTCTCTAAATCATTATTTTATGACGATTGCACTCGTTTGACGACCTGTTCTTTGTGTATTTTCTCTCCAGAAAGAAATGACTTCTCGGATGTGTATCTGAAGAACGCCCGCCGACCCGCTGACCCCCCCCGACCCGTGCGATGAGTGGATCGTCCACCAGCGGAGAACAGAAAGAACAAATTCAAAAAAAGTCTATTTTTATATTTAAGTACTGTAATCTATTTTAGCCACATGCTGTAGGTTTTAATCAAGAGTCTTGTCTCATGAGGCGTCCTGTTCCTTTTTAAACATTTTATGAGAGCACAGTATTAAGGCGCGTATGTTTGTTGTTTTGTTTTTTTATGTCATCGCAGTCATTCCAGGATGCTTCGATTTTTCTGTCTAAAATCATCCACAAATAGTACGAATTCTTACTGTGTGCCTATAAACTGATTACGGTATGTTGCTACGTTAAATTGATTCTTTAATCTGATTTTAATATGAATTTGGTCAATATTTTAACAAGCAGTTGCTGGTTCCTGATGTCTGTAGCACTGAGCTACATCTGGATCTAATTTATTGATTTGTATTTTTCTGGGAGGCTCGCAGCAGTTCAGTTTTCCCACTCTGATCTGAACAGTAAATGCAGTAATGCGGTATATTTTCCAGACAGAACGAGTATTATGTACAAATGTTAAGATCGCAACGAGAAAAATACAATCTTTTCTGTTTCTAAGAGTCATTTCTGTGTTTTCAAGGTCGTTTCGTGTGTTTAGATAAAGGCGGGGATTGAGACCACGCGTTTAAAAGTTAACTATATATTTGGAAATGAACTGAAACCAGTAATCACATGACTGAGACGTTATCGGGAGAGTGTCACCACCAGACCGGTGCTCTCCGATGTCGGGACCAGAGTTGTTTGTAGCAGATACGCTTTGCTGGTGAAGGTCACGCGAGACGCAGACCTCACATGACCATAGCGGCGGAACCAGCACGACGGGTAAAAACCGTCCACAGGGTGGCATCAGATGTCGAACACAAACATTCTATCGCACACAAACATTCACTTTTGAAATAAAAAAAAAGAACTTGGCATGAAGCCTTAAGTATTTATGAAGAAAAATGTTCATTTGTTACCCCCTGCAGGAACAAAGAGGCGTCAGGAGTTGAGTGAAGTTTATTCTAATTACAATAATAATAATAATACTCCATTACAGGTCAGAATTAAATATTAACCAGTTCCCAGTTTACATCTTATGTTTTCATTAAGCTTAATGTGAAATGATTTGATGTGTATTTATAATATGACCCACAGCATGACTATAAACACTCCGTTGTCAAATGAAAGGTAAGCAGTAATTAATCCTGTCAGATCAATGAACTCCTCCAACTAAAAGTATTTCAACTTATCTGACAGTAAACCTAGTGTAAGTGGAATAATGATATCATATTCCCAGCTTTCCCGTTCTGCCCAAGAATGTAAATCATGAACAAAACATGATGCAACTATCTGCTCCAATAACGTCAACCACTGAAACGTCCTCATTGCTGAAACCTGATCCTCTTAAAGGATTGTCCCCTCCTCGTCCCAGGCGTCACATCCGCCCCAGCTCACTGGCGGCGTGCGCGTACGTGCCGGACGAGCCGAGTCCGCCCAGGCCTCTTCCCTCCCTCGTATGTTTTTCTGCTCTGGAATGTACCAGGCAGCCTCGAAGGCCTCCAGTTGCAAGACAAAGACGGATGCTGGACGGAGGCCAAGAACAAGGGGGGGGGGGGGGGGGACGAGCTTCTGGCTGCAGTAGAACCAGACTGAGGCCCGTCCAACTCTGTCAGGGTTGACACAACAGTGGCAATTGTTCCGATGGAACAGTGAGATTATTTACAAATGGGGATGAGGCTTTAGGAGACACTGTGACTCAGCGAATGCTGGAATGAGCACACACCCTGAACGCTTTTGCAGTTGTACATCAAATGCTTAACGCAACGCTGCAGCTGTAAGGTGACCTCATTGGGTTTGCTTTGGGTCAGTACATGATGTCCCTATGATAACAGCCTCTAATGTAGTCCAGTGGGAATGTACCTCTGACGTTCTGCAGTAGCTCGGTTCATTTAGTTACTCTGTTTCATTTAGTTACATTGTTTCCTCTCATTGTTCCTTTACGTCCTGCTTCAAACATAAACATGGATCTTCCTCTCTTCCAGTTCCAGATCAGATGTGTGTCCACCTTCACGTCTTAATTCTAATAATCAACTAATTGTAAAGGTTTGGCCTGATGGTGGCGCTGGAGAACAGGTCAAGGTTTTATTATTACGGGGGTTATTTATGTATTCAACAAATAAACCAAGCTCCTGACACAAAAACTTGGCAAACACTTTTCTGCAGGGAAATACCCCCGTGGGTATTATGGAGGGTTAAAGATGCAGAAGTGAGGATTATGGGTTTGTGAGCGATAAAACAAACCAGACTTTTAAGAGTTTATTTTATCTTCTGGGAAAGATTCCCATTTCCATTGTGAAGCATGGCGTCTGCCGTCGGCAGCAAACGCTTTCCAGCTCTATTGTAGACGTGAGCGTTCCTCTTTGTGCTATGATTGAAGTTTGCACAATAGCACAGCAAAGACTGACTATTATTCAGCCATAAAAATAATTCAGCTGTGTTGCAATATGTCCTAAACCTACCTACCTATTTCCTCTTGGCTTGTAAAGGAGAATGAACCAGTGTTGATTTACAGCATGACACGTAAGTCTGCATGCAGGAGGCGGTCATGTGTATAGACATAATAGAAAGGATCAACCCCTTCAGCAACAACAAATGTTGCATCCCATCTGAGAAGAAATACCAGACACGCATCCTTTCTGCTTATGTGGATGGTATAAGAAAAAAGAAATGGAAAAGTTAAAACAAAATAAAGGCTGTTGCAAAAAAAAAAAAAAACCTCACTAACTTGCTGAATCTTGGATTCATTTACAGGAGGGCGTATTTCTACCGTTAACATATTTGCCTGAGGTTACATTTGGAGTCTTCCTGGCAAAGTGTTCCCTCCTTCTAGGAAGTTTGCACTGGGAATGATTCTTAGAAAATGTACAATCAGCTCCTTGGGGGGCGGTGTGAGCTGCTGGAGGAGATTATGCAATGTTGAGCAATAATAAACTGTACGAGGCTTCCTCTTGAAGGCTCTACCTGACAGTTTTTTGTTTGTTTTGGGGTTTTTTTGGGGGGGGGGGGGGGGTGATGCATATGGATATTTCCTGAAAACATTTGCAGGCATGCTTATACAACACGTTCCTACCTGTACGGTGATGTTTGGATGCAAATGTTTGTTTTTGCAACAGCTGAGGTCACCTCTCAACGCGTTACTTGTCTGAACATCGTTTTTTTTTGCATTTTGAAAGCATTTTTTTGTTTGTTTTTAAGCTCTTTCTTTTCTCTGGGCGATAATTTACAATCTGATCGACATTTTTTCACGAGCTCGGGCATCATTAATCTGTTCGATTGGTGCCTTGCTATTCTGAAATTGTAAAGCTATTAACCGACCTGACAATGGTCTTTATTAAACACAATGGAGCTGATGCAGACACACTTACATGAAATCGTATTTCAAACAGGACTCACTTAAAGCCTGAACACAGAGCCCCCCCCCCCCCCCCCTCCTGTGTCTCCTCAGGAGTTGCTGCCTCCTGAAGTTATTTATGTTGGCCTGGCCCTCGTCTTACTGACCTCTAGTGACACTGAGCCTTAATGCATGATCTTGTTTTGCTGCTAAACCTTTGACTGCACCATGTGCTATTGGCTTGGGGATAGGCAGTCGATGCTTGCGTAATGTTTGCTACCGCCGGGGTTTATGTTTGAGGGGCAGAAGGTGAGAGGAGGGAGAGCCAGATATCCTCCAGTCACAAGACATTAGACTCTTGAAAACAAACCATACATGGTTCCAGCTTGAACGCCTCCCTTGATAAGCAATAAATGAAGGCTATACAGGGCAGGGACTGTGTACTAGAGATTATATAACGTGAACACACTAACGCAGCAGATCAGAGGACGTACTGTCTGAGAAGAAAAAGAACATTGCACAATAGAGGAAGCATGAACTCTTCTTGGTTTAAAATGCTACTTGGAGTACGAGGATAAACGGTCATTTTCATTTGCTTGCAGTCAGTGTGCGAACAAAGGTGGTGCAGAAGAGCAATGGATCTACGAAGCGTGTTGTCACCCTGTGCCTCTAATGGACGTCACAATTTAGCAGATAATCCCAGAGATCATATATTTCCACAGCTTCCGAGTTATTGGATTTCTCTCATTATCACAACTGCGAGACGGCGTCATCCCTCACGTCCAAACCGCTCCACCCCCCCCCCACGCCGGGCCCCAAAGCCTGTTGTCTGCCTTGTCACAACATCACCAGTGACGAAGGCTGAGGCTGACCTTTGCCCTCATCCTCCCTGCAAACTACCACTAGTATCATACCTGAAACGCCAATGTTTACAGAGCATCGTACCATTGATGCTGTGTAGTATGAGTACGTTTATGTAGTCCCAACCTATGTGGTTAGTTTAAATGTTAGGTATCAATACTGGACATAGATAGACCCCCCCCCCCCCCACACACACACACACAACAGGGGTCTGCAGTCCCTGTTTGAATATGGAACAAAAGCAAAAATGTCCTTGAAGTTACCAACGCCTATTTATAACGTGAGCGCGTCTTCGAGTGAAAACAACAGAAACGGTTGACATGATTTCATCCCCGTCGGTCTCAACCGGAGGATCCGGTCTGACGACATGTTGCACCAGCCCCGCAGCCGCTCTCACATTTCCATAGGTGACGGTTGTGCGGATGCGCACGTACGCGGTCTGCTTCCACTCCACGCGTGTGTGTGTGTCCCCCCCCACCGCTGAAACACAAAACACGCGGTCCACGCGTGTCACCATTTCGTTTACATTACCGGTTGCGTTTCCGCGACAGTTTTCTGACTTCGGATTCTAAATTCTGACCGAACAGGTCATCTGGTAACAATAGAGAGGCCATAAAGTTGATGTAACAACATGCAATGGTTGGTTCCAGAAAACTCGTGATCCATCCACCCTCGAGGAGGGCGGGGACAGGGGAGGAGTCAGCGGGGAGGAGTCAGCGGGGAGGAGCCAGCGGGGAGGAGCCAGCGGGGAGGATATAAACCTCCGACGCTCGCCGTTTTCCCGTTACCATCCACGCACTTCCCTACCGGGCATCCCTCCCCCCTCCCTCCCAACCGTCCTCCGCGGCCTGAGAAGCAGTGGGTCCCACGCCGACCGACGCTGGAGCTGTGAAACTAACAACGGGGTGAGTAGAAGTTTATTGCTGCCTCGTCTGACTTGAGGATAAATCTGTCAAACGCCTGCAGCTGACGCCAGCTAGCGTTAGCCGCGACGGCTATCGGTGACGTCACGGCTAAACTCCATTGCTAATGTCGTGACTTGTTTATTTGTTTGCGTTTAGCTAAGCTTCGCTTTCTCTACGGAGTTTATATCCGTCCGCGGCGGGGCGTCCTCCTCTGTTTTGCGGGACGCTGCCTCGACATTGTAGCGGACCGAATACTCGCATACCGGAACGTACGGCGACGTCTGTTAGCTTTAGCGTTAGCATTAGCTTTGGATTTTTGCACTGTAATATGACAAATGTTAGCTCGAGTCAATCCGCTGTACTCCGGTTGCTTTCCTGGGGGGCTCTCGTTATAGCTCATCGTGTCTTGAGTGATTTTTGTTTTCAGTGGGTTGTGGCGTGTTTTTTTATTTTATTTTATTTTATTTTATTTTATTGTCTGCAGGGCTCCCGTTTAAAGCACCGCAGTGAGATCACCCGCCAGCGCAGTGCGTTCCCTTGTTTCGGAGAAGTCCAATTCGGTATACCCGCAACCACTGCCGCCGCCGCCGCTCATCTACCAAAAAACCCAAGCAAAATGGTGCAAAACAAGATCACCGAGGTCCGTGGCTTCCACCGCTCCTTCAAGGTGGGTTGGAGCCCGTTTGGTGCCGCCATTTGGGGCTGGTTCTGTAATCGGAGCACGTTTGTCGGCATGTATGGGGAAGTTCCCACCTCGCTATATATAAACGCATCTGTTGTTCACCCACGTCTCGGCCTGCTTGACCTGGCGTCTGCAGCGGCGATTCTGCTTTAGATGTTTCTGCCCAAATGCACAATTAATACGGCGTATGAGTCAAAGGCTGCGAGAATGGAGATAACGCTGTTTTAATAGATTTATAACGCACCTCATCGCATGTTTGTTTCTCCGTAGGGCCAAAATCCATTTGAATCTGATAACTTCGCTAAAAATGGATCCCATCTAATTGACTCTTCATTTAATTTTGATGCTTCCCCGAGACACGGTGAGTGTTTCTGACTTGAGAATATCAAACGAATGATGATGCGCTTGCTTTAGTCGACCGTTGCAGTTGTGTCTGTCTTTGCGTTTCGGCTGAAGATCTTGACGCCGGTGTTTTCACAGACATACCTTCCAGTCAGCCTATCGACATCCCCGACGCGAAGAAGAGGAACAAGAAGAAGAAGCGTTGCCGTGCAACCGACAGTTTCTCTGGACGGTTCGAAGGTAACCCCCCCCCCCCCCCCCCCCCCCTTTTTTTTTGTCCAATCATGATGTTTCTGTCGCCTGTTACGGCTTAAGTAAATGATTGAACTTGTCCCGGCTCTTCGGTACAGACGTCTACAGGCTACAGGAAGAGGTTTTGGGAGAGGGTGCGTACGCCAGAGTGCAAACTTGCATCAACCTCATAACCAACAAAGAATATGCCGTCAAGGTAAGCAGTTCGATGTTGCTCCGTCTTAGAACCTCCGCTGTAGGAAGTGTTGCCGCTGAGAGGAAGAATGCTTCCTCTTCCTCTTCCTCTGTAGCAGAGCAGTCTCTTCTGTGTTTGTGCTCTGGCTGCACTTTCTTTTTTCTTTTTTGGGGGCGTGCAGCATTAGCTGCTGTCAGATGACTCGTCCCCTCACTGTTTTTTTTTTTTTACTTTGTCAGCCTATCAGAGAGCTGGAAAGGATTGACCCACCCCTTTTCTTTGCTCGTGTTGCCTACAGAGGAAGCTCGCTAGTGGGAACATCGAGTACTGGTAACTGTGCCAAAACCAAAACCCGCGGAGGGAGGGGCGACGGGCTGAGAGTGACCCAGGGTGTTTACACTGCTTTGTTCTCCTCATTCAGCACAGTTGTACTTTTTTCTGGTCCAAATGGGGTGTGGACTTGGAAAAGCATATCCTGGCTCCTGGGGATTTCCTTTTTGGCTTTTTAACTCGTGATCATTTCCTATTTTTCTAGGACTAAGTGTGAAATGTTTTTCTTTGTTGAAGTAAAGTGAAGTAGGACTGGTGCTTGTTTTTTTTGTTCCCTAAATTCTTCGCCTGAGCCGACTATCCGAGGCGGTGGGCATGAGCGCTACCACATTTTAAGACTTGCAGTTAAGTCCCGTCAGCAGTTTGCTTCTATTGAACAGTAACCTGTGAATGCTTCTCTTCTCTTGGAGTGACTTCCAGTGTCGTATTAATATTTCAGCAGAAGCAGAGCACGTTCTGTTTATTTACACTGGGGCGGGTCTCCAGGGTCTTTGCACTATTGTTGGGGGGGGGGGGGGGGGTTCAGACGGCTACTGCCAGATGTCTGGTCGCCCCCCTCCCCCTCCAGGCTCTTGTGGGCTTCTTGTGGAACCCTCGGGACACAAAGGATGAGCTCGGGGCTGCACAGATAGACGATCGTTCCCAAGTCCTTAAGCCGAAGTGCGTCACAGTTCTGTGTTTGCGTTGAGGCCTTGCTTTGCAGCACACGGTTGTGATTCTGATCCGTGGCTTGGGCCGGCGGGTAAAAATCAAGTAACCACTAATGGGTTGTGTTGATGGATTTTGTCAACCAAGTTTCGACTGTAAACACGGAGTTATCAGACTGCGCAGCTTGTTTTTGTTGGCCTCAACGCCGTTCGTTTTCTGTTTGTGCTGCTGACTCGGACGAACGGTGCAGGGGCTTTGGGCTGCTCGCAGGTCTCTCGTCTGACCTTTAGACACACACACTGCAGCGCTGGCCCCACTGGCCTTCAATAGCGGCTGTAATCCCGCTACCAGGAAAGGAAGCATGCACAGCCTCCCAACCACACAATAAACTATGGCTGGAAAATTCATGCCTTTCGCTTCAGTGTCAGCACTCTCTCTTGGCAGTGCAGCTGGTAACTCGGTAGTTTAGTTCCAGACTTAAATTTGTAGCTCTTGTGCTGGCTATATATAGGGCTAATGTTTTAGTCATATACTGTACTGTCATTCCGTTAAAAGTAGGTTAAACTATCTTTGCAATTGGGCTACAGGGAGGTGTGGAGACCATGAAATGTAGGTCTGCAAAAAAGCCATTTACAGGATGGAGCATATAAACTAACGTGGTCGCGAGTGGGGGTTCGTTGGCGTGAGAGGATGAAGGGGTGCCTCAGTCCTCGGTTATTGGATCACTTTTGGGATCCATCCTGCAGCTGCGATGAAGACAAAGTGACTCCTTTGTTTGGGCTCTAAAGACGGTTTGTCTCTGTTCTAGATCATAGAGAAACGACCCGGTCACAGCCGGAGCCGGGTGTTTCGTGAGGTTGAGATGCTCTATCAGTGCCAGGGCCACAGGTAAACGTCCCATCACTACTGCCTGAATGCGAGTATGGATTCAGAACCACAAACTGACTCGTGGCTGTTGCGGTTTCCTTTCTGAAGTAACATCCTGGAGCTGGTGGAGTTCTTTGAAGAGGAGGACAAATTCTACCTGGTGTTTGAGAAGCTGAGAGGAGGTCAGTGAGTCCTGCCGGGTGTCTGCATCAAACCCCTATTGATATTCATACGTCTGTAGGGAAGCTTTGTGTTCCTACGATTTGTTGTCCTTGTAATTAACACTAATGTATCGTTGCTGTTCCCTTCAGGGTCAATCTTGGCTCGCATTCACAAGAGACGTCACTTCAGTGAGCAGGAAGCCAGCGTTGTCGTGCAGGACATCGCCAGCGCTCTGGATTTCCTGCATAACAAGGGTAAGCGCTTTCAAATCAACAACCAGATTACTAGATCTGATCTGACTAGATCACAAGCGTTACTTTCAATTGCTTTCTTGTTTTAAATTCAGATTTTTCTAATAGAAGGGGAACTGTAAAGTTTTTTTTATTTTTTGTAGGGATGGCACATAGAGACCTGAAACCAGAGAACATTCTCTGTGAAACTGCTGACAAGGCAAGTCTGCTGCAAGCGTATCTCCCCATGTTGGTTGAAAGGGCAACTGATGCTGTAATAAAGTGCTCCAGTTGATATGAACCGTAATTGTTGGCGGTTGCGAAATCTAGTCGATGCGTGAATTTAAGACAAACTTGAATTTTAATTGTGAATATTTCTATCTAGATTTCTCCAGTCAAGATCTGTGACTTTGACTTGGGCAGCGGGATCAAGCTGAACAGCGACAGCTCGCCCATCTCCACCCCGGAGCTCCTCACTCCTGTGAGTTCACCAGGGGAAATGCATGTTATCAGGTTAGGGGTGGGTGCTATTGAGAGCAAGGAAGAGATTATCCTGTCATGTGGCCTTCGTTATTGATTGTAAAGCCGTGTCTTTATCTAGTTCAGCTGGCCGGCTTCCTATTGGTCGAGCTTTGCGTGGTGCCAGCTACGGGACAAATGGCCGATGAGGTTAAAATAGTTCGGTCTTGGACTGGGTCCATGAAATGACTGTTTGTTTGAGTGGCTGCCTTCCCTCGCTCTCGATCAGTCACTGAAATCAATATCTGTGTTTTACATGAAAGTCATTTGTCGTGTTTGTCACAAATACAGTGACCCGTTGGGTTAGAGGTCATAATTGCTAACCCCCCCAGTCTGTTGGCACAATAGAAGTCCTCCTCAGTGCCTGAAAGTGTGGAACTTGTGCAAACTCGGAGGGATGGAAAATGGCCGTGGCAAGCTTTGTACTCGGGTCAATATATGTCTGGTGGGTGTTTGGGGGGGTTGGATAGATGGACCCGAGCAGGTGAAGGACCGTTCAGTCAGTAGGGGGGGGGGGGTTCTACAGTGGTAACCTCGTTGGGGTGTCGTGTTTGGTCGACACGGACCGCTTGCCTTTTCTGTCGAGCGTTGTTGTTCTGGTGATCTTTGTAGAAAGTGACGCTTTGGAGTGAAAGGCGTGTTGAGGCCTGTAAAAAGAGACGCTTTCACGCCTTGGAGCGTTGCAAGGCTGTAAGGAACACATTGTGACTTTTACAAGGCCGTGTCCTCCAGCATGGAGAAGTCACAGTAGAACCGGCGGTCTCATTTCCCCTTTCTCTCTGAGGCACGAGACGAACGTCCACCCTCTCGTTCTCCTCAGACTCCACCGAGCGGCCCTAAATCATGCTCCTGCTGCTCTGTTATACAAACGGTTTGTTCTAGAATTGTAATCTTTGCCCGTGTGCCTAGCAACTGAGAGCTGATTGGCTAGACTGGTTGGGGGGAGGGACAAACGGCATGTCTGCTCATGAGCTCTGGCTTGTTTTCCTTGCCTTGAGCACAGGATCAATGTTATCTGATTTTCATCTCTCCATCGGCACTTCCTCCCTGCCCCCCGCTTGGTTTTTTAATGTACTGGTTCTTCTCCTCGCCCCGTTGTTTGTAGTAACTCAAAGTGTCACATCCAGAGCCCATTCACCCTGCGTGTGTTGGAATGTGTCCTCGGGACAAAGTACGGACGGGCCTTTTCTAGGAAAAGGCTAATTTTAGATCAGTAGGAACTGTTTACATGCGGTTCCCTGTCGGCTCTGGTGGAAATGGTTGCCGAGCTGCAACACGAGGCCGCTGCACCCGAGCAGCTTTAACGGTTCACGGAGGGCACGTCGGCCATTTGTTCTCGTCACCGGTGCAGAAATACACGTCGTCTTGCCGGAAGCCGATTCAGGATCCCCGTTGTTCAAACGGCAGAAACGCGTCGGCGCTGTCGACGCGACGGGACGCGAGGTGTTAGGAAAGGAAAGCTCTTCCTCTCGGTCGTCGGTCCACCGCGGCGGGTGAAATAGCTTTTGTCTTGCTTCTGTGGCAGCTGCATTCGGTCTGAATCCTGGGGTTTTGTCTTTGGGGCACGTTAGCTGAAAGCAGGGGGGGGGGGGGGGGGTCCCTCCGACAGAAGCAGCTTTGTCTGGGATCGGATTCCTCTGCAGGAGATTTCATTACATAAGGGTATAGCGGTGTGGAGGCGGAGTCGGGACAGCTGGTGCGTGTCCCCGGGACACAATGGATGCCTGCTCAGTGTAAACGGGCTCTCCAGCAGACGAGGAAGGATGTGGGGCCTCGGCGAATACAAATGCCTGAATGGTCAATCGTTTATGACTAACAGGACAGATTACAAAGAACTCCGAGAGCGGCTTCTGAATATTTGTACATGTTGTACAACCTCGGTGGACATCAAAGGATCTAAACCCTGAACTTAAACAATCTCAGAATGAGCGCTTCGTCGAATTTCTTTCAAATACTTTCATGTCCCGCTGAACTCGAAGCCGTCCCTCTGGAGGTATTAAAGCTGCACGCGGCGTTTGTGTTGCCGAGCTGCGTGATTGGTGGGGGCTTAGTCCAGTCTGTCTGCGCTCGCAGCAAATCCTCTTTGCCCTCTTTGCCTTTGCGGCCTAATTTCAGAGCCGAGGGCATCATCGGACTGAATCCCTCCTGGTTTATGTACGGCTGGATGGTCGAACCAGAGACCCCCCCCCCCCCCCCTCTGCAGCTCATCATGGCGTCGCACGCCTCGGTTCTTCGTGTTTAATCGTACCTGGTTTTCCTGCTTAAGTGGATTTAACGCATTCAGGGAAGGTGGGATCAAAGGATTCGGTGTTTAAATCGAGCCGTCACTGAAGATAAGAACGCGACGGTCACATCGGCTGGCCTGGTCTCATGAACACCCCCCCCCCCCCCTCAGGATTTAATCCTTGACACCGCGAGGTATCAGCCGAGCTAGGAATGCGAGCTGCTGCAGCCGTGAAGCAAACTTTCTCCTGCTTTGTCAGCCTGGTGAAGTGACGACTTGTGCCCCCCCCCCCCCCCCCTCTGTCCCACAGTGCGGCTCGGCAGAGTACATGGCCCCCGAGGTGGTCGAGGCCTTCAGTGAAGAGGCCACGATTTATGACAAGCGCTGCGACCTGTGGAGCCTCGGGGTCATCCTCTACATCATGCTGAGCGGCTACCCCCCCTTCGTGGGCCGCTGCGACGGCAACTGTGGTTGGGAGCTGGGGGAGCCGTGCCACACCTGCCAGGTAGGAACGGATCAGTGGCTCTTCGTTCGTCCAGGCCGGGGCGATGGTTGCTGAACGCTTCGGTCCGTCTCTAGAACACGCTGTTTGAGAGCATCCAGGAAGGGAAGTACGAGTTTCCTGAGCGGGACTGGGCTCACATCTCCTCAAGTGCCAAAGACCTCATTTCCAAACTGCTCGTCCGTGATGCCAAAAACCGCCTGAGTGCCAGCCAGGTGCTGCAGCACCCCTGGGTGCAGGGGGTGAGTCCTAGTCGAGCCCCTCTCGTGTGCCCGAATGTTCCGTTCTGCAGTGAGAGCTCTAACTAGCTTCTCTCTCGTGTTTAGGGTGTGTTTGATGCCTTGCCGACATCCATCGTGCATCAAAGGTGAGTGAAAGATTATTTCTTTGTATGCGTAAATCTCAAATATGGGTTCTTGTGTTTTTTAATACGCATTCTATCGTTTGCTTCTGCCTAGAACCAGCATGGCCAGGGATCTGACTTTCTACGCCGATAAGGCCATGGCTGTGAACCGGCAGCTGGCCGAACGGGACGGCATGGAAGACCAGAAGCAGCAGGAAGTCCCGTTTGTCGTCACCGCCGCCGGCGCTTCCATGCAGCTCTCTCCTCCTTCCAACTCCAAGCTGGCCAGGCGCAGGCAGCGAAGCAGCCAGCCCAAGGGGGGGCCCGTGTCGGCCGCAGAGCTCCACCAGCTCTTGGCCCCGCTTGTTATTATGGGAGACTGTGCCTGAACTTTGTTACACGTGACCTCCGACCTTCTCTTGGGATGCTCTGGCCCCTTTCCCTGGCTCCAGCTGGCCTCGGTTCTTCTGCCGTTCAGGCTTTGACTTGCCTCGCTGTGAAGGGAGTTAATTCTCTAAATGCCTTCTACCCTTCTTGTAGCACTTCGGAAGCACATCAGCCCAAGGCCTGCAAAGAAATGTCAGGGAGAATGGCCAGTAAGGGATCTGGGAGAGGGAGAGAAGTATTTTCTAAGTTATGCTCTTTATTTTTGTTATAAAACTCAGTTCAGAAGAAATTAAACGTTTTTTTTTTCTATGAACGTAAGCTCCGACACCAAAGGACAACCTGCGCTGCTCCCACTGTGAATTGGGTTGGAATGTTCTCTCTGCCTGTATGTGTGTGCATAAATGGCCCGTCTGCATATACGTACAAGCTTATGCAATACGTCACGATGAAGGCTGTCTAGCTCGTCTTGCTGGGGTTCGGCACAAGTGTGGAAGGAGGGAAAGCCGATGCTGTCCATGATACGGCTGGGCACTCGAAAGATTTTTTTTTTTTTTTGTCTCCGATGCAGCCATGTACGTCGGAGGTAAATGTATCTTGGTGGCCAAGCACTTAATGCTCCTATAGCAGAGAATGTCTGCCTAACCTGTGAGGAAAAGGAGGGCCCGTCAGCGACCATCGGACGGGTCGGGAGTTGAATTATCGCACTCGGTATCAGGTGCTAGCCCACCCCGGATTAATCGTTCTCAGTTGGCGCTTGACGAGGAATAAATGTCCGTACAAGCAAATCGTATTTCGCGCCAAGGCGATTGGAAGGGGGTCCGTTCGTGACTCCCCCATGCCACCGCCAGAATTTCGTTTCCTTGCAAATATATTTAAATTTTGGATGTAACCTTGAATATTTGTGTAGTAAAGCTTTCATCAGGGTATGGAAAATCACATTTTGGCCCCAAGTTATTTCTATATACTTTTAGGTACATTCACATTTGTTTCGCTTATTTTGTCTTTATACCCCTTTCAATAGTGACATTAAAAATTCTCATTACAAATTAAGAGGGAGCTCTAAAAAAAATAAATAAAAATGGAAAAACATTCCACCAAAAAAGGTCTTCCACGGATTTGTAGCTGTATTAAGTTTACTTTGTTTCATGTTTGGAAGCTCCATGTCAATGTGCCACACTGATTTTCTTTTTTTTTTTAATTGCTGTTAATTAGCTTTTATTCTAAATATAATTTTCAGGCAGGTGCTGTTCAGTTCAGGTGAAACCTTTAAAGAGAAAAAAAAAAAGTTCAAAGGGGCGTACGACGTGCTAGAGAGAGTTGGCCCGGAGCATTCGTGCCCAGTGGAAGTTAGTTTTTTGTTTGAGTTAGTCTTTGCTCGGATCAGCGTTGTTTAGGTCATCCTGAGCCTGACTGCTAATGGATGTAGCCATTTCACCATAGAGGGTCTGAGTCTTGCTATTGAACGTGTCCATCTGTTAGCCTAGCGGTGACAGGCAGGGACGTGCGATTGTTGTTCTGTTGCCGGCGCTGCATCAAAGGTACTCTGGAAATGGCTCCCTCGGTGTCTAAGGACCCCGTTATGCTGACAATGGGACACTGTAATGGTTCTAAAATGTCTTTCTACCGGTGTAAAGTTATGGGGGTTTATGTCTTATAATAAGACTTCCTTGATTTTGTGGATGCAGCTGTTTCCTCATTTGGGGGGGAAACTTCTTTGATATCTGTAATCTCAAAGCATTAAGCTAATGATTGAGGCAATCAGGAGGTTGAGAAATTAGAAATACAGTTCAGTATTCTGCCTTTTCCTCTCTTTGCTGCATCAAGCAAGTTGGTCCCGAGTTGTGTTATTTTTATTTTTTTTTGTAAGTAGGACTGGGTACTCGATGCACACACTTTGGCGTACTGTAATATCCTGAATGGTATATGTGAGTGTTCTTGGTCATGACCGTTTCTACTTTCCTCAAATGGCAGTATCTTTTTGGACTGCCTTTTATTGGGGACAAAACGATATCCGTACGCCCCCCCCCACATTTTGAAGTAAAAGTGTTAAAGTTTTCATTCAAGCAGCCCATCTCACCTTGAATGTAGCCCTCAGGCGTGCATTTACAATCCATCAACATTGTAAAAAATGTTTTAACGGTTCATCTCACGGGCCGGTGGGATTATCCTACGCTGGTGCAGCCCTCAATCGCTCGAGAGTTGATTCTTCATTCTAGGAAATTGAGATCGAAAGTCTAGCGTGTTCGTTGGGGGAAATTTGAAACAAGTACAAACATATTTGATTTGAAATAAGCACTTTACTGTACCATGTGAATGACTGCAGTTCACTCAAAGCAACATTTATGACCGTTGCTACAGTTTTTTGTATTGTTTTTCTAAAAAATTGCAATAAAATACTTTGAACTACATCTACGATTGCTTCTTTGGTTAAAATGAAAACAACTATCCACCCTGGTTTGTTCTCTCTCCCGTATCTCTAGTTTCATATTAACCGTAAACCTCATCTTTTGGCCGAGGCTGAGGCTGTTTTATCTGCTCCAGAGCTGTAAATCCTTTCATCGGCAGCACTCCGTGATATCGGAGCTGACGCATGTCCGTCCTTGGCTTTGGGTAAATACGACTTCGGTCGTAACCTCACTCGCACCGAGATGTGACGTGGGTTTTGCTTTGTGCCGAGTTGCTGTAGGGGTGCTCCTCTCATCCAGACGGGCCTCCTCCAACTCGTCTGATGCAACCTGCTGTAAGAGCTGCAGTTCACGCTTCCTGCCTCATGATCTCCCTGGAAACACGGAATCACCTGCTGAATTTGCTAAATGTCAGTATTTTAGTATTTAAATAGTCTAAAAGTCCGTGTTTGTTTGAGATTTAAGAGTATTTCTGGTGTCCAGAGAGGCCCAAGATGATGTTTCTAATATATTTGTTATTCTGACCAATGATCCAAAAATGTTCCATTGAGAGTTTTAGCCTAGATGTGGAAACTTATGTCTCTGGTGTCAAAAAATGGGGAGAAATGGCAATTGTGCCATTCTTATTTCAGCACTACAAACGGGAATAATGCACGGCGGAAATGACGCAGACAGTGTTCGCAGGACCGACGCCAGAGAACATGGCCGGTCTGTGGAAAAGATTGCGTGTATTTGTCTCCCTCCGCTGGAAAACGCTCACAAGTGCGTGTAAAATCACACGCAAATAAACTCCCTTTGCTTCTACTGGTTCTTTCCTTTAAAAGTTTTCTATATAAAACAATTTACACCATATTTATAAGAGTGTTTTTTATGTTAATGCAATAGAGATGCCAATTAGCGTCATATATATAATATGTGTTATCTTATTTTCAGAATGAAAGTAAGAAAGTTATTACCTAAACCTCTTCCATTGACTTTTGACAGGCAAGAATTTATCTGATGAAAAATTAAAAAACTATTACGTCACTGATAATCCAGCCGACTCAGCTGCGATGATTGACTGGTCACGTGTTTACTTGTCGCGCACAAAAAGCCTGAACACGCGTGAGTCTCGGGTTTAGGCGTGGCGCTGGAGGTAGGTGGTCGTGGAATGTAACGTTGCGTTATTTTAAGCTCTTGTCAGGCTACGCTATTGGAATTTTTTTTATTTGTCGAAGTGAGGTTGAAAAACATTTTATATTCTCCTTCATGAGTAGAAGTGGATAAGTATTCTACCTTGAAACATTTAAAAACACATGTATTTAATGCGGAAACGCATAATGTGTCTTTCCGGGCTGCTACATGGTGGATCCTACTACTGCGTACCTGTAAAATAAAAACATTTGAAAATCTTGCCTTAGTTGTTTAATAAACCTCTTTTACTATGCTGAGCACGCACCAGTGTTTCCCATAAGGCTTGTCGAGCCTATGCAGAAAATCGGCAATGCGGTGTTTTATTGTGAAAGGTTAGCCGGATGTGCCGGAACGGGAGTTTGGATTGTGGGTCGTGAAGTACGAAGACGCTAAATAAAGGCGGTCCAGTTGCTCTACGATGTATCGCATGAATCCTTACGTCGAGTAACACGACAAGCAGGAGGAGTAATATAAAGTCTGAAGGGACGAATTGGTTAATAAATCATTAAGTGCTGTTAGTTTAGCAGCGATTATGGCTACCCCTTTCTAACTAGGAACACTGGTGACGTTCAAGAACGCGACGTGTGAAATCACGCGAGATTACGCTCTTCCCAATCCAATATGGCGCCGTGGGGGTTTGTGTTATTGTTCTGTCGCTTCCTCTGTACGCGCTAAACTACACGGAAACGCGACTGAATGTGTTCATGCGGGCATGAGAGGGACATCTGGAGATAATGCTGAGGTCCACCAGCTTCTTCCGAGGGATCGACTGTCCGTTTTACGCGGAATATATCGACGGCAAAGACGGCAAAAATGGGTGCAACAGACCGTACTGTCACTTCAGGCACAGCCAGCAGCGACGGGCTTCCTACGGAGCACTGGCAGATGATAAAAGGCAAAGAGACCTCCAATCGTCACAGAAAGGTGCTGATCGTTTTTATTATGTCGCGATATACATACTTCGAAGGGTGTAATAATAACTACAGAGAGTTTCTGTGGCATACAAAGTACTGAAGTAAGATTCTTTACAGGTATGTGGCTAATGTAACCGGATGATTGGGGTTAATTGGGCAGGCAGGTGTGGGAGGGAGCACCTGTGGCCCATTTACCGCTGATTGGGGGGGGGGGGGGGCGTATATAGGTGCTTCCCCTCCCTCGTTCCGGGCCCTCATTTGTGTTTTCCCCGTCTCGAAGGCAGGTTGGTTGTAGACTGTCGCTGCCGTGTCTCTCCTTTTCATTTGTTTTCTTTTGTTTTTAGAGTGTAAATAAATGTTTTGAATTCCTAATGCCGTGCTGGTCATCACTGTGAGCGGACCTGTGGGTGGGGAAACCCGCTAAAACGAGTTTGGGACCAACGGAACAAATTAAATAGATCTTTAGGTTGCAAGTCCTAAAGTGGCGTTGTCGGCAAAGGTCGGACCGTTTGGCCCCATATGCCCGACGCTACACTAGGAAGAACCAACTTCCATAAAAAAAATAAAAGGAAGTGCTGTTATCTACATCAAGAACATTACTGTTGGATTAAAAGTGGAAGCATAAATAAGCGTTGCACCAGGGAAACTGCAATCTGTCTGTATGCTGCAGGTGTAGACAGTGAAGGTGGCAGGTGGTGTGATTGACTTGTGTTATTGCTTATTCACGATTCTGTGCTACCTCAAAACATGGGAGACAATGTGAATCTAATGCTGTTGCACAAAATAGAGTATAGGTCTTTATTGTCATTAAAACAAGTACAACAATATTGCAAATCCTGTCAATAAAAGAACTTAGTTGTATAAAGTTATTTATTTTATGTTACATAGAATGAGTAGTTAGTAGCTATTCTCAGCCCTCTGGTGAGACTGGTTAGTATATTGGCATGTGCTATTCAGATGAAAATGCGTGAACTGTTTGCCTGCATCCCTACAGAACAAGGGTATGATCCATTCAACCCAGAAGTAGTGAGGCCCCAGGATCAGCAGAATGGAAAGGCTGGCTCTGGAGACCTCAGCGGTGCCCTGGAGATGGTCAATAGGGCCATCGAGGAGGTCCGCGGCGAGGTGGAGAAGGAAAAAAGAAAGCTCTCGCGCATCGGAGATGACATTTATGATCCACGTGGCAGTAAAAGGTTGTCTTCGTCTAACGTGGTTAATAGAAAATCTCCACCTTCACACGTGGCCTATGACCCTGGGAGTTATCACATGGCATCAGAAGGTTATGACCCCACCCCTGGTTGCAGCAAGTATACCCTGGATGCAGACAACCAGGGGAACAATAGCAACTCCATGGAGTACGTTCCTACTTCTTTGCGAAAGCCTTCATCTCGGACTCGTACACGACCCCCATCCCCACCTCCCAGTCCAAAATATTCCAACAGCTCCTCCTCCTCAAAGTGCAAATACACTGTGGACAATTCAAAACCATCCACAGATATGGAATACGATCCGCTATCGAACTACTCGGCAGGAATCGCTGCGAAAAGGAAGACGGACAAGGCTGCACAAATTCATAAATCAAAAAGATTGAATTCACGTAAAGTACCGGGACCAGAGATGTCGAATGAGGAGTGTGTCGTAGCTGTGAAAAAGCCACGACCGCAGAGCATTGACTTTAAAAAGTACACCATCTCTGAATCTGATGGGGAAAGTTCCGGAACAGAGTATCGGCCAACATCACTTACTAATCTGCAGCAGAGAAAAAACAAATGTGCTTCCCTTTGGGATGCCGTGGTGAAGGAGAAAAAAGAGGGAACTGCGGGTCTGCTTAATGCGCTGATGCAGAGGAATAAAGACGTTTCGGCAGGTGACCTGGATGTCCAGGAAGATCTGCCGGGAAAGGATCGCGTACAAAAAAAGAAAGCGAGACAAATTCACCAGGAGAAAAGTGCCAAATCCAAGAAAGTGGATGTCAATAGAGCAGATAGCATTAAGAGCAGTGACAGCAGGACTAAAGAGAAAGGCTCATTAAAGAACTCAGACCTGGACTCTGCTAAGAAGGAGAACAGGAGTCACGGAAAAAGAGACGATGGGAAAAACTCCGTTAAGCTTAAGACATGTGATAAAGCTCAGAGGGAAGGCGGAGGTGAGAAGAGAAGAGACGGTAAGGTTAAAGCTGTTGAAAAAATAAACTCTAGTAAACAAGGTAAAGATGCAGAAAATGGTGCAAAGGATAAGAAGAAGCCAAAGATATCAGACAAGGAAAAGGAGCACAGTAGGTCTAAGGAGCACCATGACAAAAACGGTAAAATAGATGGCAGTAAAGGAGGAAAAGACGTGAAGAGAATCCATAAAAGCAGTTCTAGCGATGGAAGCGGCGGCAGCAGCAGGAAAAGCAGCTCTACCCACAGTAAAGATAAAGTAAAGCAAAACATCAGCTCATCAAACGGGAAAAGACTCAAGGAAAAAAGGTCCAGCTTGAGTTTAAGTCACGCAGCTCTGTTCGGAGATGAGAGCCCGGAGGAGGCCGAGCCCATACGGGTGGACGAAGACGACGAAGAGCCAGACGATGTCCTGGTGAGAAAATCTGCTGATGCTTTAAAGAGGGGACGCCTGAACAAGAGGAAAGCTACAGTGATGACCCCTTCTGACGACGACGACGAGGGTGGGCGCATCGTCGAGAGCGGCGTTGGATTCGACTTCTCCGGTTTCCAGGACGATTTGGACTTTGACTCGGATCCCATGGAGGAGTGTTTGCGGATTTTCAACGAATCGAAAGACGTGAAGAGGGAAGACAAGGGAAGGCAAGCTAAATCGGTACTGGTTTCTCTTTCTTTTCTTACGAGTTTATGTACCAAAGGCGCGAAGTCGTTGGGATTAAACAAACATGCCGTGTTGTGA
Organism: Brachionichthys hirsutus; assembly: GCF_040956055.1. NCBI lineage: Eukaryota > Metazoa > Chordata > Actinopteri > Lophiiformes > Brachionichthyidae > Brachionichthys > Brachionichthys hirsutus. The sequence continues at coordinate 3,471,019 of NC_090905.1, forward strand.
CTTCTCAAAGGCATTCAAGGACTTGGAGGAGGAAAGAAGCACAGAGACCACTTTAACCACTCTCTTCCCGGGCCAGAAGAAGAGAGTCTCCCATTTTGCTTCCAAAGGAAACGTAAGTTTGTCAACTCGACCTCTTGTTTGTTTGTTTTTCCTCCCACTTTGTTGTCTCCAGGCAAGTCGAAGTTAGTGAGGAATGAATGCGCAAATATCTCCAATTGTGTTTTTAAGTTCAAAAGATACAGCGATTTACAGCATCAAATTATCCATCGCATGTGTGTGCTAAAAAATGTAGCGTGTATTCTGTAGCCATGACAACATTATCGCAGAGAGAATGTAAAAAACAAACAGTGTTAAGTAACGTGACATTGAGATTCTTAAAGCCCTTTGGTAAGACCCATTCTGGCGTTGCTACCGCCTCGTTCTTCAGAGTACGAAAACCGCTTCATGTGCTGCCAAGGACATCTGCGTTTCATCAAGGGTGGGGCTGGTTGTAGTAAAGAAGCGAGAGAAATGAATGTGAAAATATTTTCGGGGATTTCCACCGGTAGCGGTTGTAGCTTCTGAATGTCCTTTCTGACTTATATCATTTAGAATGTGTTAGCATTTGTTGAAAACGGCACAAAGAGTTAAAGCCTCACCCACACCCTTCTGTTTTTTTTTTTATTAGAACGACGCACCTTCTCAAGCCGCGGCGCCGCCTTGCAAGAGACTCTCCGCCCAGGCGGTCTGCTACCGGCGGATGCAGCTGGCGCAGCAGCAGGCTGCTCAGCTCTCTGCCTCGGTCAAAGCTGCGCAGAGTGCCGCCCCCGGCTCCTCTGGGGACAGGAAGAGAATCGCACACCGTCCCAAAGCACAGACAGCGAGCACCAAAGCAGGTAATGGTGTCAAAGCGGCACCTTGTTGTGGCAGAAATGTCTTTTCTTTCTCGCTGAATGCCAACTTTTAAAGATGCTTCGGCCCGCGAACGCTCGTCTTGGTCCTGCAGATTTCAAACCAGCTGCCAATCGGGTGTCGTCCCCCAGCCGGGCACACACAGCCGTAAAGACCCAAACCACCGTCGGCATCTTGTCCAAGACCATGTCCACTGTCACGCAAAAGAGAGTGGCACACACCCCCACCCTGAAGGTGTCCGCAGGCCGCACGATTTCCTTGTGTCTGATCCTCCCCCCACTTGACGACTCACTCTTTCGACTTTCTCTTCCTCAGAGTAGTTCAATGAGGCGCCCCGTCATCCCCATTGAGTTCGGGGCCAAAGTTCCCACCAACGTCCGCCAGCGCTACCTTAACACTTTCATCGAAGAATGCGTCAAATTCTGCCCGTCGGAGGACACGGCCTTCCAGATGGTACGATTTGGTTTTCGTCACGCGCCCCAAGGGGAATCCGAGGAGCGCTTCATTTGAGCAACTTCCGGCTCGACTGTTTCAGGCTCTCGACGAGGAGAAGCTGGCGTATGAGCGCAGCAGCAGTAAGAACATCTACCTCAACGTAGCCGTCAACACCCTGAAGAAGCTCCGCGGCAGGACCAGTCCCTGTCCATCGCCGGCCGCCAGTATGTCTCCGCTGTCCGTCCTGCACAAAATTCAACGATTCAATGCTCAACGCAGGCATTTAAAGGTTCGAGGCTACATTCCACTTCTAAAGCTGTTTGTGTCTGTTCAGTGGGTCCTGGTTTAGTTTCCAACAGGAGAGCCCAGTCCCACGAGGAGGTTCTGGGGGGTCGTCTCGCTGCGACGACCAGCTTCACTCTCAACAGGAAGGGCAGGCAGCAAGAGGAGAAGCTCACCGGTAAATAAGTTCATCAGTTGTTGTTGTTTTCCACTCTTATTTTATGAAGGTGCAATTCTTTCACTCCATTAAATGTTTTTTTTTTTTTGTGTTGTGTTGGCAGGGCTGTAATAATCGGTACATTTTTAGCACGTCTCCATCTGTCCCACTGCAGGAGCCACGCTGTACAGGAAGCTGAAGCCTTACCTGATGACGGATGAGCAGCTCCAGGAGCACGGATACCCGAGACCCAACCCGGAGTCTCCCGGCAAAGCCATCATTTGCTGCAACCTAGAGAAAAAGACAACTTCAGATGGTGAGTGACGTCGTCCGTCTCAGCACTGTTGTGTCACTGCAGCTGAATTCCACACGACCGCGTGACGTGTCTGCAGCGTTCAACAAGATATGCTGCCGGTGCGGCGCTGAATATAAACTCAACGTCAAAGGCAACTGTGTGCGGAAGGAGGAATGCAACTTTCACTGGGGGCGGTTACGCAGACATAAAGGTGAGTCATGCGAACTATTAGCATTGGCTAATTTTAAAATCCATTCATTTTAGAACGAAAGCGTTGCATTCTCAGTTATTCCAATGGATTCAACTTGTCAGAGTTCTAATAACACAGTTTGTTGCCTCCTTGTCAGTCGCTGGGGGCTGGGAGACGAGCTACAGCTGCTGTGCTGCGGCTGTCGGTACACCAGGTTGCCAGGTTGCCAAGGTAACTCTAGCTCTGTGGTTGGAGCTCGTAGCAGCCTCTCATCTATCTAATACCCTGTGCATTTTATATTTCACACCTAATCTTTATTATTGATACATGGGAGAAGCCCGCTGCTTCTCCCATGCGAGGAAGCGTATTTACTTCTTGGATGTTTAACATTACGCTACCCTTAACTGGTTGTCATTTTAGCATGCTTCCTAATACCGACGATAAAACACATTTGATGGGCATCTCCAGAAATAACGATTTGAATTTACCCACAGCAACATGTTCAGGATGGCCGTAAAGAGTCTGTCGACGGCTTCGTCACAACGTTCAGCAAAGGTCTCCCTTTTCATGGCGATGGAGGCGTGTTCGCTCTGGATTGTGAGATGGTGAGTCAGACAGGTTTTTGCCTGCTTAAGAAGAGAAATACACAAACTAAAAGTTTTCATATTTCCCTTTATCTCCTTTAAGTCACGTGAACGTGTTCGTTTCTCTCCCGATTCAGTGTTACACGACGCAGGGCCTGGAACTGACGAGGGTGACCGTCATCGACTCTGACATTAAAGTCCTCTACGACACGTTTGTCAAACCTGAGAGCAAAGTGGTGGATTACAACACGCGGTGAGTTTCGTCTCTTCTCTGCAGCCCCCGTCTCGGTCACATCTTTTGTAAAGTTTTTTTTTTCTTTTTCTTTTCTACACATCTTCCAGATTTTCAGGTGTGACGGAAGAAGACTTGGAAAACGCCTCCATCAGTCTGCGAGACGTTCAAGCCGTGCTGCTCAGCATGTTCAGTTCTGAATCCATCCTGATGGGACACAGTCTGGAGAGCGACCTGCTCGCTCTGAAGGTGCAGAGGCTCCTCACTTCTTTATATTCAAGTCTTTATATTCCCTTTATGGTGCATTGGGAGAATCTGCAGCCCTGTAAACCTCGTTTCCGGGCTGCGACGCTGGTTTTTCTGTTAAAATAAGAGAAACATCTTTATGTTGCTCTCTCCCTCGCTCTCTCTCTCTCTCTCTCTCTCTCTCTCACCTCCAGCTAATCCACACTTCAGTTGTAGACACCGCCATTGTTTTCCCTCACCGTCTAGGCTTGCCCTACAAACGTGCCTTGAGGAACCTGATGGCCGACTACCTCAAACGCATCATCCAGGATAACGGTGAGGAAATGGCAGAGAAGTAGCAGCAGCAGTGATCTGGTTACTCTTCATCGGTTCATGATAAACGTATTACAAATATAAAATAAACAGGTTTTACGGCCTTTTAATTCTTTGACATGACGTAATGGCCCTAAATTACACTAAGTAACGCCCCCCCTCCCCGCTGCATCCAAGGATCACCTCTCCCCCAGAGCATAATCACAAAGTGAAAAACTTTAATGCAAATAATAGAAACACCAGCAGATTGATCAGTCAGTCAATAAATGAACCTGTCAGGTAATGATCCTAATCAGAGACAAAATTACAGTGAAATTTAAAGTTTATTTAGAAATTAAAAGACTTGTTTATGACCCACTATCATATAATCTAGTATTTTTCAATAAAGCTCAGTAATGAGTTAAATTCTATATTTAAATCTTCTAGAAATAAAAAAGCTGAAATGAGTCGCTCAGCTGCACCACATCCAAGTCACCAGCAGGTGTCGCCTGAAGCTTCAGCCTCAGCAACACTTGCTGAAACCCTTCAAACGTGAACATGCAGTTTCTCTTCGGGGCGTGTTTCCATTTGTTTCTCACGTTTTTAGACCCATATCCTTAAAAACTAGATTTTTAATGCTTAGTGATGGTGGCTAAATGTATTTTTTAGTAAATGTATTTGTAATAATTTCTGCCGTGTGTTTCCAGTGGAAGGCCACGACTCAAGCGAAGATGCTTCTGCCTGCATGGAGTTGATGATTTGGAAGATCAAGGAGGATTCAAAGGTCAAAAGATGACCTGTGGCCTGTCAGCTGCACTTTGCTCACTTCCCTCATATTGGTTTGCGGAGAGTCTGAGACGTTCGGGGGGGGGGATTTGAACCTGCCTCCAGAGTGTCGGGGAGCGTTACGGTCAAATAGCCTGAGAGGAGCCTCCTATTATTGCTGCCTACTGGACTGGACTGAACAAGAAGAGCTCCCTTCAAAGCAATATGAGCCCAAATTAATAGTTTTTCATTTTGTTTCAGTTCAAACTGTTGTTATTTATTTATCTTGATTTGAGTAGTGGCCACAAAATCTGTAAGCAATTTGCGAATAAAAACCCTTCCAACAGAGATGAGCCTGCCTGGGCATCGGTGAATAACACGATCCTCACGCCAGGCTGCGTCTGCAGCCTAAATTGCACGATAGAGATGCTCTTGTTGTGTCGGACCTGAGCCTGAGTACCCCGTCTGTGTTCACTTGGACTTACTAGCACACTGCTAAGTGACTCTTAAGTGCATTTTGGGGTCTGAGTCTGTTGAAAACCTGCTACGTGAATGCACTGGTGTTTTTCACGCCGGCGTTCTTATCGACTCGATGGACGGCTCTTATATCTGCACTTGACCGTATGAAATTACCCTCAGCAGAAATGTAAACTGCTCCTGATGTGGTCTAGATGATGGAATATATCAATGCAGGGCATCGTCTCCGGCAGGATATGAACCTTTTTCACCGCTGTCCAGGTGTCGTGTGTGTGTGTGTGTGTGTGTGCGCTGCAGGAAATTAGCCGATTGCTCCATTAAAACAGATTTTGTGTTCACTACTCGTTAATTACAGACACTTTACCATTTAATGGATACCTGTTAACTAATCTGTCCTGTTTTATGTTGAAAGTGACTGAAAAAAAGTACTTGAGTGCTGTAAATACGCTGTAAGAAGTTTCTTTTTTGTAAATTTTTTTGGTTGTTAATGTTTTTCTATTAAATGATACAAGTTTAAACGATGCTGAATGGCCTTCACTCGCATCATACGATAGATTAACTCTCGGCTGAACGTTGCTGTAATATTTACTCTAATTTCTCCGTTACAAATAGTTTTACTGAACTAAATTCATCTGACGGTAAACTTTAAATACTAATCATATAAGCTAATAAAACACAAATACTGTACCAATAACTAAGCTGGTTCCACTGCTGCCTTAAAGTGAGTTGAATACAATTAGAAAAGCAGCTTTTTTGAGTTATGAAAACCTAAAACAGCTTGCACTTAGTTTAGCCTTTTATTATTAAATTTATTTTTTTCAGGAGGGGTTTACCTTTAAAGCAATGCCTTCTGGGATGTATGTTAATACGCTGAGCACATTTCTCTAGAAACTCCACCGGCTATTTAGTGAAGTCTCCGTGGGTCATTGTTTACACCGATAAGGTCCAAGAAATTAAAACTATAATAAGTTGAATAAGCTCGAAATGTATACTTTTAAAAGCACAGTAAAAACAACTCCTCTTTTCATTTGTGTTTTCTACGTCTTTGCTGGAAAAGATCTGCGCACTTCTTCCACCTTTGCTGTACAAACAAAGCTTTCTCTCCGTCCCCTTACTTCTAGACGTCTCCTCAACAGCAGGTGCAGCTGCCGTAATTCTCTCTCTTCAGCAGATGTGCAAATAGGAAGACAAATGCTAAACTGAGAGGCCCATCCTTTCTTCATCTTTTCTTCATCCTTTCTTCGGTGTGTTTGCCTGTTAAGCTTCTCCCGTCACATGTCAGGATGCATTTCGCCAGGCCGGGGGCCACAGACACCCAGGTATTAAAGAGAGCCAGTTAGCTGGGATCAATACCTACACAATGTTCCAGTGACAGGGGGGGGCTTCCTAGTGTTTATGGAGTGTTGCAGAGATTTTGAACATGTGGAGAAAAGCAGCTTAGAGGGGTCATCTTCATTATCAAATTCGATCAGTGCCTCTCTTTCGCTCTCCCCGTGATCACCTTAGACTAGTGTGGGGGGGGGGGGGCTGCGAGCCGAGCCGTGTTTACCTCTGCCGAGTGTTTACGTGGTTTTCCATCACTTCTGGGCTGAAAGGGGACGGCTCTAAAGGGGCCAGGGTCCGTATTCTGTCTGTTGGTCTTGGGCTCACCTCTTGCACCCGGATTTCCTCCAGCGTGGGGGCCCTTGACCCTCGAGACGGCGTTACCCGCCTGTCCCTCCTTCCAGATCTTTAATCTATAGCAGTCTTGCCTAATTGAGAGTCTGATCTTTACTCAGTCCCCTCGTATTGATCTGCTGCAGTATCCGCTTATTGCCGTGCTCCCGGGGGCCGCACGGGAGATCACAGCAAGATAATTGGAAGATTATAATAATATCTCTGGCTGATATGCAGGAGGGGGTGTTGGATTAAAAAATAAATCTTGCAGCTCCTTGTTTCAGATTAATAAAACCAGACTAATTGTTTATTTTGTCCACTATATAAGCCTCTCTGTGACATAAAATGATCTCAATCGGGGATTTCAATCTAACACTTTTTTTCGTGTGAAAATTTGAGGTTTTTTTTAATGTGTACTCAGTTTGTTTTGCAGCCGGGTCAATGTCGCGCTAAGCCCTGAGTGTGTCATAGCCAGTGTCAGGTCTCACAGCATGATCCTGGAACTCACTGGGGCTTAAGAACACCCAAAGACCCCCCCACCCCACCCCGTCTCCCTCGGGTCAAAGGCCAGTCGGCCTGATCGATTCTCCCAATGAAGAACTCTTTAGCTCCTCCGCCTGTCCGCCCTTCTCCAGCCCACCATCGCTCCGGCTCCAAAAGGCCCCTCCGTTGTGTTTTGGATGCCGATCGATCCACTTGCTGTCCGAGGGGCACCTCCTTTTGAGATAAGTGACAACTACAAAGGTCCCGTCCTGGCAGATCCTCGTCAATACACATTTCCACTATTGATAAGTAATTAAAGAAAGCCTGAACATAAGGGACGTTTTCTTTCTGAAGCATCTGTTAAACAGGAGACCTTTAGAAAAAACAAAGAAAAGAACTTGGTGACAAAAGAAGAAGACGAGGACAAAAAAAAAAAGATTAACTGCCCCCCCCCCCCCCTCCCTTACTTATTTCAACTTCCTCCCAGTTTTCCAAAAGAAGTGAATCTAGGTCAGTAAGACTTTAGAATCGTAACCTTCCATCCAATCATTAGTATTTATACATTTCTTATACAAAATATTAGAAAGCTATTAGTAAAGAGGTTAATAAATAAATAGTTAGCAGCCCTTCTTTTGAAATATCTTGCCAGACGGGGGGGAATTTTCACAACCTGGCAACCCAAATGTTTTTCTTGTTACTGGCTCTTTCAACAGAGAACAAAAGGATTTATTATTGATCGTCATAGAAGGCAGTAGTTCCGACTTATTAAACAACTCATCAAGTAGTGCCTTGCTCGTTTTAGTCATTGCCTCTTTAGTTTAACTCATCAAAAATGTCACTAAATTTAGCCTGTGTGCAACATCAAAGTGTGTCGCACTTTAATAACTGGATAAAGACGACATGTTTGGACACCAACTATTCACATCACAGTTCTCTTACTGCCAGCTGAGCCCTGCGGTCCTATAATAATAATAATAATAATAATAATATCATTCCCTCTTCAGTTCTTAAACCTGTGTGGGATTTCACCTGCTCACTGAAACTTCTTTTGCGTTTTGTTCGCTGTAATCCGTGCATGTGTAACTGGATCCCCTAAGAGGGGGGGATAATTCCTTTTAAGCACTTTTAAACACTGCAGGAGGGACTGCGACCCAGTAGCTTCTCACTTACGTCCACAGACGAGTCTTTATCTCATCCTGGAGATTAGATCTGCTGCATCACAGACGTGCTGATTAAAGTAAGGACACGTTGGAGTTTCATAGCTTTGTGCGCTGCTGTTTAAAACTCGCTCATCATTGTGGGAATGTGAAGATGAGGCAGTTTTGGATTCCCGGAGAGCTAATTGACGAGGCCAGTACTCATTTACCCTGAACCCTGGTCACCTTGATCCAGGGGGGGGGGGGGGGTTCTCTGATGGGGAGGGTCACACACAACCACACTCTTTGTGTGCCTCTAATCCACCCCCCAGCCAAACACAGCTTTGGCCAGGTTTCATCATGAAATAACTACTTTTTTTCCTCCTCTCTTCGCAGTAAATCTCCCCTAATCCTGCTGGCTGTGGAGACAAAGGCCTCTGGGACCTAATCCTGGAGCTTTTAGTGGAGCTGAGGGGCTGGCCGACGGAGCCTCTTCTAAATGACTTACTTCTATCGGACACTAATATAGCTTGACAGCCAAGAACAGCAAAAGGAGGAGGAAAAATCGCAAAGGGTGGGTCGGGGGGGGGGGAGCACAAACATTTTCACATATCTTGAAAGTCTGAGGAGTCGATTGTGTGCGAGAGCGAGAGGACGACGTGGACCGCGGTTCTGTCCGTACACCCACAAGTCTCACAAGACGCCTCACTTGTTCTCTGTGGATATTAATGACGTGTGAAACTATTGCTTTTATGTGTAGTTGAGTGTGTGTGTGTGGGGGGGGGGGGGGGGGGGGGTCAAAATGTGTTGCTCATCACTGTAGATATCAGTAAAGACGATCACACTTAGATAAGCCTAACAACGCGTGAGCAGAGTTCCACGCGTGTTCAGTGTTTGATTTACATTTGTCACATTTCATAGAGTGCCGTCTCTAAAGAAGTAAAAGTAAGCAAACAAAGGTACACAAATATTACCATTAAAATCAGTCCCAGGACAATGTTTGTTCATTCCTGGGCTCTTTATTGATGAATTGTTTACATCACTTTAACACAGACGGCGGTAACGATAATGACTTTACATGCTTTCATTTATTTCAATGACGATTTGATATTTTCTCATGAGAGCAAAAACACTTTTTTCTATTCCTGGGAAGTCTTTTTAATTTAGCTCAGTTGGATCCTCAGGAGTTGTTCTCATTGCCCAAGGTTGAGATTAACTTCACATGGTGGCACTTTATAGGCAAAATATGGTGCCAGTTAGCAAAACAAACCCTTGGAGGAACCCCCCCCCCCCCCCTCCGAGAGGGAACTGTCAGAGCCAACGGCATGGGGACAAAAGAAAGGGGACCATCAAAGGCTGCTATTTTAATCTGTCCTGCCTCAGAGATTAGCCAACCCACATTGTTGTAATTGTTTTAGCGGGAGGGAATGAAACGCTCGTTTATTGGGGAATCCTTGGCATAAATCTACCAAGTTCAATAGTTTCAAAAACTTGAGCCCCTTGCAACCCCCCCCTCTTTCCTCATCCCACCTAATCCCGGCTAATGCCTTTCTTTCTATTGGCTAATGGTTGAGGGGAGCCTGGGTAAATGCTCCTTAAATAATCGTGCGTGAGAATGGATTGGGGAGAATAAGGTTTGCGCCCCGATAAGGAGCACCGGAGGATATACGGCTGGAACCGGAGGAGGGAGTCGCTGGACTGCAGGTTGCGGTCGACTCTCTCTGGCTCTCAGGTAAACGGCTGAGGATGCTTAAAAAGAAAGGGGGCACACAATCTGGCTTTTAGCAGCCTTTGTGCACGATGGGTCTAGATGGAACCTTCTAGATCTCAAAATGGTGCCTTTATGATTTATAGGCCAGGATCTTGAGTGGGGAGTGTGGATGTTGTGTCTCTCAACGTGGATTATATATATGTATTCATAAACGGGGGAAGAGGAGAGAAACACAGTAATATAACCTTAAGGTTTCTCACTTTCTCATTTTATGATGGTTGATTGGTTGAGCTCATATATTTAGAACTTGATATGAATGAGACTTGGACTAAATTGGGATTAAAATGCGTCTCTCTGACTTTCTATAGGTGCAACATGAACTCCTTACATTTCTGCGGGACGTCCTCCCTCCGTGCGTTTCCCCTCCACGGGTTCGACCCCACGCTGTTGGACCTGCACCACCAGATGGCGCAGCGGTGCCGCGTGTATTCTGCTTCCAGCCCGGCCGTCCACACGCTGTCTGTGGCTGAGAGACTGGCAGGTCGGTCCCGGTGCCGGTCCCGGTGCCGGTCCCGGTGCCGGTGCCGGTCCGGCGCACCTCAGGAGGAACTAAGAAACTTCTAGTCTAGTTTAAAACGCTTTTCGCCCACTTTTTCTCACAATAATCGTTAATTATATCACTTCCAGCTCTATGTTGTTATTTTTAAAATATACGCAAGAGTAATCACAAATATCTAATCCATTTACTCAAGTACTCGTCAAGTATATATCCAAAATACCACTTCATTCTTTTACTCCATTACATTTCATTTCAGGTGCTGTACTTTATAATCTAATTGATGACCACATATCTAATAATGAAACGGTATTGTTTACTTTGCACATTCAGATATTCAAAAATAAATATGATTGTATTATAGATTAAGGTAATACTTGATTGGTCCTCACAATATAGATGTGCATTTTATAGCTATTATAATATTGCAGTACTATCACTCTCAATTTCACATTTGGTACTTTATACTTTGATGGTAACACATTATAGATTTTATTTAAATACAAAATATGTTTTTTCATTTGTGCCATGGTATTTCTACACTTTGTTGCTTACCGATTTGAATACTTCTTGGACCACTTGTTACTTCATCGATAATGTTGTGTATATAAAATGTGCTTTAAAAAAAAAAAGTCAAGTGAATGAACCATAAAGACATTTGTCTCAACCAGATTACTTTTTAATGCTGTTTACAGATTAATATTGTTATTGCATTCGTTTATTTATAATACTTTTATAATACTCAAGATAAATTACAAATTCTGAACCTGGAAATACTCAACTAATGGAAAAAGTATTATACATTTTAAGTCTAATCAGAAAGGAGGTAACTTTATTAAGTCTAAAATCAATCCACACTATCTCTTTGTGTCAAACTTTACCTGTATTCCTGGTAAAGTGCTGCAGAAACCCTCGTCATGCCCCTCATCCTGTAAACTTAGCGAGGATTTGCTGCTTTGTTCAGTTTATGTGTGTGTCTGTCCTTGCAGAGCTCATTCTGGAGGCTCGGTATGGCAACCATCAGAAGCAACGGCGCAGTCGCACGGCGTTCACGGCGTCGCAGCTGCAGGCTCTGGAGAAAGCGTTCCAGCAGACGCAGTACCCGGATGTCTGCATGAGAGAGAGGCTGGCTTTCGCCATCAACCTGCCTGAGGCTCGTATACAGGTGAGAACGCATAGTTATAAACCTCATTCAATGGTTTTTACCTGTTCATTAATGGTAGGCCTGTGGCTGAAAAGCATTAGAATAAAAAAAAAAGGTTTGCGGTTTAAAGGTTATTAAAGTTGTGCTTTATGATAAATGTACCTGTTTTCTCAACCAGGTGTGGTTCAAGAACAGGAGAGCAAAGTTTCGCAAAGGCCAGAGGTGCTCGCCGATTGCCAGAGACGGCGTTCTAGAGGAGGTCCCGCATCGCAGCGAGATGGAAGCCATGACCAAAGACAAACAGGCCATCACCACGTCGCACAACGACAGTAACATCCCTGCTCCTCAGTATCCCCTTCCTCCTCATGCGGACCAAACCAGCGATGCTTGCCCACCCCTCGCTCCGTCAGACTCTGATGGTTCACGTTGCTCCTTCCGACTTTGCTCTGCTCCGATTTTCCCTTTCATGATAGGGGAGCGTTGCAGTCAACCGTCCCACCAGCCAGTTGTAGGAGTGTTGTCTGATCTCCGCTTACCTCCAGTGTTATGGCCCATTATACACCCGCACAGCTCCAATGTGGGGCTTCATCCATTGTCAGTCAATAAAAACTGCAGCCTTCCCCTTCACACCGCTGGTTCCAGTGAAGCTGAGTCTCACTCTCGCCTGGGGCTTTAGACCTGAACACCAGCAACCTGAGCTCGCTGCTATGCTACATCGGAATAGAGAGACTTTTATTTAGTGATCTGTGTTGAATTGATGTAAAACTGTGAAGTCATATTCCTTTATTTACCTTCCGCTTCTTTTTTTTTTTTTAGAAGACCAAGCATAATTAGGCCCAGTCGGGATCAGTGTCATCAAAGAGTTATCCTGAAGGTCTCAGATTTTTTGGGTCCAGATAACAATGAATAGGAACATTATAAACAATATTGTTGTCTCCTTGAGCATCATTACTACATATACACCCAAGTATAGCTACACAGAAATAAACACATTAAAAACAAATCCTGTGTTATGGGTAGGCACTGCAGAATCAAGTCATGAATACAAAAATGTAAATAAAATTATTTGTACATGAATTCTATGTTTCATTTATTTACAATGCATATGTTGCATAAAATAATTAAAACACTATAAAGTTCAAATTTGCGTTATTTTGGGAAGCAACGAAAACAATATCGTCGTATAGCTTACAGAAATCGAATTGACAACATTGCAGTAATCATACTCAAGAATGTACGCATGATACTTTTCCTTATTCCTCAAAACAGTTGCGTTAGATTTCCAGCGTAGCATAACGCTTCGATCGAGCGTGACGCTGTGCCTGCCGGGGAATCGGGCGCCGAGGGAGGCTTAAAGAGACAACAGGAGAACCGGAGAACCATGACTTCGACTTCGACTACGTTGCGATAGCTGTATTTTAAAGGTAACACGGCGCTTTCTTTGTTAGTAGCTGGTGTTTTTTATTTAAAGACACGGCTTCGTCGTGTTTACGTTCTTGCTTATGTTTCGTTGGCTAGTTTGCTAGCGAGCTAAGCCCAGGCTGCCGCTGGCGTGCATTCGCTTGTTTAGGATTAAGGAGTTGCCCGGCAGTGGTCAGGATAATGGCTGTAGCTGAAATCTGAACTTTAAAACGATAGTTTCAGGTAAAAAAACAACGAGCTTTCTTCCTCAACGTACCTTCTGTCGATGACAATTTAGTTATAATGTCGCTTGGGACGGAGTTATTAAGCAATTACTAACTAACCAGGTTAATGTGACGTCAACCAAACCGTAGCAAATCAATGAATATGTTACGTTCTATTCTGTTTCATCTTGTTTTGTATTTATTTATTGACTGTTGTGTGTTTTTTTCTATCGTGTTGGTACGTGATTCATTGAGATAACGTAAAATCCTCGCGGTAGCTGTGCTTTTTATGAGAATTTGGGCCAAGAGGAATGGTGTTTTGGTAGGTGCTAGCTGGGCTAGCTTAATACCGCTATGTGGCGTTCCAGTTTGACGCTGACTTGCCCGCACTGTTGAAGATACATTTATATTATATAGCCATTTAGCTTTAAATGTATAGCTATATGCATTATATAAACTAATTCTATTTAAATAAAATTAGCTAAGATTGATCGATGTCAAGCCAAATTGAACTGACGCCAAAATAGCCTGAAAGTTCCTGGCCTTGTCCACCGAGCCAGCTAACACAGCTAGGGCTGCTTTCAACGCTAGATTTTATGGAAGTACGTGTCGACTGAGATTTCTTGATTTTTGAGTTCTTTCTCATCTCTGATCGGAAAATGAAGTTCATCCTTGTCAGATAAAGCAGCAACTCTCAGCTGTTCAAATTAGGCTAGGTGACAGCTCCCTTCGGTAGCCAGTTAGCCATTAGCTAGCATCAACGTAAACTCCAGCAGGCAGCTATTTTGTAACACAAGGGAAACTTGTAAACTATTGCTATTTATTTTTTTGTGTCGATTTTGAGTTTTCGTTTTATTTTTGTGGCTTTTGTATTCAAGTACTGTTAATAATGTATGAAATGACGTCGTGTTACCACGAGCTAACGCTAACTGCGTTGCTAGCAGCATCACAGCGTCCAAGACTTCACTTTGGGGAAAACATAATTCATTTTTTTTTCTTTTCATATTGTAAATGCGTCCTAAAAACCCGAAAAATAAGATTACTCACTATGTTTTAACAACTTTGCCCCCATAAGAACGAGCTAACATTAATGCACAGCTCAGAAATGACTAACAATAGGTTAAGATGGCAAAGAAGAGCGTATTTTTCCTTTAGATCCTTGTGTTCAAGGGGCTTTTCCATCAATCCTCGTGTCTGAACATCAACATTTAAAAAAAACTTTATTTTGTGTCACCGTGGCAAAATGCACTTAGTCATTTTACCCACCTTGCTCATATTTTTAAAGTCTTATGATCAGGTAGGCTCGCTGGATCACAAGGGAAACGTGACATTACAATGTTTGCCTGCATTCTTGCCTATTTAAAAAGACATTCTTGTTCTGCTCATGCACACCTCCAAATAGGTTGCGGTTCAGGCACAAATGGATTTTTATTCCAGATAGTGTCATGTCCCGATCAGTTTTTGGAACTAACATTTAAGAAAAATAACATAATAAAGCACAAAAAATATTATTTTGCGCACTCATCTATTAGTACTGTATTTAATCCTTTAATGTTCGTATTATTTGTGAGTTTTGTCGTACAGCTGGAATAGACTAGACAGGGTTCAAACCTCTTCAACAATATTCAGCCTCTCGGTGATGCGACTGTTATGAGGTGAGGCATTGCTGCGCTCATTGATCCGTGTAAGTGCCTTTCCATAGGAAAGAGTAGCGACCCATTGTTAGTGCCTTCATTACCTGCTCTCTTCAGCTCCTGCAATATCTTCTATCATGAATAAAAGGGAGTTATGAGAGCAGTTCTGGTTGGAGATTCTGCAGAGATTTTTAAGTTAAACTGCCCAAGAAAAGTGTAATTATATTTTTGGTAATGGAATATTATAGACTTGCATCATGACTGACCTTTGAGGTTTTCAATTGATTACTGATTGTCTCGCTCAGTGTGAATATATAGTGTTTGACCTACCTTTCCATTTTAAATGATGAATGGGATACCTAACTAGTAAAATTAGTGAGCATGTATTTTCTTAATGTTAAACCTTAATTCTGGTGTAAAGGTTTGTAAGAATTTGAGATGATTTGAGTTTCTTTGTGACGGGTAACGTGTTTTTGTCGTTAAATGCCAAAGAGATAATCGGCTAATTTCTTTCTTGCTTTTGCAGCTCTGCAGCTGACATCAAACCCATCCATTACATGGCTTCCTCATCTGTTGTTGCGCTGCAACATGGAGAGCGTCTACAGTGTCACTGAAGGCTGACCGGAAGAAATGAGGCACTTCAGGAGATGTTCCCAAGTGGCCTTGTGGATGCAGTAGCTGGGCTTCGGAGCGCTTTTTTATGACTAGTCTTGTGTGTGTGTCTGAGGACACATCTCAACACAATCTGCCTATTCTGCAGGCAGAGACATGCTACGCTGAGAGAGGAGCTGGAGAAACACACAAGAAAGGATACCCTCTGCTAAAAAAATAAACTCCACAAAAAGGGAACCATCCATCAGAAGAGCCGTCTCATCGACACAGGAGGGACATCGGCCTCGGGGTTGAATCTCCTCTGAACCACTGTCCATTTTAACAGGAACACCTTTCCTCTATACTGTGAGATTCCCCCCCCCCCCCCCCTCCCCAAAGCCTCCTCTTTTGTTGTTTATTGGAGTTTCTATGGTTTGCATGGCTGGAGAATAACCGTGGAGAAGCCAGGGTATCACAAGCTTATGGATTTTGACAAGAGAGGGGGCAAAGGAGAGACAGAGGAAGGTAAAAAGATGTCTAAGACGGCAGGCAGCAGGACTGGACATGGGGGACGAAGTTCTGGGACCAATTCTGGAGTTCTTATGGTTGGCCCAAATTTCCGTGTAGGCAAAAAAATTGGCTGCGGGAACTTCGGAGAGCTGCGGTTGGGGAAAAACCTGTATACTAACGAATATGTGGCCATCAAATTGGTAAGTTCATCTTCAAGTAAGAAACGTGAATTTATGAATGAACTTATGAAGCACACTGCGTTAATGGTGTATCTCCCATATTAGTCTACAGTCTATATGACAAATTCTCCTTACCTGATGCTTATTAGCAAGCATCAGGTAAGTAAACGTATGTTTATGTTGAATTTGTCTTTTTTTCTATCACAACTGCTTATTCTTCTTTTACTTTATTTTAATGACGGGACGACCTCAAGTCTCGGATCTTGTGTTTGTAATGTTTTTGTTTACTTGATGTGTTTCGTAACAAATAGTTCTGCTCGCTGTCTTCTGTGCCGAAATCTCTTTCTCGAATATTCAATGAAAGTAAACAATTCATTCTTTGCAAGAACAACATTTCCAAACCTCCTAATTAACCATCCCACGCTGTCCCTCGGTCAGTTCTTGTGGTAGCTCTCCCTCTAATAATCTCGCACTAGGGTTTATGAGCAATCAATAATTTACTGCCTCTGTGTTTCGTATCAGCATGAACATTTATTTTCAGAGTGGCTGGTTCCATTAAATTTAAACCGGCTCTGGAAAGCCTTATGAAATATCAAAGCTGCTTTGTTTACTCTAATTGCAGCCAGTTACCGTTTCCTCTGAGTATAATTTCTTGTATATATATTTCGCTGTCAGATACAGTTTTTGCCGACGAGGATGATGGAATGATGCATGTAGGTCGCCCAGGACTCGAGTGAAGGAGTCCGAATAGATGCGATGCATGCTAGGTATCATCTACACCACATATGTTATGATTATCTTGACATTTGTACATCCCAGCGAGGTCATTATTTCTGAACTCAAGGCTTTGCTAACCACACAGAAGGTTAGCAATTGGCTATAATTGCAGTTCTCTCCTCTGAAGCTTCAGTTGCACTCGCTGCCTCTCTCCCTTTCCTGTGAACCCTCCCATCTGTTTTGGTATTTTTATCCTCATGGTGTCCAGCTATATCTGGATCCGGCGTTAGGGCCGTGACACTCCTTTTGGATGTCGTGGCCCGCTGGAACCATTATTTGTCTGAATGAGAGGAAGGAAGCGTGCTAATGGTGTCAACAAAGCACGACAAGATCCAGCCAACAATCGGCCTGAGAATGAGCGCTCGGGTTTATGTAGAATCAAATTGACTACTTTCACGAGATTTATGTTTTCTGGTATTGATTAGTATTATACAGCGCTTCAGTCTACGAAATATGCAAATGTATTTACTGCTTGAGGGCTTAATACGCGAGATTGGCTGTGCTGTAGCAAAGTTCAGATCCATATTTGATAAATACGTCATCATTTCAGTTTGAACCAAGGTTATATAAAAGTATGAGCTCTTCCTCATGGACTAACACAGATAATAGTCCTGTTATTTCCAACCACCCGCTCGACAAGCGTAGTTCTTCCTCCATTCTTTGCCCGTCGCTGCAGCGGCGACTGCTTTCTTTGAGATGATTTCTGAACCAATCGTTTAGCATGTGATTGATGGACCAGGAAAGTAGCTAGACCGCTTCTTAAATGGCGTTGTGTAATCTGTTTCCTGGTGTTTCAGGCCTTCTGTATTTTAAGCCTTCGTTGAATTGTAATCAATAGTAGGTACCGGCCTCTGAAGGACGGCACACGGTGATTACTCGGCGTTGAGCTTGTGCCTTTCTGTCCCGAGTGTCTCGTGTATCAGCTTGCAGCGTTTGGCATTTGGGTCGTGCCTTGTCTGCACCTGGGACAAAGGTGAATGCCAGCGTCTCCCTGGTGCGCCACGCCACGCCACGCCACGCCACGCCACGCCACACCACGCCACGCGGCAGCAGGGATGTAAATGCGTGGCAGCATGGTGCACAAGGTTCTCTGTCAGTGAATCTGGAACTGCTGTAAATGTTGTTTCAAAAGAGCAACAGAGAAGGAGGAAACCTCTGCTTGCTGAAAGGTTGTCTTTGTTAGCTGGCCCCGTGGACGCACAGTGGTTCAGTCTTCGGTTCTCACACTCACAAATGCTTATGTGACGGAGGCAGGACGATGTAGCGGCTGCTGTAAGTACACTGCAGGCTTCGCTCCCGGGGGGGGGGGGGGGGGGGGTCCCAGTGTCTTAAAGCCACAGCAGCGTTTCAGATTGAAGTCAATAAACACATTTTAAATGGTGACATAACTCTCCGCTGAGAAAACGAGCATCTCGACTTCTTTCCCCTCTCAGGGCTTTGCACATTTTTGTGTCTTACTGTTTGTTTTTATTTTAACACGCTTTTTTACCTTGGTCTTTTAACCTCTTGTTTTGCTCTGTGACAATTTTTAGGTCTTGGTCTTGTCTGTTATTTTCACTGATGCCGACAAAAAGATGCAAAAGCATTGCCAGTTCCGGCGTGAATAAAAGCGGTAAAACGGCACAAGGACTTGTTCCCGTGTGATGTGCCGTCTGCGAGCCTGGTATTATCAGGAATAGCTAACCAGTGGTTGTAATATCTGCACAACATGACAACACTGCAGTAAGTGTATGTCATAGTCATGGGCTTATTGTATGACATGGCACGGGGTCAGGAAAGGCCACACGAACTAGAAGAACGGAGTTTCAGTAGGTTCCGTCAGGTTTCCTAGTTTTCCCACCGAGGTGCATATTTATGATTTTTCATCGCAAAAAATGACCTTTTGGGGCCTTTGTCAGGAGTGTGGTTGCAGCAGTTACCCCGTTCACAGCATACTACGGTATAAACATTGATGATTATCATATCGTTAACATTGCTCATCAAAGACGGGTACGAACGTGTGGATGCGTGAAGGAGGAAACTCATTCAGCTGGTTAAACCTGGTTTCAGGAACATCATCTGTCTCAGCACGCGCTCCATTTATGACTTTAATCCACGTCAAAGAAGATTCATAATTTGAGAGGAACTGAAACGGTCAAAACGCCGCTGTCCTCATTTCCCAGAGCAACGCCCGCCAGTCTGTTCAGTGAGCCCCAACTCAAACTAAATCCTATTTGGAATGGACATTTTTCCTGTTGCAGTGGCATTAGGGTCGAGCGTTGTACCACTTAACCTAGACGGATAGATCTGTCATTAAAAGCATCGGTTATGGTGTCTATGCTGCGCCCAGTCAGACTGGCCATTCAGGATGAGACAAACTGACTCGTAGCACGATTCGGGGACTCGCTGCTGTGCTGTGAACCGGCCCTTCTCACCTCTCTGGCCAGCTTGATGGTGACGCCTGTGACTCAGTTTGTGAGTCAGCGCTGGCTGGTCATAGGACCGTACGGCATGTCAGTCCTTCAGACAGCCAATGCGGTGCTTCGTCTTTTCAACTGACACGTCATTGGTCTGAGCCAAGAGGACCGCCTCGTCATCAATCTGTTGGAGGAACGGCCATGTCTGTGTGATATAAGGCTTTAAGTTTCCTGCTGAAGTGACAGCTGCGCTGCTAAATGTTTCCTCTGTTCCACTCGCCGTCTGCCGCTCGCTGCTCTTTCACACGCAACAGCACTCGCACTATGCTCGCGGCTTTCGTATTCGCCGTTTCATTTGTTCTGGATATGCAGCTGTTGTTGGTAAATCCCTATCACAATGCTGAATCAGTTCCTGAGACGCTCTTAATTTATATTCGGCTATGAAAACCAAAAAAAAACGCTTGTGTAAGCACATAGCATTGTTTGTATGGAAACCATGCACTGCGTTATACGTGGTTGCAAATTGCATCTAACCCTAACCCTGTCATGCTTTAGTTTGAGGCCTCATTATGATCACATTTGCCTTGTTGCAATTTCTGATAACACAAATTCTGCCTCGTCTGTCTCAAAAAACATTTTTTTGTCACAGAACCGAAAACGAGGGCTTTTTTTTTTTTTCTATTGGAAAAAGGCCTTTCCAGCTTTCTGAGTCGATACCTAATTCATTTGTAAAAGGCGTCAGAATACACAGGAAGTATTCACCGTTCACACAGCGCACCTCTTCCAGCCATATTGTCATTATTTTCCAGGCTGTCAAAATAATGCCCTGCAGCATTTGTTGATCAGAGGAACTCTGAAAAGGGAAACGAAGTCGCTTGTGAATGTGCCAGATACATACACTTCATGTTGACAAAGGGTGTATATATATATATATATATATACACCTATTGTATGTATATATATATATGAAGTGATCCAGAATGTTTATCATGACCTAGATCCACCTCAGATATTTGGGACCGAAATTCACCCCTACTTAAAATATCAAAATCCTTTTGCGACGTCATGGGAATAAAGAGATGGGGGGGGGGGGGGGGGGGGGGGACGACGACGACTAAGGGTAATTCCCTCCTTTGTCAAAAAGAGTTCTTTATGAACGGCACTTTGAGGGTAACCGCTAAGCTGACCTTGAAGATTTAAGAAACCTTTTCGAAACTGATCAGCTGGTCTGAATTACACCAGTAAATTTCAAGTGATTACGCGAGTCCAGGTCAAGGTGAACCGTTTAACCAGCACCGGCACCAAAAAGTACCACAGAACATACTATCGATGTCTGATTGTGACTATCATGCTGGGGTTTGGGAGGCAGCTGATGGCTCCATCTTGGGCGTGTTACATTTGAAACTGAAATAGGATAAGTGCTGGACACCGGCCAGTTGTTCCTGAGCATCATCTTCCACTGATAGAAAGACTTCTGGAATGGGTAAAAAAACACGCACCGCACAGCGGTCGTGTGTTTTGACCACGCGCTCAGTGGTTATCTAGAGATGGACTATGCAGAGGGAGTGGCGTTGTCTGCAGCCGAGGCGAGTCACGCCGCTTGTTGAATATTGTTAAATGGTTTACTTGGATGTCAAGCGAAGGTCAGGGTCTATTCTTGGCTTATCCATAACGTTGGGCCTGTTTGCCTGGACGTGGCACTCGCGTAGGAATGCACACGCACCTGTCGAATGTCACAATAGCTCTGCAGACTATAAACAGCACAGGTATTTACGTATTTGTTGCATTACGTCCCCTCAGCTGTCCATATTGCTCAGCACAGTTTTGATATCTGAGATTTATGGGGTCAGAGGCCGGCCTCTGTTTGGGTCTGATCACGCCGTGGTGTCGGCGTCTGAGTTGAAATAGTAGTTTGAGAATATTACCCTCAAACTATTAGACCAATACTGCAGCACTATTGTTTGATTTGTTTATTTAGCTTTTAACCGCATGTTTAATGTGATTTCCTGTCACTTCTTTAATATTCTAATTCTCTCATTAGTAGTTTTATTGATTCTTCTTCATTGGGGGGGGGTCATTAATCCATCCGAAGCCGAGGTGGATTCTGATCCAGCTATGTTGAGGTAGAGCTCAGATTTAGCCCGACATGACATCATATGCTGCGTTGGTTTAATCCCAGGAAAAGAACTGCGTGTTGCTGCTGGTTTACTCCACCCATGTGAGCGTTGGAGCTTCTGCATGCAGGTTGAAATACAGACACCACCACCTTGGGCGCACTGAGGTATTTGTACTAGCTTCAGGTGTTTACTGTGAGAGGAATCCTTGAAAGGCCATATAAAGATTTCATGTCACACTTCTGTAGCTGCAGTTCTTCCGCAGCAGTATTTGTTGGTAGCGCTAATATAGACAAATGCACTGTATATGTTGGTCAGTTCTTTTATTAACGCCTCTTTTAAAGCAGTTTGATTGACTCTTGAAGCTAAAACCACAGAACGCATCCCACTGGCCTGAGAGCGGCCATCACAGAAAGACAGAAAGTCCTTTATTATGTAGAACACAGCTCTTGCATTGTGTGCACTCCTACGTGCTCGCCGGGCACCAGGAGCGGGCCTAACAGAGTGAATGTGGGAGCATAACAGCCTTCAGCTCTCAGTTCATATCATTTAAAATAGAAGTGCCTTAGCATTGCATGCACACGGGACTCTTTGGTTTAAATCTCACTTCAAGCCTCTCTTGTTTGCATTTAGTTCTAAGTTTATATCTTCTCACTCGGTAGCTGTTGTACCTGAATACACATTAACACGGGGCATCTATATTTCAGCGACTCGCTGTAAATGTTGTGTTTTGACTGTTTCATATGGGGCAAAGTTTATTTTGTCAAGTTTGCAAGCAGATTCTTCACAACCTGTGAATCCATGACAAACCGGCATCGATGGGGCTGCTCGCCGTCGTCGTGGTCGGGCGTTGTCGCAGGCTGTGCTGTGTTTATTGAAGGCTCAGAAATGGAATGACGATTGGGTGTGTGTTTGTTGTATCCTCTTCATGTTTGTCCATAATGCCCTTGTCATCGTGGGAGTGGGGTTAATCAGATTACCGGTACATTTTAGGTGGTGAAGCTGCGGCTGGCGGCAACAACGAACAATAAATCCCAGGGGATTGATTATCGGCCATCTTGTCACATAATCTGTTCTTTATCGTCTCACATCCTACAAGTCTGACACCAGATGAATTTCCCGTTCGACTAGGTGTTAAAATCACAATATAAAACTGCTGCCATTGTGCGTATGAAGTTGTCGCTCACAAACTGCTTTTGATACAGCTCTTGGCGCCTTTGTGTAGAGTAGTTGTGATTTCCCTTTGTTGTGTGAAAGTAATGCCGTCATAGATGTTTGAAATGACTTGTAAGCTTTTCTTAATTTTTGTTTTTAGAAATGTTATATTTTTGCTTGTATTTTTCTCCTTTTGCAAGTAGTGTAAAATGAGCTGAATGACCGACGTGTCATTATTGATAAAGGATAATGACTTTATGAGTTGTGGTCTCTATAATATTTTGATTCTGTTCCCCTGTCTTCTCTTTCAGGAACCTATAAAGTCCAGGGCGCCACAGCTCCATTTGGAGTATAGATTTTACAAACAGTTGGGAAATTCAGGTAAGAGGAGACGCAGTTTGTTTACGTGGTAGTCATGATGAACAAGTTAAAAGCCCGGGAGGTTGTTTTTTTTTTTTTTAAACTAGAACAGTCTTGTGAGGAAGAAAACTGAGCCTTGATATTTAGAAACTGACACAAAGAACCTGGTTTATATGAGGGATCCGTTAATTAGATAATTGGATTCCCCTTATAAATCTACATCTTAAAAATGTCATGCATCCCTTACGTGTAATTTGTGTAATTTACACAGGATTATATACTGTGCTGTAGTTCTTACATAATTTGAAACTCTAAGGTTTAGTTGTTGTGGAGCCCGTCCGGCCTGCCCTTCACGATGTGTTAGAACCCTCATCTGGAGAAAAGCTTCCATTCAGCGTGACACTTTTCAGATTCTGCATTTTTCCGTTTCCACGGTGCAAAAAGTGGCAGAGAAGAGGAGAGGATGCATTTTCAAAAGTATCTGCCTTAGTGTCGACACCAGGGAAGTAGAAACGGGAGCAGAAGTACAGCTTGCATTCTACTCGAGGCTAAACTTCGCGTTTCTTTATCTTCCCACATCTGTGAAAACCGGTAGATGCTATGTAAGCCTGCCTCCTCTTTTCTAATCCCACATCTACAGTACCAAATGTTTCCTCCCCTGCAGCACTGCCCAGAACATGTTAATGTGCTTTGATGCATAGCTGTGACTCTGGGGCAGCAGCTCTTTCATCTGGTTTGGGCTGGTTACAGAGGATGAGAGAGGAGGCAGACTCAGACGGATCCTTGGGAGGGACCGGGACTTCATTCGTGTCACACCACGGCCCAGCCGGCGTGCTTTTTTTTCTTCTTCTCTCATTTGTTTCTTTTATCTTTGTGTTCTGTTCTTAGTTCGGAAAACGAATGCAACCGTGTCATCACTTTATTTCCTGCTTATGAAAACTTATAAGAGCAAAAAAGAACAGTCGAGTTCACTCCTGCTGCTTTCAGCGCTATAGCTAGCCACGCCGGCATGTCCCGGCTATTCCTTTTTTTGGGACCATAGACAGGTCAACAGGTCAACAAGTCCCGATTAACATTATATCACTTCACTTTGTCCATTGAAGAAATTCTTTATCTGTTGAAAGGGGAGAAAAAATAGAGGAGTGTGGGTGACATGGGCTTTTGGCTACGTAGTGCACGACATGGCGGGTCGTGGGACGTGGAGGAGGCTGGCTGGCTGGCTGGCTGGCTGGCTGGCTGCTCAGAGTATCAACGACTGATTATGTAGAGCCTGTGGTCGGCGCTAACCAGCCATGAGCAGCTACTGTCATTCTAGCACTTTGACAAGCGGCTTCATCCTCGTGTCGCACTGATCCTCCCGTCCGACGAGTGTGCGTCGAGCTCTAATTTTGCAACACGTGCCAGTTTCCTGGCTCCTTGTGCCGGAGCAAAAAGCCCACAACTGCTGATAAGGAGGTGGGACCTTCGGGCAGTCCTTGGCTATTTATAGAGTCGGGCCATTATGGTGTGTTTACTTGGATTGCTTCCCTCGTCACATTATCCTCCACCTCCCTGGTTGGTTGTGTGCTGCTTGCTTAAAGGCCTGTTTTATGTTCGTCCTCATTTTATTCATCTTTCTGTCTGATCTGTTTGCGATTCCCACATATTTCCTACACATTTTTCTACAGTTGAACACTGCTCTGAATAAAGCATGTACTTCTCAAGTATTAATCAGCTTCCTCTTTCAAAGCAAACCAGCGTTACAACATATTTGGTGACATATTTGTTTTTGTTCCCCCTTTTTGTTCTTACACGGAAAGAGTAGTCCTGTGGAAGGTACTAATATGTTGGATTCCTATTGGCTGAGAATGCTGGTGTGGTCGTGCTATTCTTTACATCAAAAAAACTATTAAAAAAAAAATCCCAAGTGTGTTTTATCAAAGTTATTGTGTGAAAATGTAAGGATTGATTAGCAATGTTGTAAAATGGTCTTTTATTGTTTCGGCACGTTGCTATCAGACGTACTTTGAATAACAATCAGGTAAAACTGGAGCTACTATATGACCACATAAAGAGCTGCTGTCTCTTTGTGAAGGTGCGGTATGACAGGGAACCAATTGACTATCTGGCACGGGAGGAGTCAATTGGTTCTACTTATGTCGTCAGCTTGGCTAAATGGGCACGGGAACCTGCTGCTCATTCGCAACCCCAGTGACTGGAGTGTGTCCCAGCGCGGAGCGATCGGTGCTTAACGCTCAGGAGGAGCTTATCTGTCCGCTGTTAATGCTCTCCTGCCCTCAGCAGATCCCAGCTGTTGGGAATCCTGCCTCCCGGCCCTTAACAGAAGACTTTGCCTTGCAGTTGTTTAGTAGCAGCGATTCTACTGCTACTAAAATGTAAACCATTTTTACGGTTGGTCCTGATCTACAATAAGAAAAAAAAAAAAGGCTATTAATAAGACAAAACACCGGACATTCTCTGAAATAGATTTTCATCGTTATATATTATTGTAAAGCCTTTTTTTTAATTTTTTTTTTATCATGGCTTGGTTTTCCTGTCTGTTAATATGGCTGGGTAATATTTCATTTGTCAACACACATCTCAGCGTCTGCATTATGTGGTTGCTTGTAAGGAAGCAGATGAGCTCATCTGTAAATGTAAGGCATCATGCCACCACCTCCGGTTGCCTTACAGGAGGAGCACTTGGTCCATCTGAAATACTTTAGCTTTACTTTAAGTTGTCTGCAACGACAGGGAATGAATGAATGAGGGAACGTTTTTGACAGAGACAATAAATAATAGCTTGAATTCATTTTACTGCAGCACGTGGAATTATCTTAACCTTATGTTCCATTATTATTGTGGAGCTCTGTGGCTTCGTGACAGGATGTTATGCTATGTGCAACCTGTGTTGTGGCGCCAGGCTTCGTCTCTACATACCTCAACACTGCTCATGTTTCATTGTGAGAACAGCACTGAACTGGAGTAACTCCTGTTGCCACTCCTGTCATCGTGTGCCTTGATCCTTAATATTCAGTCCCTGTCCTGCTCTCTGTGGTTGTCTCCTGTGTTTTAGTCATCTATAATTCACCGTTGTGAACGCCATGAAAGCACCCTTCCCTTCTCGCATGCGACGGCTCGTCTGCAGATACAATAAGTTTGATTGTCGTAAATTGTGAATCGAACACTCCATAGTTCCTTTGCAATTATTAAAATCCACCCAAACACGCCGTGCTGAAACATTATTTCCTCCTGTCGGCTTGATTTATCCTCATTCTTCAGACTAAGCCACACCCGTTTCTGACCTGCTGATGGAGGCCATCTCGGGTGTGGTTTTACCTTCCTATCGTAAAGATTCCCCCGCCGCCCTTGGAGTAAAAGCACCACTTGAAGAGAAACGTTAATTCTGCGTGAAGACTACAAACGTCTTGTGGCGATGTCTGACAAAAACTCGATGCGTTTGTGTGATTGCAGAGGGAATCCCTCAGGTGTACTACTTTGGTCCTTGTGGGAAATACAACGCCATGGTGCTGGAGCTGCTCGGGCCCAGTCTAGAGGACCTGTTTGACCTCTGTGACCGCACCTTCTCGCTCAAGACCGTCCTCATGATAGCCATACAGCTGGTAAGGCTTGGAAGAGTATTTAGACTTTGACTTTGGTCATTTAAAAGTACAAAATATACATATTTTTATATACCGTAATGGAAGGAAATCCCAGGTGCTTGTCTACAAGGTGGAATAGTCGGGACTGTGAATTATTTGTATGGATTAAACAGTGCATGTGCGTCCCACAGCTGGTTACAGTCTTGCACTTTAGTCTGAACTACCTTGAATACTTAAATACTTACTGAATACTAGCTATGACTAGCTTTCAGCATTTAATGGACTGTGTAATCTTCACTCTTGACATCAAACTGCATTCTGATGTTGCCCCAAATCATTTATTTGCTCCCAACATTTGAATTTTTGATCGCGAGCCATTTATTGCTCTTCCAGATTACACGGATGGAGTACGTCCACACCAAGAGTCTGATATACAGAGACGTGAAGCCAGAGAACTTCCTGGTTGGGCGGCCGGGAAGCAAGAGGCAGCACACCATCCACATTATTGACTTTGGTCTGGCCAAAGAGTACATAGACCCCGAGACCAAAAAACACATCCCTTACCGGGAGCACAAGAGTCTGACTGGGACGGCACGCTACATGAGCATCAACACACATTTGGGAAAAGGTAAGAAAATATCAGGAACACAGTTATCCATTTATCTGAGACTTGCTCTGTGTTTACTTTTGGTACATATACACAGCTACATAAACAAAAACCTTTTAAAGCCGATTTTACACGTCGTTATTTATTTGACCGTTGGGCTTGAGTGAACCTTCGGTGTCTCTGGAGATCTTCTGTGTCACTTTGGGCCGGTTCATTTTCAGTCGTCTTTGAAACTGCACGTTTTAAATCTGACCAATCGCCTCATTCATTACCCGAGTTCTATCCCTCTGCTCTTTGCTCATCACTGTATGAAGTTTTTATGCTGCATATGTTTAATTGCAACTCCTGTGCTATTGAGCCGATGTGCTGCCTTATATTTCCTAAGCCCCAGTTGTCTGCTAACTTTGTAGCTTTGTAATTCCCATCCCGTTCTTTCTATTGCAGAGCAAAGCCGAAGGGACGATTTGGAGGCGCTGGGTCATATGTTCATGTATTTCCTCCGAGGAAGCCTCCCGTGGCAGGGCCTAAAGGTACTGTTGCATATTGGTTAAAGTCATCCAACACTGCTAATACACACTAAACCTGCGTATTTGACAGGACCGTAATCATGGCCGACTTCTCTTTTTTTGATTATGCAACCTGCCGTCGGTCTCTGCGAGCGTCACGACGCATCACTCGTGTTTTTATTTTCAGGACAGAATTCAACAAAGGTGCTCTTAGTCAAATGTCGTCGCTCCCTTACATTTGCATACGTGTTGCTACACAGAGTCACACACACACACACACACACACACACATTTTGCATTTGAACAGTTCCTGAGACGGAGCTTGAAGCACGAATGGGAACGCTTGCGTGGTCGGCGGGTGTCGCTGCGCGGCGTGGCTGGGCTTCCTGCAAGCGTCCGTATCAGAGGCGTACGTCGGATACATGAGGAGACGAGACGCCTCTTCTGAACATTTGCTGTGTGGGAGGAAGCGCATGGCAGATGAATGCGGGGGATGTCGGGTTGCTCAGGCCAAGACAAGCTCTCGCAAACGCACAACATGACAGCAAAACACGACGGAGTATAGTGACCGGTTTTACAACTCGCGTCTCAACGCAGTTTAATATTTATATTAAGATGAGATATTTGTCTGGTGTCGTGAATCCTGATGGGTATTCGATAGCTTTTGGTGAAACCTCCTTGTCCATGCTTGTGCTCTTTCTCTTCTAGGCGGACACTTTGAAGGAGAGGTATCAGAAAATTGGGGACACCAAACGGGCGACACCCATTGAAGTCCTTTGCGAAAGCTTCCCTGGTCGGTCGAAGCGAGAAATGTCCTTTTATCTTCTACTTCTCTTTTTGATTCGTGAGTTAACGATATTCCTCTCGCTGCAGAAGAAATGGCCACCTACCTGCGCTATGTGAGGAGGCTGGACTTCTTCGAGAAGCCCGATTACGATTACTTGAGGAAGCTCTTCACCGATCTGTTTGATAGAAACGGCTACGTCTTTGACTACGAGTACGACTGGGTCGGAAAATCACTCGTGAGTTCCTTTTGCTGAGCCCCCCCCCCCTTTACTTTGACCATTGAGTTTCAGTATTTTTGTTTGACGGCGGTTGCGTCTTTTGTGTCCCTCGCAGCCTACGCCAATAGGCCCCATCCCCAGCGATGCACCCCTACAGCCCAGCAGCAGAGACAAAGCACAACAGCAGACCAAAAACCAGGTGAGGCCATCAGCGTGAAACACGTCGACGTTCACCTGCCAAGGCGGTGCCCATCTGCATCCAACGTCCTGCAGGAGGAAGCGGCCCGTTCCGTTCCGTGTCTCTCCCATCGCCGTCCTCGCATACGCTCTGACTACAGGGCAGCGGCGTCACCTTTCCTCAGTCTCTGTGAAACAATAAGACTTTAACTCGATACTAAACGCGCGCAGTGGTTAGTCACGCCCGCCTCCTCCAGCCGTGAAACAAAGCACTTCGATGTATTCTTCACGCCTTACCAGTCTAAGCTTTGGTCATTGCACGCATGAGTTGAAAATGCTAATTGCATTGTTCACACCAGTAATGACGAGCCTTATTAGTCGTGTGTGATAGAATGTGGACTTTAGTTTGATGTTTTCCGGCATGCTGACCGAGCCTTGCTTTCTTGGCGTGATTCGGTATAGGGAGAATGATTCAAGTGTTTTTGGTTTAGTTGAAAGCCCCTCCTAAATCCAGGGTGCTGATCATCAGTGTTTCTCCTAAATCCATGCAGGGAGGCCGTTAGACTTTGTGACTGACTTATTGCAGTGAACTCCCAGCCCCCTTTTATTGCTCCACATTTAAAACGATTGGCTCAATATCATCTTGCCACCCTGTTGAAGCTTGCCAAACGCCACCTCCAGTACGATGTATAATAATAATAATAATAATAATGATGGTGAAAATAGTCGGCTACAATAAAACAAAACATCTGCAGTCCCAGGTTGTATGAATAAATGTACTCGATTTGGTGTCGTGTTGAATATGCATTGTTAGCTGAGGTGATCAAGGCTGGGGTTTTCTTTTTTTTTACTCTTGCATGACGTTTATTAGCCTGGTGATCTCTGCTTTGCATAAATTTTTGCTTCCCTCTACTCCTTTATTAACATAGTTGCTCTTAACAAGCCTGCTTCTGCTTGGGGAGATGTCTTCTATAATTTTTTTGTTTTGTTTTTGTTGTTGTTTTTTTCCATTCACCCCCCCCCCCCCTCTACCCTCCACATCCCACACACCCCTCACCCCACAACCCTTCCTCCCCCCCATCCTCACAAATTCATGGCCTCAACCTTTTTGCTCTTTTGCGTCAAGTCACCTGAGCCCAAAGGAAGTGAGTCTCAGCCCACTCCAGTGACCAATAAGGAGACTCTGGGGTCGCACCTCACAGCTGAGCGGCTGGGGGGCTCTGTTCAGGTACTGCTGCTGCTGCTGAAGGCTAATGCATGAAGCTACATAGCTATGGATGTGTCTGACCCTCTCTCACGCTGTCCCCTCACTGCATGTCAAGAGTTCTGTCTCGACACTCTGCGTATGTCTGCATCTGACTGTTTGAACCCCCGTGCATCTTTTGCTTTTCCTTGTTCCGTTTGTTCTCGCTGCTTCATTTGCCTCATTTTCTGTAAGGAGCCCAACAGCAGCTTTCACGCAAACCATATTAAAAAAGAAAAATATAAAATTCTGAGGAAAAACAAAGAAGATGGAAACAACATTATTTGTTTTGTAAAAAATACAATTGCAATTGAAACTGAGAATAGAATATTAGCACATTCATAGTGTCTTAAGAAAGAAGAGGCTTGCATAATAAATGTGGCAATCATGTGCCACCCAGTGTTGGCTAATAGAACTGCAGCTTTTAAATGCTAGGTTGATATTTCCCTGCCCTGTCTTAAAAAAATAAAATAAAAGTGTCACGCCAGCTTTTTTTAAACTATCATCATTTCTGCCTCATTGTGCTTCCAGAGATAAATCTTTGGACAAATCAAATGAATAAATGGGATGGCTGATCTCAGAAGATTGTCAGTCTATATTGGTATCTCCCTTTTGTTTTCAGACGGGCAGGAAAATATGTTAACCTCGCCTTCAAGAAGCATTCCTGGCATTACATGTTGAACTGCTGTCCTTGCCTGAGGCGGTAGACAATTTGACAGAATCACTGTTGCATATATTTGGATGTGAAACCTAATTTATTTCATGCAAGTCAGTTGTTGTGAATATGTGTGTGTGTGAGCAGTCTCGGGTCCTTTCGTACTTCTGCAGGTGATGAGCTCCACAAATGGCGAGCTGAACACTGATGACCCCACAGCCGGACACTCCAACGCTCCCATTACCGCTCCCACCGAGGTCGAAGTGGCCGATGAAACCAAGTATGAGACAAAACTGTCAGAATGTGTAGCATTCATTCATTTAACAATGAAGAATCCGATCACAGATGTACTATTTAAGCAGCTAATGTCTGAGTTGTTGTTTGTACCTGAATGCGCTCCTCTCTTTTCCTGCAGGTGCTGTTGTTTCTTCAAAAGGAGAAAGAGGAAAGCCCTTCAGAGGCACAAGTGAAACAAGAACATGGAGAGAACTTGAAACATTGTGGTCACTGTCGATTTTTAAATGGAAGCAAATCCACAGACCCCCCCCCCCCCCCTTGGTCCTGTATCTCTTTCCAGCTTCCTCCTCACCTCTTCATCCCCACCTTCCACTGTCACGCTGTACCTCGCGCTCTCGCTCTCAGTGCTCCCCGGCTACTGGCGAGCTGAAGGAACGTTGCAGTCCTACTGACTCTACAACAGACTCTTGATTCCTTTAGCAATGAAAAGTAAACGTTGCCCACATTACAACAGGGGGCTTGAGAAAAAGTGTAAAAACACAAAACAAAAAAAAGCTGTAACAATGAAACTCGAATACTGTGGCGTGAATATGAAAAAAAAAAAAAAAAGACTGTTTGAAACAGTTGATGTATTTAGATTCTATGAAGATCAGCTGTTGATCCGGGGGAACCGTTCGAGTGGGGAAAAAACAACTTCTCTAGGAAAGTATTTTTTTTCTTTGTTCCTTTGGTGTGTGTTTTTGGGATCAAAGTAAAGAGGAAGAGGGGAACTATGCTGATGTTAAATCCGAGAGGCACAGGATGCATTTCATCTATAAAACTGAATTTGGAGGATTTTAATGTTTTCTTTTCTTTCTTTTTTGTTGTAATTGAATCCTCGGTTTTTGAAGTCAAATCCTTGCATTGAAAAGTTATTTTTATGTTGTAGTACTCTGGAGTTCAATTCTTTTCCTCACTGGTTTTCTTTTTGTCTATCAACGCGGACTTTGTAGCGCAGTCACTGGCCTCAGGTACTGTGGAAGATTGAGAGAAACGGATATTAAACTCTCCTTTGATTATTGCACTTTTGAGGGGGGGAGGAAACCGAGTACAGTGGGGAAAACTAGGTTTGAAATTAACAAATAAGAAAACAACTTAATAAAGACTGATGTAGGAAGAGTACTTCACAATGCTTATATTTCAGTCATGGCCCAAAATGTTGTCTTGACGGGGGGGGGTCAATTTTTATTTCATACATCTAAATAATTTACCAGGAAGTCTTAGTTTGTGCCTTTCTAAGTAAAATGTTTAAAGCTTAAAGGCGAGTGTCCCACTATGACATTTCATCTAATCCGTCCCAAACGAGCTCTGGATTAGTGTGTGTGTGTGTGTGTGTGTGAGCGACGTGAATGTGCACGCTGGGTCCAGATCAAAAGGACAACGACCTAGTTCTGCACCATTGTTTGATTTTGTCTGGAGGTCACAGATGCAGCTCACGGAAGTTTACTTGTTTACGTGGCGCCTCATGATGAATTATTGGACGCTTTGAAGGTGCACCGCGTTAGATAATATATTCCTTATATTTTTTAACGTTTCTTGCTGCTGCTAACATCTCTACTGTCATATTGGGGTGCAACTAATAATCATTAGGACGATAAAGTCGTGATCATTACCCAGAATCATTTTTTTTTAATTACTGCTTTTATGAGCCACTTTAAGTTCCCTTCATTTGACTGATAAGCTTTATCGACCGATCTTCGCAGCTCAGTTTGTAACACGGCCTTCATTCATCATTCACGGTTCATTTATCTTTACATTCTAGATTCCACAAGACTGGTTGTAATGAGCGATGACCGTAAACCACGACACTGGGGAGTCGAGGTTGTTGGATAAAATCCATCCGGGATCATTTTCTGCGCTAAATATCAGAAGTAATTTTAATAACTTGATTATGTTAACTTTGTAATAAAAACAAAGAGGTCAAACAAAAGCTCCTCACACCGGGAATCGGTGTGTTCCTCATCGCCATCGGTTACGGCAGTAATCCTCCTCCTCATGGACCGTCACAACCAGTGGATCCAGAGGATTTTCTACCGAGTCTGTGGAAGATGTTCTCGCGAGATTCATCGCTGACTGGTCCGGAACTGCTCCCAGACGTGTTGATCCAGCTGTGCCATTCTTGCTGATGTCGTTTCCCTTCTATAGTTATGGGTTTGAGTTAATTTGGGGAAAAGTTGGATAATGAATTGTGGGCTGTTTCTGTAAATAAGAAAATGAGTGTCTTTGGCAGTCCTATTCACTTCCGCATTGAGTCTTTGAAAATATGTAGTTATTCCCTGTCCTGTTAACTCGAAGCTTTACACATATGAGCTATAATTTATTACACTAAACCTAAATTATAACCCTAACCACGTTGCATGTCGAGAGAAAATGTATCTTTTATTAGAGTATTTATCAGTTTATGTTAGCGCTAGTTCAAGGGTTTGTTTATTTATTTATTTATTCATTCATTTATTCATTCAACACATAAACAAAGTCTCTGACAGAAAAACCTGGTCAACAATTTTCTGTGAATCATTTTCTGAAGGCAAATATCGGGTCAGATTGACCCAGGAATAAAATGTGTTTAATATTTGAGGGTAATGGATGGGATCAACTTTTACAGACAGAAACAAACAATGAATTGATTCAACTTGGATGTAGACCCCAAACTTTTATATTATATATAAATAATATATACCGGTAACTGCATTATTAACCCCATAAGTGTTTATTTGTTGCCGGAAATGACTGCGCTTCAAGACCTATATTATCCTGCGGAAGATTACGATAGCGATGATTTGAGATTAATTTCTTTCTTTCTTTTTTGACTTTATTTATTTGTTAATAAAATAATTTAACTTACTGAAATTAAAACGTGACTTTCTGACAGTTAGCCGTCCGGTTCAGCTTGTTTTAAAACGCAGCCAGGCCGACCTCTGGCGGTCGAAGCCCGGCGGTGTGACGGTGTTGTGCGGTCAGCCTCATCACCGCGGACGGGACGAAGCACTTGTTCGGACGCTGCTCTCCGAGAGGGACTCGCTGTTCCAGGCCAGCCTCGAATAGCTATTTTCTGAGTTATTAGAGCTTTATTTTAGTATTATCAGTATAAATATTGTCATTTTCTGTCGGACAGATTCTATTTACTTCTCAACTGTTCCAAACTTTCAGAGGAAAGGGACAGGAAACTGCAGCGCCAAAGTTTGTAACATTGTTCGCCTTCAACGACCCTCAGGTAAGACGTGACGTCGGTTTCAGGTGAATTTAATAGTGTTATAAATGACTAAACGGGCATGAATGTGTTTTATTTAGCTGTTTAAAAAAATAAGAACAAGTATGTGAGTGATTTGAGCGGTACCGTTACATCTGTAGTTACAGGTGGGACCCCCCCCCCCCTCACTTATGCTAGCTAGCTAACAATAAACTAATGTTAAAACTCGCTATTCATAAAGGAATCGTCTTAAAACGATTTAACTATGAGAAACAGGAGCAGAACGAATTAAAACGTGTGTTTTAACAATAATAGTGTTTATTGTAGCAGTAATCCTCTTCATCATGGACCGTCTTCCTCCTCTCCTCGCCTGGAGTTGCTTCTGAGTCTGTGCAGGATGTTCACACTGGTTATAACTGGTTATAACTTCGTTATACCCCACAGGTTAT
Organism: Brachionichthys hirsutus; assembly: GCF_040956055.1. NCBI lineage: Eukaryota > Metazoa > Chordata > Actinopteri > Lophiiformes > Brachionichthyidae > Brachionichthys > Brachionichthys hirsutus. The sequence continues at coordinate 3,505,579 of NC_090905.1, forward strand.
AACAACAGTTGTGGTTTTACGCTTTAAAACATTAAAACAATAATACGCAGTGAAGGAACGTTTTTCTTTTGCGTCTATCCCTGCTTGAGTTGGCTGCATCTTCTCCATCGGTCCACAAAGTGGGCCGATAATAATCAATATTAGACGATATGTTCATGCTGTCGAGCTCCGGAGCTCCAGAACCTCCTCCAGCGCAGCACCGCTGTGATCCCGGAGCTCCAGAACCTCCTCCAGCACAGCACCGGTGTGATCCCGGAGCTCCAGAACCTCCTCCAGCGCCCCACCGGTGTGATCCCGGAGCTCCAGAACCTCCTCCGGCACAGCGCCGGTGTGATCCCGGAGCTCCAGAACCTCCTCCAGCACGCCACCGGTGTGATTCCAGAGCTCCAGAACCTCCTCCAGCGCAGCACCGCTGTGATCCCGGAGCTCCAGAACCTCCTCCAGCGCAGCACCGGTGTGATCCCGGAGCTCCAGAACCTCCTCCAGCGCAGCACCGGTGTGATCCCGGAGCTCCAGAACCTCCTCCAGCGCCCCACCGGTGTGATCCCGGAGCTCCAGAACCTCCTCCAGCGCAGCACCGGTGTGATCCCGGAGCTCCAGAACCTCCTCCAGCGCAGCACCGGTGTGATCCCGGAGCTCCAGAACCTCCTCCAGCGCAGCACCGGTGTGATTCCAGAGCTCCAGAACCTCCTCCAGCGCCCCGCCGCTGTGATCCCGGAGCTCCAGAACCTCCTCCAGCGCAGCACCGGTGTGATCCCGGAGCTCCAGAACCTCCTCCAGCGCAGCACCGGTGTGATCCCGGAGCTCCAGAACCTCCTCCGGCACAGCACCGGTGTGATCCCGGAGCTCCAGAACCTCCTCCAGCGCCCCACCGCTGTGATCCCGGAGCTCCAGAACCTCCTCCAGCGCAGCACCGGTGTGATACCGGCGCTCCAGAACCTCCTCCAGCACAGCACCGCTGTGATCCCGGAGCTCCAGAACCTCCTCCAGCACAGCACCGCTGTGATCCCGGAGCTCCAGAACCTCCTCCAGCGCAGCACCGGTGGGATCCCGGAGCTCCAGAACCTCCTCCAGCGCAGCACCGGTGTGATCCCGGAGCTCCAGAACCTCCTCCGGCGCAGCACCGCTGTGATCCCGGTCACGCTGCCCCAGCTGTAGTTTTGTAGTTTTGTAGTTTTTTTCCCACAGGTTTTTTTCAGCGGGGCGCTTTTGGGCAGGAAGTCTTGCCTGATTACAGGCGCTCGGCCTCCATTGGGCAGGGTCTAACTGTTTCTGACAGATGTGAAGCATGTGACTGTGTGACTGGAATTCCATCACCAGCAGCAGATGATAGGCTCTCTGTGTTGTTGTGGAGTCCAGTCTGCTGCTGGTGGGTGTTTGGCCTGACCCGTGACTGAGGCCCAAATGCTGCCCAGCTTGGAAATGAGATTTGTGAGCCAGAATTAGACAAATACCGCTGTACTAAAAGTACTACAACTACTACTGCTAGTCCTTCTGGCTGCTGCTGCTGCGTATTCAGCTAATGCTTTGAGCCAAGCTACCCTGTGTTGAGGGAATTTGGGAAGAGTCACAAATAACTACAGCACCTGATGCTGCCCGTCCACCTGTCCCCACTATCTTTCTGTCATGACTCCCTCCAGCTAGGAGCAGCACAGAGGAGCCCTTGTCTGATGCTCTCTGGACAATGGCCCGACTTTTTTTTTCCCACCCCAACTCCATGGCAACACTGTTCCCGAGACGAGCAGCCGTAACGTTTGCTCCTCCTGCTCTCAAAACAAAGACAAGAAGTTGTGGGGGGGAGGAAGGTATCTGGGATGGAGGCAGTGAGGCGAGTCCTCTTCTGGCTGAGTCTCATAAAGAACAGAAAGTTATTACCCACAATAGCAGACGGTGGGCAGCGCCAAGGTCTGTCTGTCTGTCTGTCTGTCTGTGGTGCCGCTGCGAGACCGGGCTCAGTGAGACCGATAGACAGGTATCACTTGATGACTCACTACTTGGACCCTGAATGTTTCACACTTTTTAATAAAAACCTTTTAAACCCGGTCCCTGCAGAGCTCTCCGCAGAAGAATGGCCATTGTTAAGTGGTCCACACTTTGGCCTTAGATGTCGCTATCTAAGATTTGTAACAGAAAGTCAACAACAAGTTCAGAGGGAGGTTGGGATGTGAAATTCAGTCTGGCCGGACATGGTGGAGGCTAGAGAGAGAGAGAGAGAGAGAGAGAGAGAGAGAGACTCCTACAGCCTGTGAAGAGGAAAAAAAGGAAAGTATTGTTCTTTGGCTCGGTTCCCCTTCCTGGTACCGACATCGCCACTTTGTCTGACTCGGCTGGTTCCCCAAAGCTGAAGTCATTCGTCTAATATTTAGATTTTCTGTCGCCGCAGGAAAGCATGTCCGATCATAATCCAGATTATGGTCTGATAAGAGATTTACTCTCTTTATCTATTTAAACCTTTATCTCCACAACTTGGCAGAAAGAGAAAATGGCACCAACGAACCAAACCGGCAGCCTCGTAAACGACGGTCAAACATTTACACCGCTCTGTTACTAAGTTGCATTACCGGAGACGGGCACGCCTAACTTTCCCGTATCTCCACGTAGCGTTTGTCCACATCAGCGGTGCAGAAAGACAGCGCGGGACAACGTCCCACCGTTACGCAGGACGCTTTGACGGTCCTCAGAATCCCTTTCATCGTTTCTTTTGTGTCTTTTTTTTTACAGTTTGGGACGTATCTGAAGAATGTTTGACAAGCAGCGTTACGAGAGTCCACCAGTCTACAGCCCTCCCTTCACCCCACCGCCCAACAATGGCTTTGGCCCCCCGGGCAGCTTCCACGGCCCTCAGAGCGACTACAACGCCTACCCTCCGCCGCCGGGGTCTTACTACGCCGAGGACAAACCGCAGCACTTCTACAAATGGCTGTCGCCCCCGGGGATCGTCAAGGCCATGCTGGCTACGGTGATCATCTTGTGCGTGGCCATATTCGCCTGCGTGGCCTCCACGCTCATGTGGGACATGCAGTATGGAATGGGAATGGGAATGGGCTACGGCAGCGGCTACAGCGGGGGCTACGGCTCAGGGTACGGGGGCTACGGCGGGTACGGGAGTTACGGTGGCTACGGGGGCTACGGCAGCGGCGCCGGCTCCTACATCTCACCGTACTCGGCTAAAACCGCCATGATTGCCATGGCGGCCATCAACTTCATCGGAGCGCTGTCCTTCTTCATCGCCAGCTTCTCTAAATCGAACGCCGTCCGGAGTCGGAAGTTCTTCCTGGCTTTGCTGATCACAAGCGTCGTCATGGCCGTCCTGCAGGTAAGACGCCTTTACAGCTTTCAGACTGTGCAGACTTCATTTTGAGTGTTCCACTCTGCTCCTGTGTTGTTTTTGGATTCTCTATGAGTGATTATTCATTTTAAATGTTCCCTCAGAATGTCTCGTGGGAGATCTCTTGGCGTGTACTTTATGTTTAGAAGCAGGTTATTGTGAAGAGGCTCAGAATGCACATTGTGTTGTGTAATAACAAATACACACACTGACCAAACATTAAACTGATAAATATTATCAAAAACAAAACAGAAACCTTAAAATGTAAAACAGGCTAATAAAAGAGAGGACAGTGTACTTAAATAATTAATGTTTTTTAATGGAATAAATATTCAGCCTTGCTCATATCAGGCCTCAACATTTCTGACATTTTTTGATGTGTGCTGAATTAGCACAATTAGATTAGAGCAGCATTTTCCTGCGGGAGCATTCCGCACTGACGCCTGACATTTGGACGTTCTCGTTGCTGTTCGTGATAAACTCCCGGCTCCGTTGTGAACAGGTCGTGTGCTTTTTGATAAAACTTAAATACCAGAAATATTATCGGGAGCCGGACTCTGGACACAGTTTAACGCCGTTCAGATCCCAGTGGGTTTAAAACACATGTTTTAAAGGATGTTTATGCTGCAAGTATTTAAAAATACTGCAGATACTTCGTTTGTGAGACCTAATCCGATCAGACTTTCTTTAACGGCTGTGTTTTTACAGGGCATCATCAGCATTGTCTACATTGTGGGGGTGAACCCAATGGCCCAGAGCTCCTCCAATATGATGTACAATCCCATGCTAATGATGTGCCAGAACCTCTACCAGACCGGCTACTCACAGATGGGGGGAGTGGGGGGCTTCCCCATGTACAACCAGTACCTCTACCACTACTGCTTTGTGGACCCACAGGAGGTCTGAACCTTCTTATAAACATATTCGTGGATCTCAGGGGGTTGAATCAGTTTCTAATGTGACGCAGCAGGTTTGCCCCCCCCCAGACCCGCTTCAGGATCATTTGAAATAGATGAAATAATCTAGGTTTAATCTATATTGGGCAGTAAAATCCTCAAATTTAATGAATGTAAATCAAATCATTTGATCCTACATCTTTTTATTTGAAGCACATGCTTGAAATGTGAGACAGAAATACACTTTGCCACACTAAGCAGATGATCGTTCCCTATTTTCAATCACCTCTGCTCTGTTATGATATCATAGAACGACTGTACCATGTTGGGTTGAATTGAGCCACACATTCTGATCGATTTCTGTGTCCTTGTTCCAGATTAAACCAGCTTTTCGCATGCCCCTTATCTCCTTGACGGAATTCCAACCTTCTTGCTTTTCTAGGGAGTCGCCATGGTGTGTGGGTTCCTGGTTGTCATCGCCTTCTGCGTCGCAGCCTTCTTTGCACAAAAAACAAGAGGGAAGATTTGGCGCTACGGGAAACCAAACATCCACTGGGAACAGCCTCTCGCCGGCGGAAAGGCCTCGGAGGGCAGAGACGTAGAGGAATGGGTGAGACAGAGACCGGGCTTACAGGGGATTTACAAAGAGAAATCACATTTCGACCCTGACTTCTGCGCGCGCACGGCATGTAGTCAAATGAACCAGGTCAGCGAGAGTTTAAATCCAGCTGGAGGAAAGTTGATTGAACGCAGCGCTCGCTGTCGGATTTGATTAGATGATTAAACGATGAACTGCGCCGTGTCTTTCTGCGTGGAGGGTTCGGTTCTACCTGTTTTTTACATTGCAGAGTAGGTAAGTATGTAGGTCACCGGTCATAAAGATAGGTCGGAGGAACGGCTGCTGATGCATAAGCATTAAATATGGGAGTGTACGTTCCTGAGGACTTCCTGATTTAACCCATCGCTGTACGAGCAGAGCACAGATAGACAGCGTTTATGGGCTCCGGCTGGGAAACGGTCACATTACTGTACTGAGCTTCCTTTGGCCGAATCACTTTGTTCAGGGTCACGGCTGATAGCAGTCAGCAAATTGTTTGCTCGTGATCTACTCGCTGGTTTCACTCTCGATAATTATTAACCACCTGTGAAAATAGTAAGCAGGGTAGGTGGTTTCTGGAGAGTTTGTCTTTTAAGTCTGTAAATGTCAACACGCCACCAATCATGGTGGGACCGCTAGCTATAGCTTAGCCTGCCGTGCATGTTAAAGGAAAGGAAAATAGTAGGAAAGCTAAAAACGATTGCTATTTGACCCCATGAGATCCGTCTATCACTCATAACTTGTTTAAAGTGAGAGCGAACTGCTTTACTTTATTAAGGCCACATGCGCACCATGCATAAATATGCATTATATCGCCTGTTCTTAAAGGACTGCCGTGACATTTTGTTCAGATTTGTCTGTAAACGATGTAAAAATAGCTGCGAGTCACTCTTTATCTCTGATAAGCCCTGAACTGCAACCCTGCGGTACGCCGGATCGCACAGGGAGTGGGGTATAGCATTCTGCTCACAGAGGTGTGCTAGTATCGAACAAGATAGGCCCGGAGTGAATCCCATAAAGAGCGCTAGTGTCTGATAAAGGGGCGCGCTCGCCGATGCCGTCACATTTACTGTCAGCACAATAAAGAATTTACAACAGTATCCATCCCTAAATCTATTTGCTGGGTTGCCGTGCGACCTGCCTGCCGTGCCACAGAATGAGTTCATGCCTCTTTGGCTTTAAGCGCAGGGCTAACTGCCTCGGGCTGCGGTCGGGATGAGACTGGAACCATCTCTGTTGTTGGGCTCAGGGAGGCCTGGTATACTCTGATGACCTCACACACTGGCCTCATTCAGCGCGTCCTGAAGAGAGAGAGGGGGGGGGGGGTAATTGGGTCCGCTGGCTGAAGTCATCACAGTTGCCTTCTTGACTGTGTACTGGGAGCGCTGGAGTGTTGCACAGACCAGTGCCAGCATCCTGAGGAGCCTTCAAAGACGCGCATCGAGACATCCAGATGGAGAATGAACCTGTGAGAATGTAAACTGTGCAGCATTATAACATATACTAGTGTCATCTCCTTCATGCCTGCAACTTCGAGTGTTTATTTGCTATTGAATCAGACATTTTTAAAATTACATAATAAGACATTTTTCCTCCCTCGCACCCTCCCTGAGTTTGAATCCTTTCTGCTCTGACTCCCTTTTCTCCTGCTCACTCACTGTGCCTTTTCTACCTTTCCAACCTCTGCCCGGGTCTCCTTTGCTCCCTCTTCCCTCGTTCACATTGTTGAGATTCTTTCAAGCAGCAGCACTCCACCCAGCGTGATTATTGTTTTTCAGGGCTCGGCTCCTGTAAGGCTCTGCTGCCGCTCTTTGAAGCAGTCGGGAGACCTCTTAGTAAAATAACACCCAAGAAAGCAGGTAGCATGTATATTATGTACGGGTTTTATATGGTAAAAACACGTGTAGCAAATATTCATGCGTTCTTGTGAGGGGGTAGTCCATGCCATATCTTATTTTGGAGGACAATTATTTGCATTTGCATTTCAAGTTTAGCTTTGACATTTCAACCCTTCAACCCTGACATTTGCACACAAAAAAAAACAATTAAATGGCTTCTTCGGTCATGATTGATGACTTTGCTGGGCCCAGTGGAAGTGGAAGTGGAAGTGGAGGAGGCAGGAGGCCGACCCGATGCCTTCATTGTGTGGAATTCCCTCGTGCAGACCGAATGACCTCACAGGAAGGACTTGAAAATACAGATTACATTTATTTACATGACAGACGTGGCTTCCTTTTGTTTGAAGAAAGAAAGCGGGACAGCCGTTGCAGGTGTTCATGGGACAATAGGAAGAGGTGAACGCAAAGCTTGGAACATTATTGGATATCTTCAATCAGCATTGGCTAAATGTGCTATTTATGACCCGTCTGCAAAGACGCATCCGAGCAAGTAGCTCAGGACTACAGATATTACAGAGTTGTTTCTGAATAGAACACAGCATGAATATAATTGAGCCTATCGTCATTAAAATTAGCAGGGTTTTACTGTGAATGTGTAGAAACTGTTCTATGGAGACGTTTAATCTGTGATTTGGTTACGACAAATGGACAATTCTTCATGAAATCCCGTAAACGAGATCTTAAAGTTTAAGTGTTTATGGTTAATGTTTGGTTTATTTAACAGTTAGCCTCGGGTTATCTTTTGTTTTTGTTCTCTTGACCTTTTCAAGCACGGCGACCCCAAACTTCACTGGCGAGTTGGGCTGTGCTGTCCAATTACATGCCTGACTACTCTTTCAAAATTTAAGCACTAATTGCCGTGAATTACAACTCTGTCGATGAGAAAAATAATAATTTCTTTCAAAAGATCATTCAGAAAATAAGCCTGTAGGAGCTTCTGGTGTTTGACATTAGATGTTTGTGTTTTTTTTGTGTCTTTCATAGGTGAACAATGTCGAGGAGAGCCGAAGCGTTCAAGACGCTCCAACCCTGCTGGTGTCGGAGAAGGGAGCCGGTCTGCTCAACGCCTCAGCCAACAGCGTCATCGCCTACCCCCCAGCCAAAGCGGACAGCAGCTCCTATAATGAGGAAGAGTACGACAACAACGAGTGGGTGTACAGGTTTCCTCAGACGCCTAGATCACATGTTTTTTGAGAGGACACAAATGATTGATCTGCATTGTCAAAGGGAAAAATTAGAAATGTAAACAAATATTTACCAACAAAAGTCACTGCGTCTACTAGAAGCAATGAGCACAGTTATGTAGGATGAGTCGGATGACCCAGTAGTCCTTATCACATTTAGTTGGATACATTTATATATATAGCTACAGTATAATTGCAAGATCAGTCTTCAAAAGAGTTTTAAATGTTATACAGAGAATTTACAAGTTTAGATATTTGTCTTAGAAGCTGCAGGAAGTGACCAAGAAAGTCCAATATTAGGCGATTTCTTTAAAGTGATAAGAATTCATGAGGAAAGTCGGCTCTACATTTAAGTGTGCAAACTGCAAAACAAATCGAACCATGTGACTCACACAAGTAATATCTGTTTACTGCTCTGTTTTAAAGCCCACAAACGGTGCTCTGTGTGTGACCTTTGAGCCTTTGTTGGATTAACTCTCCCTTGTTTTTAACTCTCATAGAAATCTCAGAGGCAGGAAAAGGACAGGATGATTGCAAACAAATGCATTTGCCTTTCTTTGACGCTAGAAATGATTTCTCAAACACCTTGTTTTTGTGTGACTTAGTGCAGCAGTGTGCGTTGGACGCTTCTGAACGACCTGATGAGCGTGGAACGAAGCGAGCACAGTTTGTGTAGGATTTTAATTTGGTTCAAGCGACCTAGTATTTGGTCATTTCCTCTCTGACTAAGAAAACATAGCCGAGACTTTCATGGGTAGACGAATGCTATCCTGAAGAATGGCAGCGCTCTCTGTTGTCAATAATGTAGCCTGCTTTATAAGAGCTCATAATATCTGCACAGCTGGAATTGGATTCCCCAACAAATCCCTTCAAACTCACGAACCTGAGCATGATTCCTCCTTCCTGGTCCCCGAGGGCCTCCACGCGGCACGCCGCCAGACTGTCCAGCGTGAGCAACAGTAATCATTAGCGGCTCAGGGTGTTGACTTTCGAGCATATGATTTGTGTCCCTAAATATTTGTTTCCATCGGACACAGTGATATTTATCTAATGCTGCCGTTTGCTTTATTTGTTTTGTGGGTTCAAGGACAGTTTTACAACGTCTGGATAAAGTGACCTTGCAGCAATGCATTTTATGAGCAGCAGAGAAATTAGCATTCCCTGGATTTTGCCTTGCAGGCCTCATGCTGTCTGATTACAGGATATTGGTTCTACAGGCAGCCTGAAAAACATGAAGAAGGGAAGGTAGAGGAGATTTGTAGTAAAGATTTATTTATCCTGAAGTATTTGTTTCTGTCAATGAATTTAAACAACAGTTTCTGTTGGGTTGGCACTTTAAAGATGCAGAAATCTGGAATACATATTATTTCTGATTTGAAAGGTACAGTTACTAATTCCATTGTTGTCTAGCTGTTCCCTTGATTTAAATATAAACTAGTAAGTAAGTATGAATGTAGAATACTCAACTTGTTTGGAAGGAGGTCTGTGCGACATAAACAAATCACTCATGTTCCGGCCCTGCAGGTATTCAGAGAAGACCACCAGCAGACCGTCAGAAGTCTTCTCTCATGGAGGGGGGACCAGCTCCAGCCCTTCAGAGGAGACCGGCGGGGGCCGTAAACCCTCTGCCAACAGGGGCAAGAGAGGCCGACGAAACCCCGAGCTGGACGAGTCCCAGTACGAGACAGAGTACACCACAGGAGGAGAAACCGCCAATGAACTTGACGGAGAGGAGTGGGCGAGGTGAGAATTCAGCTGGACTGCTGCAGCTCCTCTGGATTAGCGATGGAAATGTCTTTATCTTAAAAGGCAGAATGCAGCTTGCAGCAAGGACACGACCTTCATTCTTTGTTTTGAATGAGCTTAAGAAGGAACATTTTCACCGCCGCCGCCAGAGAACGGTAGATAAACGGTCAAAGTTAAGCAGAAAATTGTGGAAAGTCTGTATTCTCTATGCTTCACCCTGTCCAGGAGCGGCGCTAATCCTCCGAGGCATTCCACTTCACATGAGTTGTACTTTGACATATTTAGCGAATTGGGCCAAAGGTGCAAAGCGTAGGAGCAAATGTAGTTTATGAGAATATACTTGGCTGTGGTTTGATCTGCCTGTCTGGCCGGGAGCCATTATTACCTCCACAAGGATTGTTTATTTGCTTGTTTACCTTCCAGTTTGAAGAATCAGATTTGTGTGAAACATTTATGAGCGTTGGGACATCGGGGGACGGCTTCCATGTTATAGGTCTCTGTTGAAACCAGCATTTACAGTTCACGCCCTCGACCTGTGTTCCTGTGGTTCAGTCGTAAACTCGATGACCTCATCACCGGCTGTAAAGTGTGATGTTCTTGTGTTTTTATATGTTGATTTTCTTTGATGCTGATCTTTAACCCTTCTCCTTGTCCTCACCCAGTTCCTACCCGGAGATAACATCCGATGCTGAGCGACACGAATACAAGAGAGAATTCGATGCCGACCTCAGGGAATACAAGCGCCTGTGCGCCGAGATGGACGACATCAACGATCAGTTGATCAAACTCGGCCGGCAGCTGGACACGGCGGACGACACCTCGGCTAAATATCAGGTCAGATAGAAGCTAGTCGTTTCATAAAGATCAACTAGAATTCCAGAATGTTTGGGATTGATGTGATCGATGGCTTCAGTGGCAACAAATGAAAATCAAACACTGAAATACAAAACTTCACTGCCTCACACACAGAGGGGTCCGCTTTGTCCCTGTGAAGGAAGGGCCATCGCTAATGTTTCTTCCTTCTGTTTCCGCAGGCTGCAGCAGAGGAATACAACCAGCTGAAGGATCTGAAGCAGGTGAGGAAAAAGCTCTGGTGATATATTTAGTTAATAAACTCCATAATAAAGACTAGTAAACTAGAAAAGCTAAAGTGAGCGCTTCTCTGCTGAAGGTTTTTATTCCAGCACACACCTGGATATGATTATTTACAGACTTTTAACCACTTCCTCTTTAAGTTGCTTCTCATTGTCACAAATGAGGCTTCAAAATGTTGTCTCGTGAGCAATTCATTGCTGTTTTTAAAAGCTAAAGAAATCAAATATTCCCTGTCTGCCATGACTAAATAATTCATTCCAGTCCTAACCGTCAATGAGGGATCCTACGTTTACCGTTTAGTAGCATGAAGTCTGTGTTCTCCGCTCGGCAGACATCAGACTACAAGTCTAAGAAGAAACAGTGTCGCAGGCTGAGGCACAAATTGTTCCACATCAAAGGCATGGTGAAAAACTACGACAAGAACCACTCATGAAGGCGCCGAGGCGGTCCACTGAGCTCCGGGCTCTCCACAGCAAACACAGACACAGGCCAAGAGACACTCCACAACGCCACAAAGACCCTGAGACCAAAGCGACCTGCAGACTCGTACGTAGGGGGCGTACTGTATGACATGAATAATAATCATCTTGTATTACTGACTAACTCTTTACTGGAACAAACTGGAACAGAGTTCCTCAGCCGTTGCCACTTCCACAGCAGACGCTGCCCTTTCTTCTAAAAGAAGAAGCGGAGGGCGTTTGTTTAAAAGTCGCCTGACCCTCAGCAGAACGTGATAACACTGTGTTTGGTTTGGTGACTGGTTGCGCTCCAGATTAGAAACTTTTCTTCATTTTATCTGGGCTAGATAAGAGGTGGAACAGTACGCAGTGAACGTAGCAATGAATGGCAGAGACAGAGACAGCTCGCTGGGTTGTTGGTGAGCAAAGACGCATTTTAATTTAACCCTTGGCTTCGTGTTCTCTCCGTGACAAATTAACGACGTCGTCTGCATCAGTATTTAACTTTAAAATCAGTGCGTTTTACGTTTATCTGTGTCCTGGTTTCAGTCTCAACTAAGAATTTGATGCTGATCACAAAGGCAGCGAGAGCGAAAAAGGGCCACAGACAAAGAGGAACAATGAGACGATGCGTCGCGTCGCTGTAAACACGTTCAGCGTGTCCTGTTCCTTCTACACAAAAAGAGCTTGTTCATTTAACACTCATAGTAGCATGTTTCGTTAATCATTTGTCATTCAGATTGTGCAAATAAATTCATCAGTGAGATTATTTTTTATATGTTTTACTCCGCAAACTGGAAATCGTGCTCTGTCTCTATAAGCTACACTTTTCATTTGATTTGTCACCAATGAAAATGATCATCTGCTAATCCCAACTCTTAGTTGTGTAACGTCATCAATTTATTGTTGATTACATTTATTACATTTTTGTCATTTTACAAACCGTTTCCGAGCCATTTTATTTTTGTATGAATTTCTTTGATAAAAATTTTTTTTTTGTAACTGCCATAAGGTGTGATGTCTAAAAAGTATTACGTTTAGTAATAAACTTGTCTAATTCTCCCAAGACCATTCCTTCTTTTTTCCTCCTAGTCTGTGGCTTTGGGTTTGCGTCTCCAGCGAGCGTCCAGCAGGGACGGCAGAGACGTCTCTCTGAGCGGGACGATTAGAGACGGCTCAGCCTCAGCGTGAGCTGCTGCTGCCCTCTTTTGGTAAACGGCTGTGAAGATCCTTCACCAATATACTGTATAATATCAGATATACACACAACACACTGTACATTTATTTGCACTTGGTATGAAGGAGCAACTCTTGACTCATTTCAAACTTGCAGGAAACTAAACTAAAACTGGTTAAAGAATAAAAAAACATGTGGCAGTTTTCTCAAAATGTGTTTTATTATTATTTTAGATTGGAGGAAATGTTTTCTTCTTTATCAAACAAATCATTGCCAAAATTATTTCAACAATCCCAATAAGTAAATTTGACATTAAAATTACCGGCAGTATTTCTGATTCTTACAAATGCGTTTGCTGGTTCTTAAATAATACACAAAGGAAATCGTCCTACTTTTATTTCTAGAAATGCTAAAATAACCTTATGCACCTTTTAAAAAAAATAAAATAAACAAGTTTGGCCTGATGATAGAAACATGCTTCTTTTAAACAGAAAGGGACACAATCAGATTGCTGTATTGTATATTCCAACAAACAACACAAAGTGAACTGTTGGCATCAGGAATCAGAGGCATTTTTATTATTTAACGTCTTTTAAAAAACGGCCCAATTTGTTTTTCTTCCAGTGGCTTAATTTGGCAAAAACAGAAACACTCAATCTCAGCGATGGCAGTTGTCTCATCCAGCGATAAGACAACGCTCACCCCATCCTCATCCTCATCCGCTTCACAAAAGGTTTCTATTTCATGGCTTATTTTTTATTTACCAATTGCCAAACTATTTATTTCATTTTGAGTAATATAAAGGGACTTCAGATACAATTTCATTGAATGGTTATGTGTCATAAACCTTTTATATCAGTACCAAAACAACAACACATGTCGTACCTTGAGTATGCACTTCTTTCAAATGGAGACCAAAATGAAAAGAAAAATAACTAGTTTCTGTGTTAAAGATCGTTTGATCCCTCGAGCTCATTAAAACAATCTTTATCTGAAATCTATAAAACCTGAGGTAAGAACGCTCAACAGGGTTGTGACCGTCTGAAGCGCCAGGCTGTGTTTGAGTACATTCGACACTTCTCGCCGATTACTGTGACAAGAACATTATATTATGGTATGCTCTGAGAAAGGAATAGCTCAACAGTTTGGCAAAATGCATATGGAACCAGCAGCCTGATAGCTTAGCTTAGTTTATCATGAGGACTAGAAAGAAGAAACGATTAACTTAACTCTAGGTAAAATATTTAAATTGTTATGTCTGTATTTCTTTTTTAAATAAGATTTTTAAAAATAAGGTCAATGTGCATCAAAATAATTGATTATTGGCCTTGAAAGTGGTGCAAACGTGATAAACTATTGTCTGCTGGGTGGATTCTGTAGCATCAGAGGAGCTGGTTCACCCCATTTCTAGTGTTTATATTAGGCTAAGCTAAAAGCTCCCATCATGAGCTTCATATTTACAGTATGGATCAGGAAGTAGGAAATTCCTCATTGATATCTACAAGTAAATCCAATAAACGCATTCCTCAAAATGTTGAGCCATTCCTTTAAAACATACAAAATGTCTTATCTTGTATACAGTACAACATCCATGCCTTGTCATTGTTTCGGCGCTATAGATGGCGACATCTCGCACAGAGCCTGGGCTCGATCCGAGTCACGTGGGGGTTGGTGTGGGACGAGGTAGTACAGGCACGTGGCCTCATGTCAGAGTCTTACGCTTCATTAAAGCCCGGTTTATCGTCCAGAATGAGAGAGAGAGAGATCCGACTGAGGTCAGAGCAAAATGGAGCGTATATCCACAAATATATAAACCAAACTTTACAGAGCTAATGCTAATAAAGCTCTCCGCCACGTTCACAAATGCTCCAGCCCCATCAGCTCGGATTCCTCCCAGCCTGATCTCGCTCCGTCTCACTGTGGAGCTCACTGTCCGGATGCGTAGGGCCAGCCGATGGAGCTCCCCGATAGCTGCATGTCCCGGATGAGGGTCTCGATGGGGGTCTTTCCCACCAGCCGCATGAAGAACAGCTGGGAGATGAGGTTGGCCGGCACGGCGCGCAGGGCCGGGAGGCGCAGCAGCAAGCGGCCGAAGCGCTGAGGCTGGTTGGGGTACTGCAGCCGCTCGTACTCCGTCAGGGCGACCTGGGCCTTCTCCTGCAGGGACTCCACGTGGGCCGGGTCGGTCAGACCGCATGCATCTGTAGAACACAAGCAAAGGACGCGAGCACCGTTTGATTAATCACGATGAGTTCTTTCAATTTATTTACACATGCCCCCCCCCCCCCCCCCTCCTGCGGTCGTGGAAGTGGCATCGATAGACGGTTTGTGTCCCTTCCATGAGGTCAGAGGTCACATTTAGCCGAATCAAAGGCTCCCTGGGATTGGACCTGAATTCGGCTCTGAAACTTAACGCCTCAGTTGTTTCGGTTCCCAGTAAGGGAGCTCATTTGAAAGGAAAGACATCCTGGCAAGCGCCATCGCTCAGATAACCTCGTACAAAATGTGCTAAACTGACCCGGTGAAAAGAGTGCGATGGCTTTGAGGCAGCCGTACTCGGCCGTGTCCACCTGCAGCCGGTTCAGCTTGTCCACCTGGTCCTGGAAGACCCTGACCTCGTCCATGAAGGACACGACGCGCTCAGCAGACATGGGCGACGAGTGGAAGCCCGCCGCCGCCAGCAAAGGAGCCATGTGAATGGGCAAAGCAGACTGCGCTGCGTTGAGGATGAACAGCTCGCTCCAGCTCAGCCTCAACAGCGCCACCTGTAGGGTCAGAATCAAACGATGGATTCAAGCTGAAAGTGTTGCGTCTCAGGGATCTTACTTCATTTGATTGAATTTTTTTCAGAACCTGTCAAGAGTAAGAACAAACAATGACAAAAACACAACCTCCAAAGGCTTAATGAATCATAATGAGTCATGATTAATGGCTATGACATCATAACCTAAATTCATTATTTAACCCTCCTTAATCTCGGGGTCAATTTGACATCATTAAATGGTTATGAAAAAAAGAATAGTTTCGCTTTTCACCTTATATTTCAGGGTTTTTCCTAATTTGATGGGGACAATTGAAGCATAAAAATATCATGATGATAGTTTATTCAATGTTCTGAACACATATTGCACGCTGTTGTTCCTCCGGGGGTCAGTTTAACCCCAAGCGGTTTTACTGCGTGGGACGACACGGTGGCGCAGTGCGCCATTGCCTCACAGCAAGAAGGTCGCAGGTTCAAATCCCACTTGGGGCCTTTCTGTGAGGAGTTTGTATGTTCTCCCTGCGTCCCACATGGGTTCTCTGGCTTCCTCCCACCACCAAAAACATGCAAATGATTTGAATTGCCCACAGGTGTGTGTGGATAAAATCTGATTTTCAAAACAGGGAATGTAAAAATGAAAGAAAGAAAAAGCAGCTCTCTTCACTGACCTGCTCTGAAACTGGCAGTTCTGGGAAGTACGGGATGTTTCTGGCCCACTCGATGGTGCTGAAGAGAAGTCGGGCTGCCAGCTCGCAGATGCTGTCGATGCCCATGACGGAGGTTCCGCTCGCGGAGGCCTGCATCTGTGCCTGGCTGTACGGGGCTCCGTACCGGCTGCTGGCGTACGGCTCGGCCCGGAGGAGCTGGGAGATGAGCTCCGACACCGGCTGCCCGTTGAAGTAGTCTGAGCCCACGTGACCTGCTGCTGGACCTCCAGCGCCTCCCGCCAGCGGGTTTGGACTGATGCCTTGGTGAGAGGGAGGGATCCGGCCCCGCTGGACTGCTGCGAGGTGGGAGTGGAGTGAGAATCAGAAGCGGCTTGTTAATCTCGGGCGTCTGCTTAGTTTAGTCTCTGACTGATTTGTGTCTGGCGTCAGTGAACACTGACATTCAACAAGTTCTCAAAGGCTCCTCGTGGTAGAAGCGCTTCTCCTTTCAACGCTGTGACCTCGCCACACGTTTAGTGGGCGTGACCTCCGACGGTTTCTGGTAAAAACTTGTTACCAGAAACCGCCGGAGGTCACGTGGATCTGGATAAAAAGGCAGATCCAGGAATTTAATTTCCCTTTTTTTTTTATGTGGTCTTAATGTGTGACTTTATGACATGTGACCTTCATGTCAGTGGGGAAACTGAGCTCCCTTCTTGTTATACATTTAAATGAAAACACTGTTTATAAGTTCACGAACGAAGGGAGAAGCTTTATTATTATTTATCTGGAACATTGCATGAACACCGTAAATATCTTTCTCTTGACTTGCCTTTAATTATTAGCCTGTTCTCTGCTTGGAATGACACAAACCAATAAATCGCCTTCCAATGACTATTAGCAGAAATCAGGCTTCAATGCCTCAACGTCTTTTGCAATTGAGGGAAATGTGAAATGACCTCGGTGGAGGCAAGCGGCGCTCTGCTGCTCTTTGAGCTCTTGAGTTAACCATTCGGTGACTGATAGTTCTGAAGGTCATGGACAAATCTTTGGCATTTCTAAAGAAATCTAAAGCGAAGTTTTCATAAAGGACGTTTGTTACTGTTCTGTGAAAACCACATCTGCAAAAAATAACTGATAAAAGCTTAAAAACATTTTTTTTTTTGATATTGTAGAACAGTAGATTTGAAGGTTGCAGAAATGGATTTTGTACATTTTTCCAAGAAAAGAAAAGTTCCCACCTTTCAGACAAATGCGCTTTTAAGAGAGACACTTGCACGTGCATTTTTTTGTTTTTTATTGTCAAGCGGATCAAACGTGGTTTCTTTGCCCTGAGCTCGAGCGCCGGGGTCAAAACATGTTTGGTTGACAGTATAAATATTTTTGCTCGGATCACTGGCAAATGTCAGCGGCTGTTTCTGCTAAGCGAAGCGCTTCCTCTGCAAACCTGCCATTTCTGATATTTATTTATTTTTACGTTGTTCCTGTTTGTTTGTGTTTGTTTGTGTTTGCTTTGCTGACGACTTGTAGATGAATGAAAGGAATAATTGATTTGAAAGTAACTAAATGCCTTTATTCTAGTACATAAGGTTTCTGATGTAATTTACACTAATTTAATATTGAGCACTAGTTTGACAGCTGCAGTTATTTACTGACTAGCTAATACTACTTGATTGATTATTGACCTATAGAACCTACAGCAGTGTCAAAAACAAACACATCATGTTAGTAATAACTAAGGGGCCATTCCACAAGACATAAACTGTAATACTTTTCATGTAAAATACTGTTACTTCCTCACTGTTGTAATTTTGGATGCAGAACTTGCATTTTTAATGAGCTCTTTCTGTTTTTCCTCTTTCTACTCTATCCTGCAGGCACTGATTCTTCGGTCTCTGGAGGGCAACAAGCTTCTCAGCATTTCCACATTTAAATCAGTGTCCAAGAAATTACATCCATACACTGCTCATTTACAGATGGAAATATATTCTGCATGTTTTTTGTTTTTTGAATTAAACCACATTTACAGTCACAGTCTCACTCCAGTCTGTAGTTCGGCTGGTCACTCTGGTAACATTTCGGGAATGCCTTTTTTGATTAAACATTCCAAAAACGAATCAGTCAACATTTTGCTGATATGTTGTTCTGCATCAACATGTTTGCAACACTACTATTGGGAAAGGGTTGAATGTGGAATTGTAATATTCGCTCTTTTAGCGCTGCTTTGGCCTTTCAGCTGCTAAACGCTCCACAATGTTTGCTGTTCAGTCATAACTGTCTCTCTACATTCTGCTTTTTGCGTGGGAGTATAAAGTTAGCCTGTCAGAGCATTTCTTTTTTTTTTTTTAATGGAAAAAGCCTGCATGTTGCTACGGGAAACCTGGCTAATGTGTATAAATGAAAACAGTGAAGCTGTGACTGGTTTTAATCCCGACCACAACAGTAATCCCAGGCACAGATTAGCAGTTTTTCACTTCCAGCTGTGAAAATCCGTTAAAACCCTGCCGTGCTACGTGGATCTCTGTAGAGCTTTGGATACCTTCTTTGCGCATTCCCACGCGGAAACATTTCTTCAGGCGACAGTATTGGCACTGGTTGCGGTGATGTTGGTCAATTTGGCATTCTCGGTTTGATCTGCGCAAGAGAAGCAAAGCAGGAAATGAGCACGGAGGCGAAGTCTCTCTCCGAGCCCTGTGATGAGTAAACTGGGTGAGCACCATCAAGGCTGTGACCTTTGTAACCCCCCCGCCCTGGTGTTGTCTGTTACAGCAGGATGAGACTCAGCCGGTTATCATGTGAAGAAATCGTTCTGTTCTGACGCTGGGACTTTTATCAGAGCGCTGAGTTTCGCCTCTGCATGGTGAGGAATAATGGGAATGTTGACCTTCTGAAGCAAGCCGCCCTCACATGCCTGACCTTCAGGGCTTTTATTTTACCCCCCCCCCCCCGCCCTCTTCTATGACTGTTGGTGAGATTTATCTCAAGGTTAAGTCATAACATTCCGGAGTGCGACGTGGTTAATGCGCTCTCTCTCTTTTATGAAGGCAAATTTATAACAAAAAAAACATGCTGACATTTTCCTCTACTCACATGCACGGACACGTTTGGCATTTATCAGCACTATAAGTTCTTTATTGGATACTCGTGACGCACTACAATAAGTATTTATCAATGTGCAGAATTCATCAACTGAACCTAAACACAATAATCTTGCGTTATCACAACTGTATGTTTGTATTGTGATTTACTATTCTGAAATAGAACGCATTTAAATCAGCTTAGTTTTGTAGAATGATTTTTCCATGTGCAAAAAAAAGTTCATTTTAAAGTTGTTGGCCAAACACACACGTTCTTCATGCATTGCCTTCAAACTACAAAACTTCATTTCCCAGCAGGCCTTACCTGCAGGAGTAGTTGAGGTTCCTCCGGATGCTCCTCTTGAAGAAGCTCTTGCAGCCCTCGCAGGTGAACACCCCGTAGTGCTTCCCGCTGGACTTGTCTCCACACACCACGCAGTCCAACACGCAGGCCTTGTCTTCGTCCCCGACGTCCACGTCGCTGTTTCCGGCCTGAGGTGAGCCCTCCTCTTCCTCCCTCCTCAGGTAAGTCTTCTCCCCGAGTCCATTCGTATCCCCGTTGGGGTTCCCCCATCCCCCGCTCACCATGGCCATATTCTCTGAGACGAGCAGCCTCCCGAGTGGATCATACACAGCCCCGCCCTGTCCCTCCCCCCCCCCCCCCCAGCGTCCAGGTATCGGCAACACGTCCAAAAACCAAGAGCGGCGGATCCGGTTCTGGACTGCAGAATCTCTGGAAGCGGCAGCGAGACTCCCGGACCGCCTCGCTGTGACCTTTCTCCCCTTCACCGTCTGGCTGCAGTGACCTGCAGGTCCTTCCCAGCGTTGTTGTCTTTATCTTGTTTAATGTCTCCGCTCTCTGTTCTTGTCTCCCCCCCCCCCCCCCCCCAACCCCTGATCGGCGGCTCTCGAGGTCTGAGGAAACTTCGGACCCGCGTGGAACGGTTCAGAGTTCAGGCAGAAGAAAAGGGCGCAGCCCGGCTCTTTTCACAGGAAACAATAAATTACACTTTGACTCCTTCTCCGCTTCGCCCTCCCTCTCACTTTCTCTCTCTCTCTCTCCGGCACCTCACCTATCCCTGAACATGGTCTCGAGGGACAGAACAGCCGCTCTGCAAATGAGAAAGAAGCTCTGCCCCTCTCTTAGTGCAAGACTTTTCCCAAAAGGACAGGCGAGTCAGAGGAAAATGAATCGCGGCTCTCTTTCAGGCAGGGTTAACGTCCCTGCCCTCTGCTCCGACTCGTAAACCAGTCCAACCAGTTCCTGCTGTGCAGAGGTGTTATCAGATCATCTGGGTTAGTCCTCGTCCAGACGCACTGTTGACTTGTCTGGCCTGTTGCGGAGGCAGGAATGATCAGGACGGAAAGGAAAAACAAGAGTTTGCTCCGGAAATGCTCAGTCATGTGTCCTGAAAAAAAAAGGAAAGGAAGAAAAAGTCATGCGGAATTTTGGAAACGTGGTTTTCTTTTTCTTTTTTAATAGTGTCACTTTAGCTTTTAAAGGAGGTATTTTAGTCCAGCGACACCGCAATGACTCAAATGAACTCCAGATGAAATTGACTCCGAGTCAGCGTAAATCTTCAAATACGTTTTCCTCTCCTCTGGGGTGAAATTATATTTTCTCCTCGTCCCTGTAGTTTCCAGATACTTTTAAAAGTCCCACAAAAAAAACAAGCTGAAAACAAAAATGCGAGTTGAGAAATCCTCTCTCAGAGCCGCTCGCTGTCGTCTCTCCTCCTTCGCCTGTTTTGTCAGTGCTTGTCCATCCAGCAATAACAACCAGAGGCCATTCCCTGTCAGGGTGTACTGTTGCACTCTTCACTTCTCTTCTCGTCCCCCCCCCTTTAAGCCTTTCTTTCTGCCGGCCCCAGCAGGAATAAATTAGCCAAACAAGTGCAGGGAAACCACGACGGCACACACAAGACGTCTCAGTGCAGGGCGGCCCGGAGATCGCCTCCTCATCGCCTCCTCTCCGGCTCCTCTCAGTCCTCCTCGGGTCCCTGCCTCCTTCAGGGAGCGAGAACGTGTGTCTGTGTGCTCAGGGATTTGACACTGCTATTCAAGCCCTGCTGTTGCCATGGCGCCGGATGCCTTATAAGGCCAGCGGAGTCAAAGAGCAGGCGTGGGCTGCAGCCATGCAGCGAACAGGCAGCCCGACTGGCTGCTGGTTCCCCTCTGACCCCCGGGCCAGCCTGGGAGCAACGGGGGGGGGGGGGGGGGAGTTAACCCTAACCCTGCTGCAATACAAAGAGGGGGGCCCCCACGGGTTGACATGCACTCATGTTCTCCACTCCACTCTGATCCTAAAGAATTCCTCCATCTCTGTTGACCCAACAGTGAAGGGGAGGGCCTGTTGTTGTCGGCGAGCAGCTTGTCAAAAGGTTATACGATACGCCGCCGCCTCAGCTTCACACCTGCTGCACGCACTCAGGTCGGCGTGCTCGGCAGACTGCTGTATCCTGGATGGCCGTGTTTTTATGTGCATATTTTAAAGCGTATCACACGCGTGCCAAGAAGCTGGACCTGCAAAAGACACGTAGATGTGATAAACGCAAGCTAAGGTTATTTTGTCCAGACTTCCAGAGGCGTAAAATGCATTATTACACCTTTCTGATTTCTTTACCTTTCTCTCCCGCCTGATATTTGAACAGACCGCTCCGCTGCGTGGCGATGAGGCGGTTACAGAACTATTTCTGACACTTTCTGTTTGCCCAATGTTAAACATCATAAAGTTTTATCCACACATTCAAATGATATTACGTCTCTTCCTTCTGTTCCTTACTGTGTCTTTCGTACACAGCACATTTCCGTGTAATAATATTTTTAACAAATAACAAATCTGATTTTGGGTGTGTGCATTTTTCTTTCAAATTTTGAGGAAGATTTGCGTAAAGAAGATTCTGGATCGTTTTTTAAAGTCAGGTCAGTTCACACAAGCTGTCAGGAAAAGGAAGGATTTCTGTCAGTGAGGTAAATTCAGCTTTTTAAATGTGAACATAAGCCTGTTTGAACCCACGCGGAGAGGCTTTTTGTTTGCTAAGAGGTTATCAGGAGTCACACTAAGCTGCGTTCTGTTAATGCCTTCCTTTATATCTGTATCTGCAGCAGAGGAGTTTGGACCATGTGGGATGCGTTGTGTAAAATTGTGATCCGTAAGAACACGCAAAGATCAGATTATGCAGAACTTAAGAATGTGTTGCCGGAGTGTTTTTTAAATATAAAGTTCAAAGTGTGTGAAAAAACAAAACAACTTTTGCTGTTCTTTTGTTTTTTTGTGTAAATTTAAAGTGAATCAGGTTGCTGTCCACTGACACACTGAACTGTGTGTTGTGTATATCTGAGGTGTGTGTGTGTGTGTGTGTGTGTGTGTGTGTGTGTGTGGTGTGTGTGTGTTCCTTGCTCTTTGAAATGCAGGTCAGGAATGCAGCTGCTCTCAGCTTGAAGTCGACTGTGGTGAAGATTTTACATTCTCAACCACACAGGAGCCACAGTGCCAAAATTAGAAGGAAATACACGAGGGACTATAAAGACAATCAATAAAAGAAGCAACAATAAAAAATATACAAATCAATAATTATTGTTGCCTCTTTTATTGATTGTCTTTATATTTCCTCGTGTATTTCCTTTTCATTTTGGCATTTTTGCAGTGAAATTCAGAAAACTGTGGTTAAACTTTAACTTGGCCGAATAACTTTGGATGAACAAGCTGGAGCACATGACTCCCTGCTCCTTCCTCATTGGTTCAGTGCCCTTTGGCCTCCAGGCGAGCGGCACCACCATCTTACCCTCTCCCCCCCCTCACAACACTCTCCCCATCCTCAGGCCTTTGACCTCGAGAGAATGATGGAGCAATTTGAAAGGGCAGCGGATTCTGCCGGAGAAAAAACATCTGCTGGGCTGGGGTGACTCCAAAGGAACACGCGGCATCCAATCAGCATTTACCCTCCTCCCCGCCCAGGACCTGCTAGAGATGGTGGGAAACTTCCCATTTGGTGTTGCTTCCTTGTTATTCAAATGTGTTCACTATGACAACAAGGCATCAACCCACTGCAGGAGTCGGTAGAAACGTTTGCTGTCACGGCAGTGAAGTATTTCTTTCACCATGTGTCCCTTCGCTATAGTAAATCTGTGTCCAATCTGTTGCTCGCTGATTGTGCCCTCTGCTATTGACCAGACTTTGTTTGTCGGTCGGCTAAGGTGCTTAGGATAACAGGAAATAAACCTTATTAGCTCCGTGAAGACGCCTCACATGCTATAAAGGGATTACAACAGGGCCCCTCCCCTTGACATCTTTAGGACTCCCTTCAACCAGCAGCAAGGGATCGCCGTCGGTCTGAGACGGTTTGCCGTCATTATCTGAGGGGCTGAGAGCAGAAAGCGGATGTGATCGCGTGTTTGATTGAGGTCAAATCCCTTCCGTGCTTCTTAGTGCCATTTGTAGCCCGTCGTCCTGACCTCGTCATGGGCTGGCCGGCGTCCATAAGCCGGGGACAGAGGCGTCACCTCAGTGTGGCAACATCCCAGGGCACGGAAGGGAGAGAGAGATATAGAGAGGAAGAGGAGATGAGCGAGGATGAGGAGTGGTAATAGCTTTGAGAAAGAGCGGGCATGGGGAGGATCTCTTTATGCAGCTTACAGAGGGACGACTTATTAAAACGAGGAACGGATGCAGCAAGTAAATGAGTTGACCTAAAACCTCTGGGTCACGGCCCCCCTTCTTGTGTGTTTGTGTGTGTGTGTGTGTGATTCCAACCCCCCCCCACACACACACTCATTGACAGCCTCCGCCATTGTCTAATAATGGTTTGGGTACTTTTCCCAGGCACTGAAAGACTCCGTGATCCACAGGCACCGATGGTGGCTGATCGATGTGGGGGGAAGAAACGTCCAGAAATGTGGAGCTCAAACTGGATGAAGATCTGGACGACAGCGTGGCTGCCTTCCATCCAAACACACGGCTGCGTTAAACACCAGAATCTCTTCTCATGCACTTTGTTTGACCTCTTTATCTATTGCGTTCATTAATGCACTTTTGCTTCAATGCATATATGTTATCACTGACATAGAAGAGCAATATATGTATCAGCAGCAAGATTAGATTAGACGTTTCACACTTTCATGTTGGATAAGGTTAAAGCAAGGTGTGCATACGAACAATGCAATGGCCTTAATATAATTTGATAATATTAAGGACAAACTAATGTCAATTTGTTTCACGTTTGCAGCACTATTTTGTGCAAATATTTCTATTTTTAAACGACACATCTTTGCTTTTTTCATATCAGGTTTTTAAATTAAGAAATTAGCGCACTAAGTGGTTAAATTTAGCTCCATCAGCTCCACCAACCACCAACCTGGATGCAGCATAAGCTAACACGGTAGCTCGTCAATGATCCTGCCATGCTGTGCCGCAGAACAAGTTTGCTTTTGTTAAGTAAGATTTTAATTAGATAGTTTTGCCCATCTATTAAGACATGCGTAACAAAAATACCTTTGTCTGTCCTCTTTGACACAAGCGTCACCCCGAGGTTACAACGATCATGTTGTCTGAAATACGTTTGATGAACTCAAAAAGCTTAACATTGATCTCAGAGAGAGCGAACACAAAATGGAATGATAATTGCATCTCCGGCTCTAATGGCAGCTATTACAACAATGGTGACGGTGACCTGGAGGAACAGGGGGGGTGGGGAAGGTCGGGAACGCTGCTCGGGAAAGGGCAAGCTCAGGCAAAAGTCAGGGCGTCGGGGCTCGCCGCCTCGTCTGGCGCACTGAACTCTCCATTCATAGGCTAACACAACAGCCAGGCACCGCTGTGACCCTGTGGGGGTGACACTCAACCTTTGCCTTAACCTCCTGACCGCCGGTCACAGCTGCAGCTGACTGCCTTGAGCGGGTCAGGGCAAAGGGTTAGCTGGAAAGGGAGGGGGGGGGGGGGATTGATAGAGATGATTGGGAGATGAGTGAGGAGAGAAGATGTAGAGCGACTACCCATCCATCACCACAAACCCAGGGCATGCGGTTTCACTCAAGTTCAGAAACAGTTTATAAAAACTCTAGTTTAGTTTCTTGATAATAAATCTATGACATGAATAATTCCACTCACAGAGAAATGGAAGAGAGAAAGGCAGAAAGAATCGTGATGGAAAGAAGAATGAAAGTACTGCCAAGACAATTGGGTTTGCATCATTATGTGTGCCATTGTCCAGCCCCCCCCCCCCCTTCTCGGATTCATAGAGTCTGGGAAAAATGACATGTGCACGTTCGAGCACCGCCCCGGAGCGCCTGAATGAGCCTTGAGCCGGATATTCATGAGTGTGGGTCAGCTGTTTCTCTAAAACGCTGCATGTGTCTCGTGACGTGTGATTCCTGCCAGGCAGAATAAATGGCGAGATCCTTTTTCAGCTGGTTGCAGATTTCTGTAAGGGTTGGAAACGCAGGTCTGACAGTGTTCACATCACGAAAGCAAACGAAGACGTCACTGAGGTGATAATAAAAGGATGAAAACATGCACGTCTATTTACGATGAGATGCAGGCTCTTAACGTGCTAGTTAACAAAGCTAGGAGTCTGTCGCTATGGTTACGGCTCTGTGAGGAGATGCTTTGAATTAAAGACTAATATCAGCATGTCGATGTGCAATCACCCTCAAGGCGCCACACATATCGATATTTCATCCATTTGGTACCGAGAAATGTGGCTAAAACACAATTCTGCAGTAACGAGGCTTCTTAATGCTGCAACTTAAATTACACAGACGCGACTGGAGTTCAGCTGCAGCGCTGTGGTTGATCTAGAACAAGGTCAGCGATCGATCCCAGGATCAAAGAACAGTCTCTTCCCTCCGACACTCCGAGGCCTCTCCTGAAGCTTTGGGTGGTCCGCTCTGGTGTCGGGGGGGACGCTCCGTCATGGCTGCCATTCTCTGCTCCAGCCTCCACACCTGTTCCCTGTACTTCCTGCGAATCTGCCGGTACGAACTCAAGGCTTTACTGGAATGAAAGGAACCCAACACGTTTAGAAAGAGCAAGGACATCGATGAAATACCGCTTCTTGGATTCGGTCGCTTGCAGATGCGTAAAGGTGACAGTTAACAAAGACAAAAACATGCAGTTACGTTCATTTCTCCGGAGAACTACCTGTGAGCTTGTGTGAGCCGAGACATCTGCTCCCCGTTGTCCCCCCGGTGGGGGCTGCCGTCTGACGGGGCCGTGCCCGGCGAGTCTGGGGATGAGGCCAGCCTCTTCTTCAGGGCTCGTTCCCTTGCAAGAAAAGTAAGATCAGATGAAACTCACAGTCATGCCAGTCTGCTCCTTATTCTAAAGGCACTTCAAAATCTACACTACATGAATAATATCGCAAACATATAAATTTTGGAGCTAATGTGTGAGCAGCCGTCATACACGAGGTCAGATGGGGCACAGGATGCTCTGTCAAGCACATGGTGAAAGAACCAGGAGCTCTGAATGTCAAAAATAATTTCATTTCCTACTGGTAGCTGGTCGTGTTCCTAAGCAACAGAAAAAACAGCCAAAAGATACCTGAAGGATTCATTTTATATGTACTGCATAGTGCAGTGTAGAATATTTGAGTAAAGTAATAGCATATAAAGCATAGTACTGTCTGACCAAATGACTCAAAGTGACTAGTCCAGACTGGGTTTAACTTTTATCTATTACCATACTTTGCTCTAGTTGTTTTCGACTCACCTCTGCAGGGCGGCCTGCAGCTCTTGAAGAAACGTTCCGGTTTGAGTCTCGTCCCCGTCACTTCCGAGTTTAGCTACGGTTTCGCAGAGCCTCTGAAACACAACATTCAGTTAGGATTGTCCTTTTAGCTTTTCCAGTTTCTTGTGTATCACCGAGCACGGTGGGTTTTATAAAGCCGAGGTTCCTCACTGTTCAGATTGTGATGCAATGTTATTCAAAATACAGTTCAAACCAAAGAAAGATGTTTCCCCCATCAAAACGGTTTCATTAAGACTGACGGGCTGATATTACGGAGTTTAGTAGAATAAATATAAACACAAGGGAGATAAGAAATATCTTTTTTAAAGCAGAATGTTTTTTCTATTATTAGTTAGTGAGCAAAACCAAGTGATGCTTGGTCTGACCTTGGTCTGACCTTGTGCCTCTTGCTGAAATCTCTGTCCATTTCTACAGAATATTATAGAACATTTAGACCCGAATAACTGTTCTTGATGATGAAACTGTGCTGCAGCGATAGGACGGCCCAGCAGAAGACCTTGAAGAACAGAAATATCGTGTGCCTGCAGGGATTCTGCTTTGGTAGATGTGTGATTTCCCACGTGGAACACCCGGGCTTGAATCGGCTCTGTCACAGTAGACCAACGACCTGCTCCCTCTCGCTCATTTCACCTTGACTTTGTATTAGAAAAAGAAGAAGAAGTCTCTGCTGGTGCTGAGAAGCCTACCTGTTGTTGGCTCTTACAGTCGTCCAGTTCCTCTCCGAGACTTTCTGGATCAAATGCTCCAGCCCTGTCCTGAGCGCTCTGGGCCGTCACACGCCACTCCAGACCCCTCAGCTTTTTCTCCTTGAGGCAGATCAGGCCTCGCAAATCTGCCAACTCCTCCTGAACATAAAGCCTGTATCATAAATCATAGAATAGAGGCAATGCAGCGACAGCAAAGCTGCGCTGAAAGACTGGTAACTTGTTTATCGCAGCCGGCAGGCTTTACTGGAACGTTTGGTGCCGCTGTGGAGAGAATCTGTAGGAATTTTGACAATGATTTACAACTTTGGCACCTCCACTAGCTTAGCATTTCTGAGCAAAGGCTGGAAACAATGAAGCAGCAAGCTGGCTCTGTCTACATTTAACATTTTGTGCCTGCCAGAGCTTCTTAAATCTCATTACTTGACATGTTCTTTGAAAAGAAAAGGCGAGCTGTGGCGTCTTTGGCAGCGTGTTGCTGTGGAGGTTAGCGCTGTCGCCTAACAGCAGGGGGGCTTTGGGTCTGTGTGTTCCCTCCAGTTGGTCTGGATTTCTGCCACAGTCCCAAAAACCCTGGTGAATGGACGACTCCACATTGTCTGTAAAGAACGATTGAACCCAGCCTCTCGCCCAATGTCAACTGGGATGGGCTCCAGCCCCCGTGACCCTGTAAAGGACTCCAGGTTATAATCGATGGATGGAAGCAGTGGTTCCACAGGGAATGGATTCTATCCGGACGACTTGCTGGTCCAATGACGACATCGCCATGACAACAGGATTCATTTTTTCTTTTTTTCTTTTAAGATTCAAAGATTTGGCCTTCTGTAATTATTTGTGTGTCCTTATGCTAACAAAATGAACCTAAAATGAACCATTAGCAGTGTCAGGTGTCATAAATTAAACACGTTTATGCATTAGACGAGCTAAGTGCGCCTTCATGTAGCAAAAATAAATATTCCTGTATTGTTTTTGATCCGGCCCGGCTTGTCCAGGGTGTCCCCTGCCTCCCGCCTCTAGACTGCTGGGATTGGCTCCAGCCCTGCCAGCGACCCGGTTACGGACACAGCGGTGGAGAAAATGAATGAATGAATGAATGTTTTTAATCCGATCTTAAAACGCACGGCTCCTACCCTGACGGAGATGAGTTCATGGGAGAGTGATGTTTTCTCTCTCTTGACATCAGGAGGCTTCGTGTTATCTTTAGCTCCATGTCCTCCTCTTAATCCAGCCAGGTGAGCAGTTTCGGGGCCGATTTTGCCTTCAAATCCTGGACTCGTCTTCGTTAGGATAATGTTTGCCCGGTCCCGCTTTAGGCACTGAATTTTCTGACGGAGATCAGCCTCTCTCTCCACCAGCTCGGGCACCCTGCGTGGTGAACCGATATTGCACTTCACTGAATCATCTCTGATTAATTCTTAAACAGTTATCCTTATACATTTGCTTCTTCGATCATCACTGACGTAATTTAATTCCTCTGAGACTTCTCTTAACTGTGCTTGAATCTACAAGGAGCACTTTGAAACGTCACCTCTGGCCTGGCTGACTCTGCGTTTGGTTCTCCTCTGTGACCCCTGCTGTTGAGAAGGACGTGGACAGTTCCTCTGTTCCCATCTGCTTCCTGTCGCCGGCTGCCTCCGACGAGAGGAAACACTGTGAGCCCATCTGTGTGTTTGTGTGACTTTTGAATGACAAGCATAGCGACTAATTGAACTTGCACGCCGAGTTGTAGGCGGCGTGAAAGCACGGTAGTCAAACACCTGCTGAGTCCGTCTGCAGGAGGACGCTTTGCTGCTTGGTGCCGTCGTATAGTGTCAGCAATTCGCTGTAGGCCCCTTCACACTCCTCACTGTCAATCACAACCACAAAGACAAAACACAACCTCACAAGACGGGAGAAACTAGATTAATACTGTTGATTTGATGGCCTGGTTGCATCCATTATTTCCTGACACATCGAATTAACTTTGCAAACAAAGATCAAGGATATGTTTGCAGAGTGCTTTTGTGCTTGTTTGCGCGCTTCGTGTCTGTACCAGTTTTTTAGAGCCATCTGCAGGGCTGAACACTCAGATTCAAGTGTGTTTAGTACGAGAATGAATTGTCTGGACTCTCCCTTCCGTCGTTCCAGAGATGCGGTCAGACGCTCGTTTTTGGCCCTCAGCCGGTCGATGCACCTGAGAAAATTAGGAAGATGAGCAAAAAGGAGCCGACAGCAAAAGTTTTAATCATTTAATGTCGATCAAACAAATATTTAAGCTTAAGACTTTTAATCAATGAATATGAAAAAACAACAAATCAAAAATAATCCTTAAGGTCCAAAAAGTGTCAAAAGACATGTTAACAAAATACTGTTTGTCTGTATAATTCACAGTTCTGTTCACATCATCTCCACAGTCTGCGTGCCGTGTGAAGGTTTTGCCTTTTTAATAAATGATGAATAATAAGTACGTAGTCGTACAAGAAAATAGTTTTATAGAAAGAAGGTTTAAGAATCAAAAATCATCTCCTCTATGTTTGTATTTATTTTTGATTTATTTATAATGTTTCATACCCTCAGAAAAACCAAATGTTTTATACCGGTACGTGAAATGTAACATCACCTGTTGAGCCGCTCCGTCTCAGACTCCAGGCTGATGGGACTTGGACAAAGGCTGCATGAATTAGCAGAACCCTCCTCATCCACAGACAGAGGTACCACCGCTCTGGCCGTTCTTCTGTGGAGTAAAGGAGAACCTGGGAAGGGAGGAAAGGCCCAGTCCGGACTGAGAGCTCCAGAATTGGGCTGGTGGGAACAACTGCCTGCCCTCCAGAGCTTTTGGAAACCAACCAGCTGGAAGGGAAGTGGTGTTTTTTTTATATTTTAACCCTGATTTTAAAAAATTACATTATACTGTTAAAAAAAATTTTTATTTCATTAAATTGTGCTACTTTTCATGTTTTTGGCTTTTTTAATAGGTCTTACCCCTGCAGTAAATTATGACCTGAGTAACTCCCACCTTGTTCTTTTCCTCCTCCATCTGGTTGATGATCCTTTGTGATCTCTCCACCTCCTCCTGATGACTCTGCAAGATGCTCCTGAGAGCAGAATCACGTGTGTCCAGATCCAGGATGTCTTCCTGATTTTGATCCTTTGACAAGCCTGATGGGCATGAAATCCCAAACTCTCTTTCCATATCCTCTAAAAGCTGCAACCAGAAAGCCAAATTCATTAAATGTGGTGTAAAAAAAATCTATCTTCTTATTTGATTCATTAAAATTCAGAACAAGTACAGAAAATACTTTACTTAATAATGACATTTTTCCACATTTAAAATACTTTTATTTTCCAACTCACAACCGTATAAATACAGTTGATTTTGCAAAATGATTAAATAAATATGAACTTGTTTTGATGGGAAATGGCCAATGTAATAACAAATACCTCAAAGAATCATGGGTATTTGTTATACCTGCGTGGCCTTCACCCAGCTCTCCTGGGCCGCTCTCAGGTGCTCTTGGTGCTTGACCTGGTCGGAGACGGTGATGGGTGCAGCCCAGGACCTTTTACAGCTGATGGAATCTTCCACTGATGATAAAACTTCTTGGAGTTTAGACCAGACGACACCTCCGCCCCCTAATGGAAGAGAAGTATAGGTGCAATTTAAATATCACTTCATTGTGATTACAATTGCACTTATGTGCCCTTGAAAAATTTGGGTTGTGCTGCGTATTAATACATTCAATGATTTTTGTACGGAAAAAGACAGTTACGCTGCACCTCGGCCGGTCAGAGGAGGCTTAGGTGGGGCAGCAGAGGCAGTGCTCCTCTCACGTCTGTCCAGCCTGTGGGAAAGCAGGTCTGGGACCAGAGGCCGGGATGATCCAGATGGCCTCATATCTCCTGGGTCGCTGCACGAAACCAGCAACATTAAATTATTTTATTTTGCTTGGGAATATCAATAATAATATATTAGCGTGAGACAAGCTATGAGAAGATCAATATGCAATTTAATGCTGGTAAATTATGCACAAATGGACAACAAATATTTGAAGTAAAACTAAATCAATACTTTCTGATAAATCTTTTGGCTCTTAGCAGATTAAATCCACATAAAATCACTCTGTTCGCTGAGGCTACCTCGGCGCCTTTAATGAGCCCATCTTCTTGTTCAGTTCAGCGATGATGCTGAGGAGTGTGTCCATTTCAGCCTCGCACTGAGCCAGTTCTGCTGGTGAAGGCTCCAGGTTTGCTGTGGGGTCAGAGGCCTTGGAGTCAAAGGTCATTTGGTCGATCTGTGTCATCGCCTCCCTGTCACGCCCTGACCCAGCATCCAGGCTGTCACACCTGACAAGGCAGAAATCCTGCAGAAACATCACTCAGTAAATATCTTGGGGGCTTTATTTGACCCACTTTTAAAGCCTTCTTCTTGTTTTATTTCAGTTCTACTCATATGTATGTGTAATAAAAAATAAATAAATATCTGTGATGAATCATCTGCAAGTAAAGAGTGCTTAATAAAAATACCTTACAAAACAAAAATCAAATTTTGCATGTATCTAAATAGAAATGCACTAAACTCTTGAACTGGTCATTGTTTCTATTGTTTTAAGCAGCGGAAAAGGAGGGAACTAAAACATCCTGAGATCGAACTTCCTGCCTGGCAAATATTTGCAGACCAAACCATCTATTGTTGTGCGCAGAGAATGTCAACTACATCTCTGAAATATTAAATCAGAACACAGAGTTTATCTTTCATTTTTCAAAAAAAGACACATGAACTCTCAAAATACACAGAAGGAATACGATCTGCAATGACAGCGTTTTTATCCGAGGTGTTCTAACAGCATGTTCTGCATGCGATGAGGGTTGGCATATTTTAAATTCCTGCAGTCAGTAATATGTCTGATGTCGCCATGTATTCCCATTAAGAGTCACTGAAAAACTCTCTAAGTGTGCACTGAACAAATCGTGATATTACTGTGGGTAGATCATCTAACACAAAAGTCCCATTTCACTTAAGAATTTGAAGGAATTAAGGTTATACATGATACACTGATACTTTTAGAGCTATAGATAACATATAATTCCCCAGGCAATATTATATAAGCCTTTAGTATTTGTAGGACAAACGAACTTACCTCCATAAGTCCGGATGACTGTAGCAGTGATTTGGTTTCTGCTCACTCCTTAAATGTTTAACAAAATGAGAGAATGGTTTCTTCAGTCCTGTTATTTCATGTTGCTACATTTTCCAGGAGTGCCACTGCAGTCTGCTCTCCTCATGTCTGCCAAACAGTGTTCAGTGTGATGAATGAAGTAAGTGGAAAACACTCAGAAAGTAATCCCACCCATTCCCTGTCACTTTGTGTGCTTTCCTGTTATGCCCGCAGTTAACCTCAATGGCTTTTTATAGCAGTGTATGCTTTAACTCTAGCTGTAATATGCTGTTATATAATTCGCAAAATACTTGAACTAACAACCAATTTAGACAATGACACCGGCATAAAGAAATGCCTTCACGGCTAAACAATGAGGGTTGTTTTCACCCATGTCAAATTGTTTGTTGGTTTCTCAGCAGGATTTCACAAAATGAACTTCATGGATTTCCATACAAATTTGGCAAGAGACTGAAAAATCTGATTCCACAGGGGGGGGCAGCTGTTATATGATAACAAACAGGACTGCAGACTTAATGATTAATTTCCCTAAAGATTAGTGAGAATTCCATTTCACGAGTACGTTTGACAAAGTAGCTTCATTTTTTCTAAATGATTGTATCTTCCTAAACAAGATTTGTCATGGATTTCAACTTCTACCAGACAACAGACGGAGAAAAACGTTCCAGTCTAATTAAACCTCATTACCCAGCATGCACCAAAACTCCGCTGTTCCGGTGTTGACCATTTCCGGTAAGGAAGTTGTCAGAAATAAAAACAAATGCTAGCTCGTCATTGAGATGTTTAGCCAGCTCCAATGAGTTTCTCTTTATCTTAACATTGGGCATTTTTCGGGTTTTTTTTTTTTATCACGTAAGTTTTCTTTAAGAATTTAATTTAAAACAATGCGTGCGTTAAGAGTCAACCTTCTTGCTCTCTTTTATCTTTAAGCTAGCTAAAGCTAACGTCTTATATTTTTGCTGCGCTGTCAAACGTCAGTCCGTGTTAGCTGGAAAACTTCCCTGTCCGGCTTTCTATGCGCGTTGATCGATCAATTCTTTTCTACACGTTTCTTCCCGTGGAGCCAAAACTACAAACATAAAGTTGATACTTTGGCGTTCTCCACGAATAGTCCCACGGTGCGAATCACAGGCCACATTTGGACTTTTGTGTGTTCATGCAGCTTGTAATTATAATGTCAACACAAAATGGAGGCCACAAAGACGATGCGTCGCGTTTTGTTCCTTAGAATATGACATTTGAAGCTTGTATTACGATGTGATTTTGTACCAGACTTGTTGCACAGCCCATAATTAATGTAAATATTCCCTCGGTAACCTCTTTTTCAGATTATTCGTTTTAAACCACCCAGCCACTCGTCACCTTCACGTATCTCTCTCCAGCAACCTGCGGATCCATGGAGACGCCAGAGCCAGGCCCAGCAGACGGCGAGGAGCGTCCGGTGGAGCTGCGACCTCGGACGCGGTCCAACCCCGAGGGAGCGGAGGACCGTCGCAGCAGCACGGGCAGCCTCGGAGGGAACGGCAACGCCAACATCTCTCAGCCCGCTGTCGGGAGTCGTGTTGAGGGGGAGGGTGAAGCTTCGACTAGCGACGGTCCTTCGAGTTCCACCGCTACATCCGTATCAGCGGCGGGGGCGGCGGCCCAGGCAGCCGCCCCCGCCGCCGCCGTGGTAACTGCATCCGGTTCCACGGCGCCGTTGTCCACCGCCGCTGCGAAAGAGCGGCCGAAGCCCGCTCAGCAGCAGTCGTCATTGGCGACCCGCCTGCCGCCACCAGCGGAGTACCAGCTCAGAGTTCCCCGCGTGAACTGTCCTGAGAAAGTGGTGCGTCCGCGTTACGGGTGTGACGTTAGTAACGGGACGCGTGAATCTCTTACCATCTGGTGCTTTCTCCACGGTAGATAATCTGCTTGGACCTTTCTGAAGAGATGTCTTTGCCAAAGTTGGAGTCTTTTAATGGGTGAGCTACTGCTAACGTACCCGGCGCTGCTGCTTCTGCTGCCACCGTCGTCTAATTCGACCCGTCTACTCGCGCAGGTCGAAAACGAACGCCCTGAACGTGTGCCAGAAGATGATCGAGATGTTTGTCAGAACGAAGCACAAGATTGACAAACGTCATGAGTTTGCTTTGGTGGTCGTTAACGACGATGCTCTGTGGGTAAGTGCTGGAATGTTTTCGTGTCGTCCGCAGACTCCTTGTGTTTTGTATGACTCATATTTGCTATCATTTTGCCCTCAGTTGTCAGGCTTCACCTCCGACCCCAGGGAGCTGTGCAGCTGTTTGTACGACCTTGAGACCAATGTGTGCGAGTCCTTCAGTATCCTCAAAACAAAAGCCCCACTCTGAAATTATACATTAAGTATATTGCAGTTGTTACATTTTAGCCTTAACCTTGCGTCAAAGACCTGGAAGATCTTCTCAATGTAATGTAAGTACTTCCTGACTATTAGATGTGGAAAGTTGCCTTTCTGAATGTCATCACTTCCTCTGCTGTCTTCATAGTCGTCAGAAGATTGAGCTGCCGTTGATGGAGAATGTTCAGACCGTCCCTCCTCCATATGTGGTGCGCTCTGTGCTCATCTACAGCCGCCATGCGGGACAGCTTCAGTTCAGCCCTTCGGAGCCCTTTAGTGTAAGCATGTGAAGCAGAGAGACACCCCTCCATCCAGGCCTTTAAATATTAATGCTTGTGTCCTTCCACAGAAGATGCTGCAGTCGCCATATTTTTTCTTTGATGTGGTCTACCTGCACAACGGGGTGGATGAGCAGGCGGATGAGACATGCTGGAGGGTGCGTAAAGGGGCAATTATCGGGTTTGCATGTACTGTGTGTCGCTGGCAGGCCATTCCCATAATGTCCTCCTTTTCACCTTGACAGATTATAGAAGCCAGAGTTTGATCAATAACTTTATCATTAACCAGTTCAACCAGGCAGGTTGATCTGTCCGACTGAGGGGAGTGAACAGTAAATGTAAAAGAGTAGTATGATTTAAAATAAGTAAATAAGAAAAAATACTGTAAATAAACTTACCGGTACTTGTTGAAAAAAACAAGAATTCCCACCCCGACCTCCAGGGGGCGCTGCAGCTTTGAATGTATATTGCTGTCCATCTTCCAGCTTTTGGAGAACGGGGGGATGTTGTGAAATCTTTTTAAATAGAACATCTTTGCACATGATTATATGATCAGATATGTATTTCCCGCTGTATTTCTACAACGTGGTGTGTTTCCTGTCTCCAGGACAACTACGCCTCCTTCTGCAACCTGGACTCGAAAGGAACGTGCTACCGCTTCGAAGTTTCTCTGAGTGGACCCGCCATCGAGCTTCACAACTGCATGGCCAAGCTCCTGGCTCACCCTCTACAACGACCGTTCCAGAGTCATGCGTCGTACAGCCTGCTGGAGGGGGACGAGCCCCAGGACATCGAGGCAACAGTCTGACACGGCACACGCGCACAAAGCCCTGTTCCCGTGACGTTTACACCATAGATCCACAGGAAAGGGGATTCCAGGCTCACCTACTGGAATACTGTATTTGGAATATTTGGGAAAACAAGACCAATTTCTTAACATCCTGATAATGAAGGCATTGTCAGAAATATGAACAGCAGGAGCGAAGTAGAAGTAAAGAAGAAGAAATGGACAGAATAATAATCATAAAGAAGGAAAGCATAATGCTTGAAACATTTGTTTTTTCTTCACGTCTGTAAATCTTGAAATCTAATCAAACCTGTGGTGGTTTTTCCAAACGTTACCTTTCCTTTTGTTTGCTAACTTTCACCTTTTCGTTGTTTCAAATGTTATTTTCCTGTTTTTTGTCGCTCTGTATCACAGACGAACGAAGTTTCAGTAAAGCTCTGTAGATGTTTTTCGTCTCTTTACCATCGTCTCTGTGGCGCTGACGGATTCCTTGTGAAAAAGCGTCTTCTTTTTGTTTTGGGTGCATCTTGACCGCGAGTCTTGATGTACCCAAAACATCCTGTACACGCAAGCATTTTAAAGCTCTTTCTGTAAATTACAAAAAGCATATTTAATATTTTTCACATGTGCCTTCTATGTTTTCCCCAGTAGATGGCAGCAAATCCCTCTAGAGAAAGCAACGCAAATACTGTACTGTATAAAATATGAATCTCACAGTACTAAGTTAAGTCTAATATTTATTTCAGTTTTGATCATCTTTTCAAGCAAATGTTCCATTCCATTTATAATTAGCATTGTGCTAATTTCTCAGTCTACTAACAGATGGTGTTTATCGTAGCTACCGCCAAAAAGCACATTTGTTATCACGCGTGACATGAATAACACTTTAAATGGGGAAAGCTGTCTTCCGTTCAACCTAAAATCGTCTGGTCGGTAATCTTAAGAGGTTTTTTTATCTCGATCCTCCATCGCTTTGTTTCCTGTGTTTGTTCAGAACTTGATCCGATGTCTATCCTGAGTTCCTGACTCTTGATCATCGCTCCTTTTCTGTCTTTCTATCATACCTTCATAAATAATTTTTTTTGCGGTGAGGACAGGTTGTCAGGGAGACAATGGCGAGCAGGAAAACCCCGGCTCAGACGACCTCTCCCCTTTCACACACACTTCGCCGGCTGTTGGTGACGTCATCGCCTCGGATAACGGCACGTGGAGATCCAGCGGGTCGATGCCGCAGGGAGCATTTGTTATGTCCTCATCCCCGAGGAATGACAGTTCCCTATTGTCTTCAGTGTCTCACTCCTCCATTGCCATGACTGCTTTCCGTACTCTTGGAACAGGATATGGTGGATTTTGTTTTGTTTTGTTTTGTAAATTCTCCTTTTTAACTCCTTAAACGGTTTACATTGTTTATCTGCCGTCGGGGGACTACGACCCAGAATTATTTACTGTTCTGCAGTGGCTATATTTAATAAAATGGGACCCAGATGGGTGACCTTTCCTGGTTTATTTTATATAACCTGCAGATAGTAGTGGAAAATCATGAAGAGCATTCGTTCTGTACAGAAACCACACTTCTGAGATTCGTAATTCAATTTGTCATTATTGTACTTTCTGTTTCACTACAGTCAGTAAATGCAGATTTTTCCATGTGATAAAACGATGCATGATCAAATCAAATTTACTTCAACAGTTTGGAATGTAATTCCTGCAAATTGGGACGGTGGCAGCTGAAGATGGAAAAGTTTGGAATGATCCCCAGATAACCACGTTACCTTGGTAACAGGAAAGGTTCAGTGGCCAATTTCACCACTTTATGAAACAGGATTGAATTTGATATTGACAGATTAATCTTTTTTTTGGCTCAGAAAAAATCTTCCTTGTATTTTGACAATGAATTTGTCAGGATTTGTAATGTTTTTAGAGATGAGATTTCTGTTTGATTTAACAAAATCCTTCTGGAACCTCATATTCACTTTAAGTTTTTTTAAATGCATATTAATGTGGGGGAAAAGTGGGATTTTTTTGAATGAGTTGAGAGTCTTCATGAGTCCAGAACAAGATGGAATTGTTTTTTATTTTTACAAGTCATAATTCAAGAGTGTTGATTTCTAAATGACTTTTAAAAAGAAATTAACAGCTCATCAAACCTGTTGTGGAATAAACAGACATTAAATCCAAGTTTTCCAAGTAGAAATTTGGAAACGCGTCTGAAAGGAACCTCCAGTTTGACGTGATTGAGTTCTAACTAGGAGGCTGTAACTGTGACAGAGGTCGGTGAGGGAGGAGAGGGGCGGTCCAGGATGGCCTGGAAGTGTGCCTCCAGCAGCATTTATAAACATGGCCTCTTTACACACCTCGGGATCATTGTTTACATCCATCCATACGTCCCAGTTCTACCTTTATGTCTCTGCGCAGACGTAAACCCACGTCTGCTTTTTCTCCTGCATCAGCTTCACTCCTTTAAATCCTCAGCACCTGTTCTCCAGAGAGGATCACCTCAGGCACGGAAACAAGGTGGATTTTAGCAAAAAATAATTCCCGCTTAGATCTTCCAGACTCCGCTGCCACCATTTCACCTCCAGCAGTCATGCACAGC
The DNA here is from genome assembly GCF_040956055.1 of Brachionichthys hirsutus. Lineage (NCBI taxonomy): Eukaryota > Metazoa > Chordata > Actinopteri > Lophiiformes > Brachionichthyidae > Brachionichthys > Brachionichthys hirsutus. Next base: position 3,544,068 of record NC_090905.1, read on the forward strand.
TCCAGCTACTCCCATGCCAAGTTTCGGCAGGAGGCGAGGGAGCCTCTGCACCAATCCAGAGGGAAGAGCTGTGGCTACTACATGAGGATCGTCTTCTTCTTCTCCTCTCTGATCCAGTCTCTGATCATCGTCAGCCTGGTGCTCTTCCTCATCTATGGCCAGCCTGAGAAGTCTGCAGAGGCGAAGAGGGTCAAAGTAAGGGATTTATTTCCATCTAATTGCATTACTGAAGGTTATTTTAAGTAAAATGCTGAATTTTGAATGATGGTTTGTTTTTTCAACACAAAGTTCTTAAAGTTGACATTGAAAATGAAACGGAATTATTTCTCCAGCAGCTTTTGATTGCAGCAGAATCAATCTGCTACGTTTAGGACATGTTGTGTAACTCAAAATGAGCTTTGCCATAAGCCCATCTAACACGTTCAGAGCTGTGAAATGCCGTGTTGATGATGCTGAGTGATCTGGTTGAAGGAGCTGGAGATCAACTTCAACAGGCTGAGCGAGACCAACGTCCAGCTGAGGAAAGAGAAGGCCAACCTGGACGCTCAGCTGGGAGCTCGAACGGCCGAGAGAGACGGTCTCCGGAAAGACGTGGAGAAGCTGAAGACCGATGCCAACATCACCGAACATCTGCTGAAAGGAAAACTAGTGAGTAGATGACTAAGAGGATGTTATTAACACTTTCAGGGAAGCAGGTCACTAAGCAGCTTTTAATGTGTCTTAATCACATTTAGAAAAAAATGACCTTTGTCAGGGTTAAAGGAAGGATTAGACGACGTGAAAAATCAAAGTCTTCCTGAAGGCATCGATGTAGTTTTACATCTTATTTGAAAATAATTGTAAAAAAAAATGTACTCTCAATTTCAAACTAGTTTGTAAAATGATCCACTAATAAAAGTATTAAAGTACCGGATACTTTAGTCTATAGCTAATGGTCACATTTCATAAATTCAAATGAAACAAATGTAAGTACTATGGATAGAATATACTGTGTAAGTAATTGAGTATTTGAGACCCCACAAACAATGAATCGCTGTATGAATTATTTCCTTTTGTAGGAAACCTGTGAGAAAAAGAGTGCGATGATGCTCAGCATGGCGGCACGGCGCCCCACCACCATGATCCAACCGGCCCTTTCCTTCGCCGCCAGCAGTACGTACTCTCATACTGACTTTAAACACTGTGAAAACTATTCTGTTCTTTGTGTCCTTTTTTCGTTTATAACCCTTCACATCACGTTTATGAAGTAGGCTCTGCGGTTTATTTTTTGATGGAACCTTTCAGGTGAGTTGAGGACTCTGCAGAGCCTCAACGCGCAGCAGAAAGCCATGATCAGCTTCATTCAGGCAAACTTCACGCAGACGGTCCTGTACCTGAGCCACGAGAGAGACGCGGCGCTCAAAGACCGGGACAGGCAGTTCCAGGAGGCCATCGGCCAGCGCAGGGAGAACACCGTGCTGACGGAGCAGCTTGCCTCCTACAGCAGGTGCCGTCCGTTTGTCCATCTGCCCTGTAGCTGAAAATGCAAACATGAAATGCGTGATTGGCTTCTCTTTTTCTTTTTCTTTTCTAACCAGGAAGTGCAAAGAGGATTTCAGTCAGTCTTTGGATGGAATCAAAACGGTGACCAGGGATTTCCTGAGCAGGATCAACAACCTTCTCCCCAACCAGATGACCTTTCACCTCACGTGTGACAGTCAGAGGGAACAAATGGAAAAGATGCGGAACAGTTGCACAAACTTGTCCAGAGAAGTGGAGAATAAGTTTCAGCTGTATCTAGACAAAGTGGGCGACAAGGTGAGTGTTTTTCTTTAAATTGATTTATTATAGATAGCTCAAAAAGATATTACACTGACACCATTTGATCAGCTTAGTCAACAGAACAGAAAGAAATTCTTCAGTGAAGTAACTCCGAGTTCTGCTACACAGCTGTTGAGGAATGACCTCAGAGTTCTTTCCACCGCTGGCCGAGCCTCGCCACAAAACGTGATGGAATATTCCAAATAACAAATGAGATGGGAAACCAGTTTCTCACGGGAGGAAGTATATCCTCTGCGTTAAATGATAAATTGAGCTAAAGAGACAGACAAAGGCAGGGTCAGAGGTCAGGCGTTTGGCTTTGCTGACCAAGCAACGATTCACAGAAGAGATAAAACGTACACTTCACAGGTTTATTTAATTCCTTCAGGGGCTGTGCAGCATGTAGTCCACTGTAAAACTGAGAAACATGCACATGATCAAATATAGTTTTTGATAGGAGACAAAATTACAATTTTGTCAGAAGGGACATCAGGAAACGTAATCGGTCCTCATCCAAGACACCTTCCACCTTTCTCTGCTTCCACATGGAAGAAATGAACATGCCACATTCATTCGTGAAATGACTTCCTTCTTCTAGGTGTCTGAAATCCAAGCCCTTTCCAGTCGACTGGAGGTAGAAAACGCACATTTGAAGGCGGACTTCCAGCAGTGTGAACGCAATCGTAACGAGGCGACCGCAGATGCCGCCAAGAAGCTGCAGCTCAAGCAAAGGACTCACGATATCCAGGTAAATGATATGCATGAATAAATGTATGAGTGTAAACAAAATATTTAAATGCAATATTTTCTTTTGTTCAGGTGGAGCAACTACTGCTTGAGCAGAACCGGCTGAGAGAACAGAGGAAGCTGCAGGAAGTCAGTTTAGCGCTGAAAGATAAAGAGCTGCAGATGCTTCAGCGGCTGATCAACACTCAGCCCAAGGTAAAACTCACTCACACACACACACACACACACACGGCTTCAAGTCCTTTATTAACACAGGTCACATGTTGCTATGCTAATACTAAGTGTATTTCACCTTCACCACACATGCATACATAAAAATATCCCAAAATCCGGATGTGTGCAGAACGTTTTGTGATAAAAATCAGCAGTTCAACAGTTTATTATGAATATGATTTGTATTATGTAACGTCTATTTGTTCTATTTCTGTGTACCTGATTGCTGGATGGTAATGGATAATTTATTATTTTTGAACGCGGGTAGGCGTTAATAAGCCTTCTGCTTCTGCCTACTCCTTTTGGGCATTTTATGTTTGCTGTTTTTTTTTTTTTTGTGTTAAAATTTGAAGTGCTCAAAGAAAATAAAGAGAAAGAAAAGATTCTTGAGATGATACAATTCTTAAATATCATAAGGTAAGGCTAAATGTTCAGACACGTAGTCAGCCAGGGGATTCGTGCTGACAACCGACCAGATCAAAACGTCTTCTTTCACCATTGCTCATTTCAAAAATCTTCACAAATTCTCTCGTTTGGCTCCCTGACGGGAACCATCAAATCATTTTGATAGGATTTATTCCATTGTTTACATGGAGAGCAGTGTGTGTGTGTGTGTGTGGAGTCAGCAGAAAAGAGGAATCTGAGGGCAGCAGCAGGAAGACTGGACAGGCCAGATAACACAGAACAAACATTTTATGGAGTCATGTGATCACAAAAACTCCAAGGTCATTAGCGAACAGTTCATGCGCCCACGAACAGGTGAAGTCGCTACGGTGTAACAACTGTGTGCGTTGTTAAATAATTCAGACACCGTCTTCCCTTTCAGCCTGGCGCTCCCAGAGCTTCTGCTCTCCAGGGAAGCCCACAGCAGGCCGGCCAGCCCGGAGCGCAGCGGCCGGTCGTTGGACCTCCTGTCCTCAGCAAAACTCCAACGGTAAACCGTTGAAGTTTACCGTTGGAGTTTCATTCGTGAAATGACTTCCTTCTTCTAGGTGTCTGAAATCCAAGCCCTTTCCAGTCGACTGGAGGTAGAAAACGCACATTTGAAGGCGGACTTCCAGCAGTGTGAACGCAATCGTAACGAGGCGACCGCAGATGCCGCCAAGAAGCTGCAGCTCAAGCAAAGGACTCACGATATCCAGGTAAATGATATGCATGAATAAATGTATGAGTGTAAACAAAATATTTAAATGCAATATTTTCTTTTGTTCAGGTGGAGCAACTACTGCTTGAGCAGAACCAGCTGAGAGAACAGAGGAAGCTGCAGGAAGTCAGTTTAGCGCTGAAAGATAAAGAGCTGCAGATGCTTCAGCGGCTGATCAACACTCAGCCCAAGGTAAAACTCACTCACACACACACACACACACACACACGGCTTCAAGTCCTTTATTAACACAGGTCACATGTTGCTATGCTAATACTAAGTATATTTCACCTTCACCACACATGCATACATAAAAATATCCCAAAATCCGGATGTGTGCAGAACGTTTTGTGATAAAAATCAGCAGTTCAACAGTTTATTATGAATATGATTTGTATTATGTAACGTCTATTTGTTCTATTTCTGTGTACCTGATTGCTGGATGGTAATGGATAATTTATTATTTTTGAACGCGGGTAGGCGTTAATAAGCCTTCTGCTTCTGCCTACTCCTTTTGGGCATTTTATGTTTGCTGTTTTTTTTTTTTTGTTGTGTTAAAATTTGAAGTGCTCAAAGAAAATAAAGAGAAAGAAAAGATTCTTGAGACGATACAATTCTTAAATATCATAAGGTAAGGCTAAATGTTCAGACACGTAGTCAGCCAGGGGATTCGTGCTGACAACCGACCAGATCAAAACGTCTTCTTTCACCATTGCTCATTTCAAAAATCTTCACAAATTCTCTCGTTTGGCTCCCTGACGGGAACCATCAAATCATTTTGATAGGATTTATTCCATTGTTTACATGGAGAGCAGTGTGTGTGTGTGTGTGTGGAGTCAGCAGAAAAGAGGAATCTGAGGGCAGCAGCAGGAAGACTGGACAGGCCAGATAACACAGAACAAACATTTTATGGAGTCATGTGATCACAAAAACTCCAAGGTCATTAGCGAACAGTTCATGCGCCCACGAACAGGTGAAGTCGCTCCGGTGTAACAACTGTGTGCGTTGTTAAATAATTCAGACACCGTCTTCCCTTTCAGCCTGGCGCTCCCAGAGCTTCTGCTCTCCAGGGAAGCCCACAGCAGGCCGGCCAGCCCGGAGCGCAGCAGCCGGTCGTTGGACCTCCTGTCCTCAGCAAAACTCCAACGGTAAACCGATGTTTACGGGAATATCGTTAGTTTAGAAGGTATTTATTTAGTCACAATACAAAACAGTCAAGTTAAAGCCTTTGACCTGAGCATGGAGTCAGTACGATTCATCCTCAGAGGATCATGAACGTCCGTGAAGCTCCTTCTGGAGACATATTTCGGATACTTGCATTTCACTTAGTGTCTATGTCCGTCCTCCCATCGTTGTCTTTGTCTCTTATTCACGTACTTCAGACTCCATCGTTTTCATCAAGTGTTTTTAGGAAATGATCTGATGACGATTTGGTTGTTTTGTCTCACAGGTCAGATGAGAGGAAGCAGCAGAGCGACGACTGAAGGACACGTAGAAAGTCCAGTAAATACCCTGGACCCACGGCGTGTTGATGGCGTGCCCGTTGTTGATCTGTGCATGCTTCGTCTAGGGATGTTTTTTTTTTTTTTACCGGTATTTGTGGTTGAAACTGTTGCTGTGAAAAGCCTTGTTGTCCAACCAGAGAAATGTAAAGTCGTCCTCAATGTTACTGTAAATACTTCCTGTGACTGACTGTGTTCTATTTAGCGAAGACTTTAAATCACGCTAACCAAAGACCATTTATTTATGCCTGTTTTGTCACTTTGCCATTAAAAAATACAACAAAGACTCAAAACTTTTGGCAGCAGCGGCTCACTGGAGGTCAGATATTCTTAATATAGCCACACTTGTGTTTCCCGAAAGGACACAACTGTCTACTGCAATAGACAATAAGTCATAAAAAGGCATCATCGCATCGGACTTAGGATGAAGTTTTGCACGAATTGTTGTGTTTTTTGTGGCTAAAAGTCGAGACTGTAGGATTAATGGTGTTTTTATGATGCGTTTTACAAGCATATGAATGCCGTCGTTTTATGAAGTGTACTAAACCTTTACAACTTCCTCTTCCTGTCAGTAGCCAGTTAAACATGTGGTCTGTCAGCACACAGCAGGAGGACAGTCCTTCCATACGTTCGATTATAAGTAACAGAATGATTTTAAACGTTTTGCAAAGTCAGCTATAGAGTGGATCCGGATAAAGGGACAGTCAAAGGAGCAAAGCGATATTAAATTCCAGGGGTCGGTTTTCACGAGGGTCAAACTATCAGAACTCCTCCTGAATTATCGCTGGAATTTCCTGTGAATCTCTGGGAAGTTTCTATTGGAAGTCTAGACGGAACAATTATTTGAGATTTCCTTGGTGTCGAGCAGGGGCGTCACTAGGTTTGAAGGACAGGGGGGGCTTAGCCCCCAGGAGATGCACAGGATGTGAGCAAATGTAGCGTAAGAGAACAAAACCTCACAAACGGCTAACAAGGACTGAGAAATTATACATTAATATTATTTCTGTCTGTTTTTCAATACAGTACAACAACAAACAGGTTTAACCAGTAAGATAATGTTTACAGTATTAACAATAAAAAAAAAGGCTCACATTACAACTTATTTGGTGGATGGAAGCATCAAAGAATGCCGTCTGTTTTTAAGAGAAGCAAATCTGTCAATCACTCTGTTGTGATTCTGAAGCTCGTCTTCTTCAATGACTGCAAGACTGTGAAGTCTTTTCTGGCTCGTTTGAGCCAGACGCAGTGCACTAAAGGACCGTTCACATGAGCAGCTGCTTACGGGAACTGTTAGGGCAACTTGGGTAGAACCTTCAGAGAGGGAAACATGTCTGAATCAAGGAGGTTGTACACAGACAATATATCTTTGGGAGAACGTCCAGCCTCTGTTTTCATGCCACCAGAACCTCCTCTGTTTTCAGGCTGGAGTGTTTTCAGAGTTCATTCAAGTGTGATCCACTCAAGAGGTTCTCAGATTTAATATTGGTTTCATTTTTATTTGTATTGTTTAATTTGTATTGTTAATTGTGGATGATTTATGTACGAAGGACTTTCAACGGAAACAAGACCGCAAGGGCTTTTTTGAAATGCTCCTCTTAGACAGGATGTTTGACTTTATTTGTACTGTAATACATGCTACTGTGTGACTGTACTTGTACTCTAACATTCTATCTAATAAATATATTCATTCATATTCATATTCATTTAGGACACATTTAAATCTTAACTCAAGGTCGCCAGCCATCCTACCCACACAAGGGAAAAGTAACTCTCTTTTCACTGTGTCTGAGTTCCATTCAGTGCGTGAACCTGCAGGTTCCTCCAGGTTCTGCAGGTCTCTGCCCCTGATTCAGGGAGGCTGTGGGCATTGCTCAGGGCTGTGGTTCTCCCATACAGCTCCATGGCTAATGTGTCTGTGCGTTTCCCTTAAGTGTGTCACACAATAACTAAATGTTCCTACCAGCAGTGATAAACTTACTTTCTTAAAAAACTTTCTTATATCCATTCTTCATCCATCCGTTCACGTTCTTCTCCTAAAGCTTCAAACATGCTGCAGGGACCGACGTCCTACAATTAGCGCGGTCACGGGGAAAACGTGGACTGGAGTTTCAGTGATGTGGGCATTCTCTATAAGAATAGGTGGAACGGGTTCTCTACCTTTCGTCATGATGTGAGGGGAAACTGATTCATGATCAGATTTAAGTAAATAATGACAGGTTACATGTTTTTAAACATATATTCTGGCATTTTTTGGTCACTGAACAAAGAAATATATATTTTTTTTTATTATTTTTTATAAAACAACCCAAAATTAATAGGTTGGATCCAAATCCAACTATTTTCCAATGCAGAAGTCTTTGAAGATGATGTCCAGGATCTCCTCCGCCCCGACCCGTCCAGTGATCCGACCCAGGCTGGTGAGAGCCAGGCGAACCCCCTCAGCTGCCAGAGCCAGGTCAATGTCTCTGTACCGCTGGTACTGAGCCAAGGCCACAGCACACTGCTGCAGCTGGGCCCTGTGGCGGGCCTGGGTCAGGGTGGGGGCACCAGCCAGAGGATCGCCACACCTAGAGAGGAAGTTAGAGAACAAAATGATCCAGCGTGATCAACAGCCATAATTTTGTACTTTATTTTGTATTTCTGGTGGAGACACTGGCAACACCTATAAATACAGAAAAGGTCCTGCGGCAGTGAATCATTTCTGATGTGATCTGATGCATCAAAACATTGTAAATTTCAGCATCTCACAGATTTTTGACGCTGCGGTGCAGCACAGCGAGGAAGTCACGCAGTCCATCGCTTGTTTGGCAGGAGATCAGACAAATCGGAGGGAGGCCGGAGGACCGGCTCAGGTCTCCGTCCAGCTTCTGCTTCTGCTCCCGAGGCAACAGATCCGTTTTATTCAGCACCAGAAGAAACCTGTCTGCTGGGAATCCTGTGGTGAAAAAAAATAAAATAAAAATGAGTGGCTCCCTGATTACTCCCCCATGTTCCCATTTCGTTTATCTTGGGGTCTTAAAACGCTGTCCCCCCAGCCATGTCCAAATGCAGGACGTGGCTCTAAATGTGGTACGATACGGCATATTTATTTGATCATTTATCTATAATCCTAAATTACGGTTCAGTGAAGCAGAAGCTGATGAGGTCAAGCTGTCCTACCGGTCTCAGGCTTCGCCTGGGCGGGAAGGACACTCCGGAGGTGTCCCTGAAGGAAGGCTGCAGCTTCCTGAACATCAGTGGGGACATGAGCACAGTCCACAACCACCAGAGTCAGATCGGCCTGCTCCACTCTGGAAAAACAAAAGCAGCCTCAACTTTTGACCCGGAACTCTTCACACGGTCACAGCAGCGCTTTGACAAAACATGGTTGGATCTTTTTAAACTCTTAAATCCAGCCGTCAAAATGTAAATTAATGAAATCTACAGGCTGACAATTGTACGGAAAGTCTTTTTTTTGTCACAGTGGGGCCAGAGGGCCAGAAGCCTAATCGTCCCCTAGAACCCCCCCTCCTGCTACCCGTGTCTTTATTTTGGTGGCGTCTGAAACACGTCTTTTGTCTATACTATAGCGATGATTGTGTGGGAGGGAAACTTGCTTCGGGAAGGATTATGATGATTCTGACTTTTGATGCAACTCAGATGTCAATAAGAGTCTAAATCTGAATTTGTAATTCCGTGGTGGGAATTCTTAAATCTGATTTGAACATGGCACGAGGCTGCACGTGCATGGAGTGAGGCAAAAGTCAAAAGTCTAGGAATAAACCTTTTAGTCTGAGAAGAATGTCAGAAAACAAACACTAAGAATTCTGAGATTGAAGTCAGAGTTATAACTTTTTTTCTGACTTTTATATAAAAAAATAATATTTTTTTAGATTTGTGATTGTAACACGAGAATCCTTAAAACAATTCTCATGTGGCCCTAAACCTTTTCCCGAGTCCACATACTGTTCATGTTATCATTATGATTCGCCTCACAAACGATAAGGTAAGTCATGAGAGAAATATTTGAGGGTATTCAAACACACCCTGGTCCCACAGTGAGGCAGCAGCAGCAGCAGCAGCGGATGCTTGCACTTACCACGTCCTTCCTGTAGTGACCCAGGTCACGAGTCTCCGACCTGCTCCCTGCACAGAAAGTTCCCTACTGAACAGAAACTGCCCACCCTTCCTTCAGAGCCAAGAGGTCGCCCAAATAACTTAAACAAAACAGCAGAGAAATTACAGCCTGTCCACGCTGAAAATGTTATTTATGCAGCCGCAGTTTTATCTGGACCGTAATCTGTGTTTTTTGCCAACAATCCCGAACGTTTATTATTACACTTATTTATCGCCTCAGAAAGAATGCAGCGATTTGACACCTGTATTTGCGTACGGCTGTTGGTTGGGTATTTATGCAAGCCTGTGTATTCGCCCATTGACATTTGTTTTGTCTTCGTGCCGTGTCACACGTGCACATATGACACGCCCGTGTTTGTCTTTGCCTCTCTGAACGATGGCGAAGTGCTTCAAGCACCGTTAACGTTCTACTCTAAACAGCGGAAGCAGCCGTCAGCGGACGGCCCCATCGGTCCGTCCTCAATGTCACGCATGAAGAACGTCTTATTGGTGAAAACGTCACGACGAGGAAAGGAGGCTCTTCATTCTGCGACTGTTTGTCTCGCTTATTTTTAACTGTGGCTCTGCAGTAATATAAACGCTAGCGTTGACGCAGACATTATATATGACCGTTGCACCGGCGGAAATCAGTGACTTATTTCTTCCCTTCTTTGTCTCCAGGAACATTTTTCATCGGTCCCCCCCCCCCCCCCGTCGAATTGTTTCGTTACACACTTGTGAACAGTCGTTGAAGCTGTAGCCGCACCAGAGTTCATGTCTTTACATTGTTTTTGTCTGCATCATAAAAATGTTTAATTGTGTTGTTTGATATAATTTCATGTCCCCCACCTCTCCCGGGCTCGGCGGACCCCCTCTCTCTCCACCAGGTCTGGGCTTTCTCTGAGGCCGGCCGTGTCGCTCAGGACGACGGGGAATCCACCGATGTCCAGAGCCGTCTCCACCACGTCTCTGGTGGTGCCGGCAATGGGAGACACGATGGCTGCAGGTCTCTGGCCTGGATATAACGAGAGGAGAATCTACCAAGTGTCTGTGTGTGTGTGAGGGGTTGCTTGGACTTACACAGTGTGTTCAGGAGGCTGCTTTTCCCTGCATTGGTGGCTCCTGCTATCACCACCTGTACGCCGCTGCGTAGCCGCTCACCCCTCCTCTCATCCTTTAGGTGTCGTTCCATCTCTGCTTGGAGGTTGGACACCAATCTGTCCACTGTGAGGAAAGGGGGGGGGGGGGGGGTCAGAGACAGACACAGGGTTCGTGTTTGACTTCCCTTTTGTGGCCTTGTAAAATGATTTTTTTGTACTTTGAAGGAAGAAGGCCCGGCCTCCGATGTCTGACATCCTTCGTCTGGATGAAAAATGGGTTAAGGATCAGTCTCTGTGGCTGAAGCGGAAAACTCGATTTACCCACAACACCTCACTTCTCTTTCATAAAACTCGAAACTGGCAGGAATGCATCCGGCTTGAGAAGGAAAATAAGAACGCCTCAGAGGTAACGATAAACAAGATATTTACGGTACATTCGCAGCCGACGACGGAAAGTATTTACAGCCAGGTTTTCTATATTTACAGACGAGTCTATTATTTGCCACATTCCGTGCCACCGGAACAAAGTTGTTCCCGGGCTTTATTGTGCGGAGGGTTCACAATGTCTAAGGCTCTTGAAGAGCTCTGCCACTGCCAAACAGGCAACATCTTTCATGTAGGTGTGCACGCACACACACACACACACACACACACACACACATACGGGAGAACGCTTAAAGCCTTAGACTGTACCTCTTTTGACTGACATGGCATTTGGCTTTGAAGGCAACACGAATGACTCTAATCCCCCCCCCCCCCCCCGGCCTATTTTTCCACACTTCCTAAAGGGAATTTTCTCTTGAGCTGTTGGATGTCTTTGGCTTCTCCCTGCAGAACCTGTCGAAGATGCAAACAGGAAAGGAAAGGCGGCCGGACCCCTCTAAGCCCACGGGACGAGCACCACTAACAATGAGGTTCATGCTTACCCTGGTCCAAGACCCCATCTTCAATGAGCTCGTCTTCACTGAAGTCAATGAAGGCCTCGACGTGAGCCAGACACTGCAACACATCAACACATGCAACACATCACTGGGTTGATTGACACTGGATTAAAAACACAATGGTGGTGCGACTGCACAAATACAGGAAGCATCAGATTCCTCTGACCCATTCAGGCCCTTCACGAAAGCGGGAAACCGAGGGCTAGCGAAATGCTTCGGTTTGACGCCGAACATACAGACGACTCACTTCTGATAAACTGGATTCCCAGGAACCGCCGTCTGAAATAAGATCATGTTTAAATTGCTTCCAGGAAATACTGCCAAGCAAGCTGGCAACAAGGAGCTGAACGATTTCCCGAGGGAGATCTCCCGGACCAGGCGGTCAGTTCTGGTGCCAATAAATAAAGATCACCGGCGTGGAGTCGTCAAACCAGCTCGCTGCAAAGCCCTGTTTTCCAGTATGCCCAGTGCGCTCTGCCCCCCCGATCCGGTTTATCTCACCTTCGAGACCGAGTACACTTTCTGACCCTTATCTGCGGTACGCAGTACAGGATGCAGTACAGATAAGTAAAGCCAAGCAGAGATTACATCAAGGTCTGTATGGTGAGCCTGTCTTAAAGGCAGACGTGCAGATGCTGTGTTTTAATCCGCCCAAACAAACACGAAAGCCAGATGTACCGAGAAGGAAAAAACAAAACCCACCAGAGCGGCTGTAACACGAGATGGTACGATGCCAAAGATGCTATTTTAGCAATTATTGTTCTTGGAAAGTCAAAAATAAAAACCGCATGTCCTTGAATGCTTATTAGTGGTGTTCCTCAGGAAATAAATCCACGGCTCAGCGTTGTCTCTCGGTGGCTTCAGCGCTTGAGCCAAAAACAGTGCAGGATCGGACTTGGTTCTGTTCCCAAAGTTTGGAAAACCGAGTCACGATGCCAGGAATTACATAATCAGGAGGAGAACAGCAACCACAAATTAAGAAATATGTGATTTTAATCTGGCACAAGATCAACTGTGATTATTGCTGAACTATAAAAACCTTTACTAGAAGACTTCTACAATTTATGTAAATATAATCAATAACGCAGATTTGATACTGTGAGGTCGGTTCAAATGGGTATTCTCACACCAAATCGCATTTAAATCTTATTTTAGTTTATTCTATTTTAGCAGAAATTTTCCTTCATTTATCCCTAAAAACACAACAACTATATTTAATCAATGTGTCGTACTCGTCTTAAAGCCCGGATGGGTTCTGACGATGATCCACGTTTCACAGCATTTTGATTCTCCGTACTGAACTGAAACAGATTTACTGCAGGAACATGAAAACAGGAACCTGACCGGCAGCACAGGACAGACAGGTACTTTCCAAAACATTGTTTTCAGGGAACTGTCAGCCACAAACTCGAGGGAGGGGGCAAGGAGGAACTTCTACCCACACTCTGTTCACCTGCCGAGCTGGTTCTGAGATGAAGTCATGGTGACGACCAAAGAGCAACCCACCAGTCCATAAAGCTGAGAACCTACCAGCTTCAGTCGGTCGGTCCAGTCCTGATACAGCCGGCCCAACTCTCCCGACATCTGCCTGAGAGCCTGTCTCCTCTGGGCCTCCGTCTCAGCATGGATCAGGTCTCCGAGACCCTCTACCTTCAACGATTGATTAGGATTAGCATCTATTTGTTGCACTGTTATTTTCACCAAGCATGTTTTTAGAAGAAGAAAATCCCAACCTATTGATTATCTTAATTCTCAAAAAAAAAGCTCAAAAATAAATGGAGAGATCTGCTAATTTCATGAACTTAAATGCACAGATGTGTGTATTTTTCCATGCTTTTTTATAGTTACGTCGGTCAATCCCAGTTTTCCTGCTTGAAAGGCTCGCCGTGTGAACTCTCCAGCTTCAGCAGGCCTCATGCCAGGCACTCTCCCTGAGCAACAAACGTAAGCAGACGTCCATCAGGCGCAATGCGTGCATGTATTTGCACCACAATCCACCAACACCCAGACAGATACACACAAAGAGGAGGACGAAAGGTCAAGGTGTCACTCAGGAGACCAGAGTGAGTCTGATGGAAATCAGGATCCATTAAAGCTGAATATTCACCTTTACTGGGCGGTTGTCATCTTACAAACAGTAAAAAAAAACTTTATTTATTTAAAGAGTGTTTATTATCCAGCAATGCCATGTTCACTGTAAACTCAAAATAACAATTTGTGATTAGTGATCATTTTCAATTAATTGGTGACCTGCTATTATTTGAAGTTCTGATTTATATGCCACTGCCCTCTAGAGGGCGAAACGAAGAACTGCAGTAAAATACAATTAGTTGAATGATCACATTTATAGGTCATACGCCTACACTAAGTTAATTTATACGTCGTTTTTAAACCACACAAATATCAGAAAAAGCATTTTATTTTATAGCCGAACATCTGAATGAAATGGATTAGCAAACAGAAAAGCCAAAGGAAAACCAGCACTAACACCTAAACAGAAGACAAGCTTAGAGTGGGATAAGAAGAAGAAATGGATCATTGGATTAAAGGGATCTTTCGTGAGGAATAACAAATCTGCTTTGGTGCTCGTCATAATGTGGGAACTGTTGTCTGGTATCTACAGGGTGTCCGATTAAATCTTTCACATCATTTCCACTGTTAGAAAATGTGTCTCATGATGATGATGAAGCCATTTTCTGAAATGCTGATAAATCTTGCCACAGAGCAAAAAATAACAAATAAAGTTATGTGAACGGAGAGGCCATCGGTTTTCTAGAGGGTGTTCATTCAAGGTAGATAAAATGTAAACACTTGCCAAGAAGAATATTTAATGGATCTTACAAATGGAAATGGAGGCATTCGTTTTTGTGTTTTTTGTTCCTGTAGTTGGAATATGTATGTAATGATGCGGATGGAAGGACACATGTGATACATGATGTATCTGTGAAATGCAAAGAATGCCATCTGTGTGTTACCTAAAGCCTGTAAGACCGCACTGATCACAGCAGGGCCGCCGTGGATGTGGAACTCCACACTGTCCTCTCCTGTGAAACTATGAGGAGCTGCGAGACAACAGCATGGTCTGAATAGCCTTCATTTAAATATCCACAGAGAACACAACGATTGTGAGTCATTTACATTTACTTGGGCGAATAAAAGTGGAGGAAATCACACGAAAACAGTTCAAAATGAATGTCTTCCCTCAACAGGAAAATATCAGAATACTTGAATAATCCCAGAGGGAAATTATATCAGTATAATCATATTACTATGAGAAAATATATACAATAAAAAACATTCTAGAGTTTTTCTGGACAAGAAAACAGACCTGGAAACCACAAGACAAGTCCTCGGTCCAGCACCTCTTTGGATTGAGGGTCAGTGATGCTGCGTAAAAGGGCAGCGCGTGGCGGGGGGAGGCAGCGCGTGAGCCCGGCCATAGACCTCAACGCTGTCGATGAGGCTGGACCAGTCGCTCGTACCACCGCCACGCCGCACCTGCCATGGCCTGATGACAGAGCAAAGATGGACTCGGCATCAGCCACTGGGGCCCCGTCGTGGGTGGCGAGAAACCTCCAGGGTAAAGATGGTCTGAGAGAGACAGGAAAATATTAAGACACACTTAAATTGAGTCAAAGTCAATTTTAGACTGTCATCTTCACATGCACGTTATACATCTTATTGGGAAGGTATCATATGCTGTACATGTGCCAGGATAATAATAATAATAATCAGCAGAGCTTTCCGATATCAGAACTCGAATATAAAATATCACAACAAACCTTGTTTTAAGTGCTCTCCTTATTCCATGATATATTGATGACCCCATCATTATTAGGAGACAGCGACAACAACAAACTGGTTATTTACTAGCTGAGTCGCACGAGGACGACGTCAGAGCCTGGGGTTACAAAACAGGCTCTCCTTGGCAAGAATCATCATTCACCAATAAGTGCACGCCGAGATACCTTAAACATAAAGTGAGTTTTTGAATAAAATCAGCATCTGGAGTTTAAATAGTCCGTGAAAGCGTCTTGCAGAAACTCGTGTCGCTAACTCATCTTTACCACAGCGAAGCCGGCCCGCCCTCTCTGATTCTGATTGGTCGGTGCTTTCTACAGTGCGAGACGTTCTATGCTGCTATTCGTTGAGTCAGAATTGAACCCGCCCACTGTGCGCCTTTTATTTTGGTCCGTGTCGCTACCGTTACTCTTCACTGCTAACGTTCCTATCTATCTATCTAAACTAGCGGAACCATATGCGGTTCCTAGGAATGGAATTGTGTTATTTTGACAAATGTAATGAGAAGTTCACGGTTTTGGTGCGGCTTTGCCTAATACTAGAATAAAAGTAATCTGTCTTCTTTGTGTCCAATACTTCATGCATGAACCCACTTCTCACAATATAACAATATATTAATCCCATTGGAGGTTGAATAATTTTGCTTCCAAAAGCACACCTTAAATGTATGAAAGACCTAAATAAATTGCAGCGTTATGAACACATTAGTAATATTATCATGCGTTTTATTTGGGTCTGCGTTTTGCCCTGATATAACCAAGTCGGTTCTATTTGTGGTCCAGCTCGCTGCAGGGAGACAAATAGACTACTATTAGCCCTCTTAGCAGGAACGCATGAAAATGACTGATGTTGATGGAATGTGCAGCTTTTTTATAGTAAAGTCTAGTTTGCTGCGCACGAAAGGAGTTTTGCGACATTCTCTCACATTTACTTTCCGATGAAGGAATTCCTTGCAGGCAGTCTGGATCAATATTGACGAAAGCGTGTGCGCGTTTGTGCGCGCCACCCATTCCCCCCCCCCCCCCCCCCCCCCCCTCCCCTCTCTCTTTGTCCCTCCTCTCCAGTCACCGGAGGAGCGCTCTTCATCCAGACGCGCATCCTGCTCCGGAATACTACCGGGATGACTCGCCGCCGCAGCGTCACCGACAACCTTCACTTCACTTTCACACCCATTTGATCCCTCGGACCCCCCCCCCCCCCCCTCCATGCGCTACCCTCCTCCTGAGATGCAACACCTCCTCCCAATTTCCCGGAGAAAGCCGTCATCTTCCTCCGCTCCTCGCCGATAGAGAGCATGCCCGACGCGGGGACCGGCGCGTCTGCCGCGGGCGGCGCGACCACCGCCTGCGACAGCGGCGAGAGCGCCCGGCACAGACACCGAGCGCCGCCGGGAGACGCGGAGAGGCCGGAGCCGGGCGCAGCCTCCTCCGGTGTACTTGGTGAGTCGACGCGGCTGAGCGAGGAAGGACAGGTGGACGCGATGATGGGAGACGAGCGGAGCGCCGCCGCGTCGTGATCCACCTCGCGGCGCCCTCCTTTTGTTTCCACGAGGGCGTCCCGAAATTACCCGATTAGACAACAGAGGCGTGGAAAATGTCTTTGACGCGCATTGTGGAGCCGCAGCGGCGACGCTCTTTAGGAATAAGGCCAGCTCGGGTGCACTGTGCGCGTCGCGCTGTTTGGGTTTGAGCGCCCTGCGTCCTGCGCCCTGCGTCCTGCGTCCTGCGCCCTGCGCCCTGCGTCCTGCGTCCTGCGCCCTGCGCCCTGCGTCCTGCGTCCTACGCCCACCAGCCTTCCTCTAGGCCACACAAATATTTACTTTATTTCGCGTTCTTGGATCCTTCTTCCAGGTGACTGCCTGTTTAGTAACTTGATGACTGTTTTCACTCTGAGTCGTTCCATGCTGTTGGTTGATAAAGGTTGCCTTCTTAAAGTAACACTTCACTTCTTTTTTCTTCTTCTTTTTTAACCAGTGTGCGTACAATTATAGTATTTACCTTTTTTTAAAATAAAGATAGGAAGAGTGCATCTACTACCGGTTTACTCTCTGTGACACCCACAATGGATTTGAATTGGCCACATCAGAGTTTTTTCGTGGTGAGGATTGCCAGTGAGGTTATTTTTGGAGCGAACCGCAGTAGCTGCTGAGCCGGGGTGACTTTCCCGGCGTTGCAGGGTGCGGAGGAGG
This sequence comes from Brachionichthys hirsutus, assembly GCF_040956055.1. NCBI lineage: Eukaryota > Metazoa > Chordata > Actinopteri > Lophiiformes > Brachionichthyidae > Brachionichthys > Brachionichthys hirsutus. Next base: position 3,561,599 of record NC_090905.1, read on the forward strand.
CCTCTGTGCTCCCCTGCTACTCCTGCTGCAGAGCGATGCAGAGGAGCAGTGGCTTGTCAGCAGCAGAGAAACGCTCCTTTCCACGCTGGAGGTAACCTGAGCAGCCTGCAAGCAAAGTTTAGTTTTACGTGAAGTCATCGCCTAGAAGCGGTGCGGAGATGAAGGAGTCTGGTGATGCTCGCCTCCGCTGCTGACAGGGTATCTGCTCTCTGTATGCAAAATACTTTATTGATATTTGATGGAATTTACGATTAAATCACCGGCCGTGCCGTCACGCGTGTCACTGTCAGCCCCCCCCCCGGCATGGCAGCAAATCTCCAGACGAGATTTCTTTGGTCTCCGCCTGAAAGGCTTTTCCTCACTGGAGGCTTGGATTGTTTGATTGTCTCCAATCCTCTCCTAATCCTTCAACAGTCGACCACGATGACTTTAATCCAGCCATTTCTCTCTGTAAACTCAAATGGTCAAAAGCCGGCATTTCAAAGTTCAATTAAGTGCCCACCAATTAGGTTGTGTGCCCCCCCCCCCCCCTCCCAAATCTAGATGATCTCATACATATTCCACCATTATTATTATTATTATTAGATGCATTCAGGGCCCGCGTCCCCCTCTGAGCGCTCTCCATTCACTCGGCATGCAGAGCCATTAGATGCGGTTACACACACTTTTCCTGAGTTGTGATAAACCATCTGCCTCCCCTGCGGTGATTCACTCGTCCCAGCTTCTCAAGATATTTATTTATTTTAAATGCCTTAATCATATCACCCATAATGCCTTTCTGCCTCAGGCCAATCAACTCCTAAATCCCTCCATGGCTCTTAGGAAATTCACACTTTTCCATCCGAGGCCGTGGAGACAATCGAGCTGTGAGCTGCGAATGATGATGTTTGCTCCAGAGCCGAACGCCGCAGGCGTCCTGCCTTGCATGGAAGCTGCGACATGCTGCAGAGACTGGAAGAAGCGTCAATGCGGGTGCGACCGATTATCGCTTCGACACAAAGGCAGCATCGAATACCTCTTCCTCTGCCTTTCTGCGACTGCGTTGGCTCAGCCTGCAGGGCGCCGTTTCTCTTTTCTGTTACCTGTTGCTAAGCAAAGCCAGGAGAAATGCATCGACAGTTGCCAAGATAGCCACAGGGAACTGCCCCGCGTCATCCACTCTATCGCCCTCCGAGGGATGCTCAGGTGTAACATTCCACACAATGGGGCTTGTGGTGAACGGAGGCTTCTCCTGCGTATGTATCTGAAGATTCATTGTGACACTGTATTCATATAATCCTAATATTAATATTTAAACCTGAGACTAGACGTCTCGTCTGGCTGTGCAGTTTGAGTGTGAACTGACTCAGTCGTGCGTCTTTAGGCCATTTACTCTCCTTTTCGTGCAGGTTTGGTCGTCATACTTTTATTTCTTTTACTTGTATCTTCCAATAAGAACTTGAATGCGACAAAAAGCCTTTCTACAAGTGAGGGGGAACACTCTGTTCCAGCTCATATATCTGCACGCTGGCAGTGTTGATTGATGAGACTCAAGCACAGTCTGTTGTCTCAGCTTCCTTCTCTTACAGCTCCTCTGCTTTTCACCCCCCCCCCCCCCTTGTTTTTTACATTTTTATTTTAGTTTGCTATTTGTGCCACATCAGCATAAACAATGGAACATAAAATGCATGTGTCATCTGCACCGACTTGTTGGTTTGGATGGCTACCTGGTGTATCTGAGGCGTCGTACGGTCAGAGCATCGGGATTAGAGGCATCTTAACCGCCAAGGAAGAGAAGCCGCGTCGGCGCTGCTGCAAACATCCGTGTTTGCCTTTGAGAGCGACATACCTGCAGCATTTCTCATTTGTCCCGATCGGTGTTTGCTGAGGCGAAGGAATCGGCAGCCGTTTGTTTGTAGTGGAGATCTTCCAGTAGCCTCTGTTAACGTAGAGCGTGAGCGGCCAGCCTGCAGCCCGCAGTGTGGGGAACACGGTGCCCATGTCAAGGTTTCATGTTGCAGATATCCAGCTGTTTGTTGTCCTTGTTGTTTATGACATATGGTCAAAGATAATAAAAAAAATAAAGCGATTACACAAATCACTAAATTTGTTATGCATGTTTTAAATGATTGCATTTCATTTAGGGCCATCTCCATTTGAACGGTGTTTCTGTACCGGTATTTGAACCTGCAACCTGGTGTGTTTTAAACAAATGGCAGGGAGCGTTCCCTTCCCTTCGCTCTGCGGGGCCGAGTCAGAAGGCTGCAGCCCCGCTTTGGCACTACTCAACAACGAGGTCTGCTTTCTACACAAAGGCCGCCATTCACGCCGCTGTACTCATCATCGCCACCCCTCGCTTTCATAACCAGCCTTTTGACAATGCTGCTTTCAGCCAGCCGGGTGACGGCGGAGGAGGGATCTGCACTGAAAGGGTTTGAACTCAGCCACGCTCACGATTAATATGACGGCACCGTGATCTCCATTTATCCCCGCTTCTCTTTCGCTCACTGAGGTTGGTCGCCCCAGTTACAGTCGTCTGTAAAGGATGGCGGCGCAGAGTCAGAGAAGGAGAGGAACCTAATTAAGGAAATTGCCGGGTACTCTAAACCTAATTAGACGCTCCATCCCACTGGCTGACATGATCATTGTAATAAGGCCATTTATTTAAACGCTCAGCAGCTGCAATGGAAGGAGTTCCCGCCCGTCTCCGCGTTGGCTGAGCTCGACCCGTGTCATCATCCCACACCAAACAAAGAACGAGAATGAGACTGTCCCAATGTCTCTCTCACAAATCTTTCAACCCACAACATCCAAATACTGCAGCGGTCCCGCTTGTGATTTAGAGATAAACTTCTGTCTTTAGTTTTCCTCATTTCCATGGTTACGAGTTTGTTTTGTGCTCTCGCATCCAGCTGACTTCCTGTCTGAAGGTTTCTCATTAGGGCCATGAAACTGATTCTTAGATGAGACTTGTTTGGATTAAACTGGATTGTCAGTTCAGATGACATTTTTAAATGTTGCTGAGTTGAACAAATCACCAGCTGGATGCATCATTCATGTCCAATTACGAGTCTGGCTGTATTTTCAGCCGTAGCAGTACCCTAACATGGAACTACAGCACCCCAACGTAGAACTACAGTACCCCAATGTAGAACTACAGCACCCTAACATAGAACTACAGCACCCCAACGTAGAACTACAGCACCCCAACGTAGAACTACAGCACCCCAACGTAGAACTACAGTACCCCAACGTAGAACTACAGTACCCCAACGTAGAACTACAGCACCCTAACATAGAACTACAGCACCCCAACGTAGAACTACAGTACCCAAACGTAGAACTACAGCACCCAAACGTAGAACTACAGCACCCTAACATGGAACTACAGCACCCCAACGTAGAACTACAGCACCCCAACGTAGAACTACAGCACCCCAACGTAGAACTACAGTACCCCAACGTAGAACTACAGTACCCCAACGTAGAACTACAGCACCCAAACGTAGAACTACAGTACCCCAACGTAGAACTGCAGTACCCAAATGTAAAACTACAGCACCCCAACGTAGAACTACAGTACCCAAACGTAGAACTACAGCACCCCAACGTAGAACTACAGTACCCCAACGTAGAACTACAGTACCCAAACGTAGAACTACAGTACCCCAACGTAGAACTACAGTACCCCAACGTAGAACTACAGTACCCAAATGTAAAACTACAGCACCCCAACGTAGAACTACAGTACCCAAACGTAGAACTACAGTACCCAAACGTAGAACTACAGTACCCCAAAGTAGAACTACAGTACCCCAACGTCGAACTACAGCACCCAAACGTCGAACTACAGTACCCCAACGTAGAACTACAGCACCCCAACGTAGAACTGCAGCACCCCAACGTAGAACTACAGCACCCCAACGTAGAACTACAGCACCCAAATGTAAAACTACAGCACCCCAACGTAGAACTACAGTACCCAAACGTAGAACTACAGTACCCAAACGTAGAACTACAGTACCCCAAAGTAGAACTACAGTACCCCAACGTCGAACTACAGCACCCAAACGTAGAACTACAGCACCCAAACGTCGAACTACAGTACCCCAACGTAGAACTACAGCACCCCAACGTGGAACTACAGCACCCAAACGTAGAACTACAGCACCCCAATGTAGAACTACACCGTTTACACAGCGATCTGATTCACGGTCCCTCCTCCATCAGAGCGTTATCAAACACAGCCAGCGAAGATCACACTGAATGCATCTTGAAGTACTCGTTTGAGCGTTGTGACCTTCATTTCAGTCATTTGGCGCATTAATCT